>NC_043715.1:56970153-57101847 GCF_006229205.1 Suricata suricatta
CTCCCTCCCTCTGTCTCTCCCAGTCTGTCCCTCTCCCCCCGCCTCTCCCCCCGCCTCTGCTCTTCCCCCACTGTGCTCCATCTCTCAAAAGTAAATAAAAATGTAAAACAAAAAAGATTCTTTCTCTCCCCTTGCCACTTGCCTGCCCACATCACACACTCCCTCTCAAAATAAAGAAACTTAAAAAAAAAGTGAACTTAAAAAAATAGGCATGAAAACCACACACATATGTATTTTGAGGTGGAAAATATATACATAGAAGCAACAAGCTAATAGAGAATACCAAAGAACCAAAATAAACCAAATTACCCTTAGTTCGGGAGCTGTTAGTCACTGCGAAACCGCCACCGATTATATATAGAAGTTGGAGAGTAGAGACAAATTAAAAATGGTTATAATATGCAAAATATAGCTAAAATATTCTGAACAGTATACCTTACAGTTCAGAAAAAGACATTTATTTGAGTAATCTGAAAAGCAGCATTGCAGGGTGGTCAGATGGGCACATAGATTGTTGGTGTAAAACAGCGATATCCCTTTGGAAAATAAGCTTTTCATAAGGGATATTGGCCTGTAGTTCTTTTTGTTGGGTCTCTGTCTGGCTTAGGAATCAAAGTGATATGGGCTTTGTCGGATGAGTCCGGAAGTCTTCCTTCCATTTCTATTTTTTGGAGTAGCTTGAGAAGGAGTGGTGTTAACTCTGCTTTAAAAGTTGGTAAAATTCCCCTGGGAATCTGGCCAAATCGTGGAAGGAGCCTAAATGTCCATCAACTGATGAGTGGATCAAGAAGATGTGGTATATACACACAATGGAGTACTACATGGCAATGAGGAAGAATGAAATCTGGCCATTTGTAGCAACGTGGATGGACCTCGAGGGTGTCATGCTAAGCGAAATAAGTCAGGCAGAGAAGGACAGATACCGTATGTTTGCACTCATAGGTCTAACAGGAGAGACCTGGCAGGGGACCATGGGGAGAGGAAGAGGGAAACAGAGCGGGGAAGAGTGAGGGACACAGATCAAGGGAGACTACCGAATACTGAAAATGAACCATGGACTGAAGGGGGAGGGGGTGATGGTCATGGTGGGGGGCACTTGTGGGGAGAAGCACTCGGTGTTCTATGGAAACCAATTTGACAATAAATTATTTTTTAAAAAGCTTTTCATAAATTTAAATATCTTTGACTCAGTTTCCTCTTTTAAGAGTCCTAGGTGTCAATCTTATAAAAAATCCTTTAAGTTGTCCTATGGATTGTATAAAATCAATCTGAAGACTGACAACAGAGCGTGATTAAACACATCCAGGGCATCACTGTTGTGTGCTGTAAACGCACTTAAATTCAAGCTTTCAAAGAATACTTAGCAAGAGCTTCTACTTCAAGTTTTAGGAAAATCAAAGTTGTGTCTGAGACTAGTATTTACTCTCTTAGACAAAAGTCACTAGAATGAGTGCATTTGCTTAACACTGGCTATGTTTGTATAGCACAGATAAGTGTTTTCTGCTTTTACATCTTGGCTCTAAGGGATTTTCATTGGATATCAGTTTATTACGCAGTAAGAAAGTTAAACTCCATGAAATCCACTCCTCCCCCTAAATCCCAACTTATTCTCCTTCTTTGGCTTCTATTTTACACCATCCTCCGTCTTGGAGCTTCCTTCTTGGAATTCAAACCTTAAGAGTTGAGATGGGGTCCGATGCCCACGCGAGGTTTCCACAAGGAAAATAAGTGCAAAAGGACCGGAGAATTCCGAGACATGTGGCGGAAAAACCGAGGACCAGACAGTTGCTCGGAGCACCTTTGACCAGACCTGTTAAGCGTTGCTACCCAGATCAATCACTTGAGGAGTTCTTAAAAATCCTGTTAAAATTAAATACAAAATGGAGACCAGACTTGAAAATTCCCTGAGCAAATCCTACAACACAAGAAAAAACAGGTGCCTGTAAAGATGCAGAGAAAGGGGAGCCCTCTTGCACTGTTGATGGGATGCAAACTGGTGCACACACGGTGGAGAACGGCACAGAGATTCTTCGTAAAATTAAAAATAGAAACACCCTATGATCCAGCAATTACACTACTAGGCACTTACCCAAGGAGTACAAAAAATACGAAATTCAAAGGGATACATGTATCCTGATGTTTATAACAGCATTATCAGCACTAGTTTATGGAAAGAGCTCAATTGTCCATCAACTGATTAATGAATAAAGAAGATGTGGTGTATGTATATAGATTATATAAATATATAGGTTATATAAACATATATAATAGATTACTCAGCCATAAAGAATGAAACCTTGCTATTTGCAAGGACATAGATGGAGCTGGAGAGTATCATGCTAAGTGAAGTCCGTCAGAGAAAGACAAATACCATTCAGTTTCACTCATATGTGGAATTTAAGAAACCAGACACCGGAGCCAAGGGAAAAGAGAGGCAACCCAAGTAACAGATACTTAACTGTGGAGAGCAAAGTGACGTGGCAGAAGGTGGGGGATGGTTAGGTGGCTGGTGAAGAGCAGGGAGGGCCCTGGGGATGAGCTGCACGTGTCAGGTGCACGTGCTGAATCACGGCATCGTACACCTGAACCTAATATCGCTCTAAGTTAACCAACTGGAATTTGAATAAAATCTTTTACAATAAAAGTAATTTTTATAAAAAAGAAAATCCCCCGGGCAGAACCATTTAAACCACATCAGCAAAACCACATCTACCTTATTTCATGAACGTAAGTGAAACTGAAGTTGTTTCTTGTAACCATGAAAGAGACTTGACATCGATGGGAAGCACTTAGGCATGGCGACCACATATTAGTATATAGAATTATTGAATCACTATGTGATATGCCCAAAATGAGGAAAATACTGTATGTTAATCATACAATTAAAAAACCTAAGAATTTAAAAGGAAACTTAAGCCAGCTTCCTAAAAACGTGTAAGATAATCACTTGGAAACCGTTCCCTGCCATCTGGAGACCCCGCCAGAGGAACCAACTGTTGGAAAGGCCAAACAACCTCCTCATTTCCACTCTATATGCCATTCTGTGGCGTCGTGCCTCTTAGCTTCCCGGTAGTTTTGAATTTGAAAGCGCCCAGTTAGAAAACCATTCTTAAATGCACAATAAGCTCTCACTGAATTTATTTTACTGATCTGGTGGTTTTAATTTTGCTATTTCTGTTTCTCTTTCTTTCTCTTGGTTTTTTTTTTACACTCCCAATGCCCAGAAATATCCAGACCTGTGAAATAAGCAGCTTTGAAAGACTCCGGAATTCATGTTTTCTTACAATTCTTCCCCAAATGACCTCCACACGCAGCCAAAATTGAGAGCCAATGTGTTAGAACACAGTTCATGATCCCTCAAAGTAGAAAAGTTTAAAATATGCTCTTTCTAACATTGTAGTCCCCAAATAGAAGGATGGTGTCCATAGTAAGGCCACAAGCCGGAGTTTCTCCTTAAGAAAAACAACGTGGGGGAAAAAACCTAAGAGAATTGGAAAATTTCAGTAACATAAATAACAGGATTTTAAAATAAAATGAGCAAATTGGCAAGAATGGCACTCACCAACCCTGACCCCAAGTAGCCGGGCCGTTCCTGAAGCAAGCAGGCCAGGGAGGTGAGGAGGGAATGTCTACACCCGCCTAGAGATGGGCGGGCTACCTCCTCCCCTTTTTATTGACTGAGGAGGGTTCTGGATAATCAGGTTCACAATGGAAGGGAAACACTGCTTCACCTGGGCTTTTGTGCCTGAACTGTTTTTCTCCACACAGACCTTTCTTCTCGGGTCTGCTGATAACAAGACAGTACAGGCCCAACTTGTGACGTTGGAGCTCTTGGGGAATCCGGCAAAGAACCCCCAAACAACTGCCTGGGGCAGGGCCAAAGGGATAGACCTTCTCCGCTGATAACCTTAACGTGAGAGAACCGTCTGCTCCATGACGATTCCATCCAAAGGTCTGGCAAGGGACCCTTCCCATAGAAGACTGTGGAACGACGCGATCCTGGGTCCGTCTGACAGGTGACGGGATTCTTGGAGGCACCGCCCGGATCCTCCACCCCGAGGACGAGGACCCCAGACCTGCTGCCCAGCTGGAATCACTCGCCATCTCTGATGCTGAACGCTGCTCGCTCCCACCTGCAGGCGCCTGCTTTCCTCAGCAGACAGTGCGCTCTGGAGGCGACCAGTGGATGTGAGTCTGCATATTTCACAGGTTCCAGGAGAAAAAATATGATCACCTTAAGAGATGAAAAGAGGGTAAATCTAGAAGATTCCATCTTAGATGTATCTTGGTAAATTAGGAAAGAAAGGAATTTCCTTAACCCATTCCCAAAGAGCATGAAGGGGAAAAAAAGCAGCCAAAACTCCATAACAGAGTTATGCAATGGAGACATTATTGAGGTCACGGAGGAGGGCACTTGTGGGGAAGAGCACTGGGTGTTGTATGGAAACCAATTTGACAATAAACTTTAAAAAGGAGTGTTCAACACAGCATTGTTCATCTTAGCAACAATTGAGAAACAAAAACTATCACTGACAGAATGAAAAAACTATAACATATTTATACACTTAGATAATTTAAGGCAGTAAGGAAATAAATGCACCACAGCTAAGACGAGTTTAACATTGATAAACCTCAAGAACATAATGGCAAGTGAAAGAAACAATCACAGAAGCACAAATACCCCCTAATTAAAAATCAGAGAAAACTAAACATGTCTCTATGGGAACATCTATCAGAGGGAAAAATAAAAAGAGGGTGGAGGGGAGTCACTGATAGCAAAATCACTTCGCTTGGCAACGATCAAGGGTGGAAGGGGCATGCCGTCGGGCCGGTGGACAGAACCTGCGCAGGTCCTTATCATGTCTATTTCGGGTTTTTTTTAATGTCTATTTTTATTTTTTACGTATTCATTTATTTTTAAGAGACAGAAACAGATAGAGGGTGAGTAGGGGAGGGAGAGAGAGAGGGAGACACAGAATCTGAAGCAGGCTCCAGGCTCTGAGCTGTCAGCACAGAGCCTGGTGTGGGGCTTGAACCCATGAACTGTGAGATCATGACCTGAGCCCAAGTCGGACGCTTAGCTGACTGAGCCCCCCAGGCGCCCCTTTAATGTTTACTGTTGAGAGAGAGAGTGCAAGTGGGGCAGGGGGCAGTGGGAGGGGGGACCCAGGAGCCAAAGTGGGCTCTGCGCTGACCGCAGAGGGTCCAATGTGGGGCTTGAACTCACAAACCCTGAGATTATGACCTGAGCTGAGTCGGATGCTCAATGGACTGAGCCACCCGGATACCCTGTCCATTTTTCTTTCTTTTTAAAAAAAAATTTAAAAATTTAAAACAATTTAACATTTATTCATTTTTGAGAGAGTGAGTGGGAGAGGGACAGAGAGAGGAAGACACAGAATCCGAAGCAGACGCTAACTTTGAGCTGTCAGCACCGAGCCGGATGCGGGGCCCAAACTCACAACCAGGGCTAAAGTCAGGCGAGTAACCAACTGAACCACCCAGGTGCCCCCTTTTTAATTATTTCTCATGTTTATTGTTGAGAAAGAGACAGTGTGAATTGGGGAGGGATGGGGGTTGAGAGGGGGAGGGGCAGAGAGAGAGGGAGACACAGAATCTGAAACAGGCTCCAGGCTCTGAGCGCTCAGCACAGAGCCTGTTGCAGGACTCGAACTCGGGAACAGCGAGATCATGCCCTAGGTCAGAGTCGGATGGTTCACCAACTGAGCCACCCAGACGCCCCTCTAATGTCTACTTCTTAATCAAGGTTCTAGACCAGAGATATTTGTGTTGCTTATGGTTATTCCACAAGTTTTCCATTATGCTGCCTACACTTCTTTATACGCATAATATATTTCACCCTCCCCCTCCAAAAATGGTATTTGTAGGGTTCTTAAAAGGAGAAACCCAAATTATGATTAGAAAAAGATAGTTTTTGGCATATTGAAGTTTCCAGTGAACTTCAGAGATGGTTGTGATGAATACAGGAATTCCAGGGCAGAGTGAAAACCATACTCAGTGATGAAATACTGAAATACTCACACCTGAAAACCTTAGCACCTGTTTCACATCCTCAAAACCACTAGTCATTGGGTTCCTTTTGTGTGTTAGACATAGCGGTTAGAGGAAAGTGACCAGGACGCACTAACATTCCTCAAGGAGCTTAGAATGAGGGAGGGAAATGATTGTTTAATTTCAGAGCCATTTGCATTGGAGAGAGAGTCATCCCCACCGCCTAAGTTTGCCCAGTTTGGAGAGCCTGGGGGAGCTTGCTCACGAAGCCCCGGGAATCCTAAATCGGAACCCTCCTTTGGGACACCAGGGGCAAAGAACTAGACAAGCACCCAAGGAGGGAAAAATTTCTTTTTGAAGAATTTTGTTTTACCTATTTTCTGGTATGGTCATCAAAAGCCCTCTTGAGCCAATGGGAAGGGAGGGATTCATTGGCCAATCAAATGGCTCCAGACCCTTTTTCCTCCGAGTTTCAGCTGCTATTCATTAGGACCCACCAGGAAGGCCTGGAGGGTGAGTCAGCACGCCTGACCGTGTCTCTTCTTTAAAGGTTTATTTCTTGCGTTACTTTGTCTTCCCTTTCACCTCTTTGTCCTGCTTCTTTTCCTGACCAACTAGGAAGGATTCCTTGCGTGTTTGCTCCATGGTCCTGGATTTTGACTCTTTTGAGTCAGTTAAAAGACCATTGTGATGATGATGTTCAATGTCTCTGTTTTTTAAGCATGCTCTATTCAAGTGCCAGGTGTCCGGTGCTTGCTGGCTCTGGATGCATACACAGCCAGGTGTCTAGATGGTGCTCCCCCTGTGGTCCCCTGTCACCCGCCCTCCGTGTATGTCTCTGTCCCACTTTTCCCTGTGGTAAGGACACCAGACCCACTGGATTAACAGCTCACTCTATTCCACTAGGACCTCATTTTAACTAATTGCATCTGCAATGACCCTATTATCTGGGGTGCTGGGGGTTAGGGGCTTCAACGTCTGACCTGTGAGGGGGATACAATTTAACCCCTAATGCATCTAACGCCATTGCATTGGAGACAGAAAAGTTATCTCTGTTGATGGTAGAGAAGTGTGTGTATGTGTATGCATTTGGGTACATATTTAATGATTTTTAATGGTTATTTTACAGAGAGAGCACACACATGCACTTGAGCAGGGGAGGGACAGAAGATCTGAAGTGGGCTCTGCATCAGCATAGAGCCTCACTTGGGGCTCGAACTTACGAAGTTGTGAGATCGTGAACTGAGCCAAAGTCTGACCCCAATCGACTGAGCCACCCAGCCAGCCCCTGGGTGGATATTTAAAATCTGATTTGTACCAAAGTTGAATACAATCAATCCCCCCACTCTCAGTATGTCTCTGTCCATGTTAAGATTTCAGCCTTTGGCAAGAGGCTGACCTCTGATCTTCAAACCCCGTCTTCAGGCATAAACACTCCAGCTAGTTGCTTGCTTCTTGGGGAAGGGTTCACAACAAAGTGCCAGCAAGGTTCTTGCCCAGTCAAAGCCGTTCTTTAGGTCTAGTGGTTCTTAAACTTGGGTGCGTCCGAGTCCGCTGGAGGCTTCAACAGGTGGATGTACTTCACTCAAAATTTATTAGGTGTAGGGAAGGCGTCGGGGATTTGCATTTATACAAACTCCCTGGTGGTGGGGATGTCATTTAGAGAACCACTGCTTTAGAGTCTGTTCCTCTGGGGATTTCATGACTCAAATGTGCCTGTGACTCAAGATTTGACCAAAAGTTGGGGGTACTTGGGTGGTTCCATCAGTTAAGCATCTGACTCTTGGTTTTGGCTCGGGTCATGATCTCATGGTTGGTGGGTTTGAGCCCTGAGTCGGGATTTGCAGTCAGAGTGGGGCTTGCTTAGGATTTCTTTCTGCCCTTCCCCACCCCAAAATAAAGAAATAAGTAAAATTTAAAAAAGAAAAAAATATTCGACCAAAAGCAGGCTTTTTAACACCATTGGGCAAAATCTCCCCAGGAAGAAGCCATTGAAGTTCCCTGAAAGCCATCTTTTTGTTCTTGTATTCTCCTTCTGTGTACTACTTAATAGTTTATGCTAATTTTTAGATCTTTAATGCTATTAAGGTTTAAGTTTTTATCCAAATCACCTAATCTATTTTGATGGCAAATCCTATCTTACGGCCACTCATAAGTAAAGTGGTTTAATTTTTTTGTACATTTCCATTGTATAGTTCGAGTTTTTTGTTGAATTTTTTAATGAGATCCAATTTTATTGAAAATGGAGTAGGTAGTCTCTCTGCTATTGTTTTTTTTTTCTTTTTATATTAAGACTTGCTTTACAGCCCAGGGCATATACAATTGTGAGTATTCTGTGTGTACTTAAAAAAATATCTCCTGAAAAAAGTTTCCTTGGGATTGCATTGAATGTGTAGATTGCTTTGGGTAGTATTGACATTTTAACAACATTTGTTCATATCACGAATATGGAATGTTTTCCATTTCTTTGTGTCTTCAATTTCCTGCATAAGCTTTCTAAAGTTTTCTGCTTACAGGTCTTTAACATCTTTGGTTAGGTTTATTCTCAGGTATTTTATGGTTCTTGGTGCAATTGTGAATGGCATCAGTTTCTTGATTTCTCTTTTTGTTGCTTCATTATTGGTGTATAAAAATGTAACATATTTCTATACATTGATTTTGTACCCTGCAACTTTGCTGAATTCATGGATCAGTTCTAGCAGACTTTTGGTGGAGTCTGTCACATTTTCCATGTAGAGTATCATGTCATCTGCAAAAAATGAACATTTGACTTCTTTACCAATTTTGATGCCTTTTGTTTCCTTTTGTTGTCTGATTGCTGATGCCAAGACTTCCAGCACTATGTGAAACAACAATGGTGAGAGTGGACATCTTTGTTGTGTTCCTGATCTCAGGGGGAAAGCTCTCAGTTTTTCCCCATTGAGGATGATATTAGCTGTGCGCTTTTCATAAATGGCTTTTATAATGTTTAAGTTCCTTCTATCCCGACTTTCTTGAGGGTTTTTATTAAGAAGGATGCTATATTTTGTCAAATGCTTTTTCTGCATCTATTGACAGGATCATATGGTTCTTATCCTTTCTTTTCACTCAAATGTGGATCTTGAGAAACTTAACAGAAGACTATGGGGGAAAAATAGTTACAAACAGGGAGATAGGAAAACCAGAAGATATTCTTAAATAGAACAAGCTGAGGGTTGATGGGAGATGGGAGAGAGGGGAAAGCAGATGATGGCCATTGAGAAAGGCACTAATTCAGATGAGTACTGGGTGTTGTATGGAAGCCAATTTGACAATAAAATGTTTCCTCATTGTTGTGTATAGGATTCTATAAATATCCATTAGATGATGTGCTAATTCTTATGTATCTATGTCAACAATAACAAATTTGTCCACCTTAGCTATGCTAATTTTCACGTTTTAGAATTGTTTCACACAAGAAAATGGAAAGTACAGAACAGAGTTACTATGTATCCTATTTCCTGATTTCCCTCTTGTTAACACCTTCTATTAATATGGCACATTTCTCTCAACTAATAACCCAATATTGATAAATTAACATTAACTAAAGACCACACTTCCTTTGGATCGCCTTTGTTTTTACCTAGTGTCTTCTGTGCCAGGATCTCATCTAGGACACTTATGATGCTTAGGTGTTATGTCTCTTTAGGTGCCTCTAAACTATGACACCTTCTTAAAGTCTCCTTGTTTTTGATAATCTTGAGGGTTTTGAGAAGGTCAAGTATGTAGTCGACTGTCCTCCTCATGATTAAATTGGGCTTGAGGAAGACAAGAGGGGGTGCCATGCTCGCATCCTATGCTACTCACATAACTTACACTGATGCTAACCTTGATCACCCAGCCGAGGTGTGTGTCTGGTTTCTCCACTGTAAAATTACTCTCCCTCTGCATTTTTTTATACTGAACTTTTAAAAGTTTTTATTTAAATTCCAGTTAACATACAGTGCAATATTAGTTTCCACTGTATGACATAGTGATTCAATACTTCCATATAATACCTGGTGCTCATCACAATGAGTGATTTTAAAATTTATTTTTAATGTTTATTTTTGAGAGGGAGCAAGCAAGGAAAGGGCATAGAGAGTGGGAGACATAGAATCTGAAGGAGGTTCCAGGCTCTGAGCTGCCAGCACAGAGCCTGACGTGGGGCTTGAACTCACAAACTGCAAGATCATGACCCGAGCTGAAGTCAGCCACCTAGGCCTCCCTCAATGAGTGATTTTAAAAGAGAGTGAGAAATGTAATACACACACACACTGGGATACTACTTGGTGATTTAAAAAAACTGAAATCATGCCATTTGCAACATCATGGATGGAACCAGAGGGTATTATGCTAAGTGAAATAAGTCAGTCAGAGAAAGACAGATCTCCTATGATTTCACTCATATGTGGAATTTGAGAAACATAACAGATGAACATAGGGGAAGGAAAGGAAAAATAAAAGCACAGAGGGAGGCAAACCATAAGAGATTCTTTTTTAATTTAATGATTTTATTTATTTTTGAGACAGAGAGAGAGACAGACAGACAGAGTGGGAGCCAGAGAGGGGCCCAGAGAGAGGGAGACACAGAATCCAAAGCAGGCTCCAGGCTCGGAGCTGTCAGCACAGGGTCACAGGGTCATGACCCGAGCTAAAATCAGACACTCACCTAACTGAGCCACCCAGAAGGCTTGGGAGACGCTTAAATAAAGAGAACAAACAGAAGGTTGCTTGAAGAGAAGTGGGTGGAGGGATGGGTTAGATAGGTGGTGGGCACGAAGGAGAGCACTTTTGGGATGAGCACTGTGTGTCATATATAAGAGATGAATCGTGGGGTCTAATTCTGAAGCCATGACAACACTGTATATTCACCAACATATTTAATTTTGGCTCAGGTCATGATCTCACAGTCTGTGGGTTCGAGCCCCGTGTCGGGCTCTGTGCTGACAGCTCAGAGCCTGGAGCTGCTTCCGGTTCTGTGTCTCCCTCCCTCTCTCTCAGCCCCTCCCCCAGTCATGCTCGCTCTCCCTCTCTCTCAAAAATAAACATTAAAAAATTTTTTTAAAGTCAGGTTTTGGGGCACCTGCATAGCCCAGTTAATGAAGCCTCTGGCTCTTGCTCTCAGCTCAGGTCTTGACCTTGGGGTCCTGAGGTTAAGCCCCTCATTGGGCTCTGTGCTGGCTGTGAGGTCTACTTAAGAAAATAGGGTTTTACCTCCTATCTCCTTAAAGGAGAATTCATATACATTATTTGAAATTCTTCTATATGGAATTTTTTTTCTCCTCATTTATTCAATTACAGGTATGGACTCATGAACACTTACTTATGTGTTGGTGATAATCCAGTAACAATGCAGACAATGCTATTATAATACTGTCGACTGGATTCCTTATGCTATACCTTTCCTTCCCCCGACGTCTTCCACGCCTGGAACCCTGTACCTTCCCCTCCCCTCCACCCCTTTTGCCGATCTTCCATACCCTTCCCTCCAGTAACTATGAGTTCTCTATGTTTATGGGTCTGTTTCTGCTTTATTTTTTGCTTTTGGTAATGTGTTTTGTTTTATAGATTCCACCCTTGAGTAAAATTCTATGGTATGTCTTTCTCTGTCAGACTTACCTCACTTAGCATAATGCCCTCTGGGTCCATCCAAGTCCTTGGAAGTGGCAGTATTTCATCCTTTTTAAGGCTGAGTAATATCCCTGTGTGTGTGCACACCATATCTTCTCTATCCATTCATCTGCGGGTGAACACTTGGGTTGCTTTCGTATCTTGGCTGTTGTAAAGCTGCAATAAATGTAAGGGTGCGTATTTCTTCAAATTAGTGTTTTTGTTTCTTTGAGTAAATATCCCGTAGTTGAACTGATGGATCACATACTAGGTTTTTTAAAATTTTTGATCTCTGGGACGCCTGGGTGGCTTAGTCGGTTAAGCAGCCGGCTTCAGCTCAGGTCATGATCTCACGGTTGGTGGGTTCGAGCCCCGGGTCAGGCTCTGTGATGAGCGCTCAGAGCCTGGAGCCTGCTTCCGATTCGGTGTCTCCCTCTCTCTCTGACCCTCCCCCGCTTGCGCTGTCTCTCTCTGTCTCTCAAAAACAAATAAAAACATTAAAAATAATAAAATAAAATTTAGATCTCTGTATTTTGAGATATGATTGACATACAATGCCGTATTAGTTTTAGATATAAAACATAATTTGATATATGTATACATTATGAAATGATATTCACAATAAGTTTAATTACCATCAATTACCTAACATAGTTACAATTTTTTCTTGTGGTGGGAACTTTTAAGATTTGTTCTCTTAGCACCTTTCAAATATACAGTCCATTTTTGTTGACAATAGTTCCCGTGCTACACATTATAAGTGAAATAAATCAGAAAGACAAATATTCTGATATCATTTATGTGGAATATTTATTTTTATTTATTTTTATTTTTTATATATACTTTATTGTCAAGTTGGTTTCCATATAACATCCAGTGCTCTTCCCCACAAATGCCCCCCACCATGGCCATCACCCCCCTTCCCCCCTACTTCTTTAGCCCTCAGTTTATTCTCAGCTTTCAAAAGTTTCTCATGATTTGCCTCCTTCCCTCTCTTCAACTCTTTCCCCCTCCTTTCTTCTTCCCATGGTCCTCTGTTAGGTTTCTCCTGTTAGACCTATGAGTGACAAGATATGGTATCTGTCCTTCTTCGCCTGACTTATTTCACTTAGCATGACACCCTCGAGGTCCATCCACGTTGCTACAAATGGCCAGATTTCATTCTTCCTCATTGCCAGGTAGTACTCCATTGTGTATATATACCACATCTTCTTGATCCATTCATCACGTGATGGACATTTAGGCTCTTTCCACGATTTGGCTATTGTTGACAGTGCTGCTATGAACATTGGGGTACATGTGCTCCTATGCATCAGCACTTCTGTATCCCTTGGGTAAATCCCTAGCAGTGCTATTGCTGGGTCATAGGGGAGTTCTATCGATAGTTTTTTGAGGAACCTCCACACTGTTTTCCAGAGAGGCTGCACCAGTTTACTTTCCCACCAACAGTGTAGGAGGGTGCCCAAAAGTGCTAATATATGGTAGTTCTATTTTGAATTTTTTGAGGAACCTCCATACTCTGTTCCACAGTCGCTGCACTAATTTACATTCCCATCAACAGTGCATGAAGAGTTCCTTTTTCTCCACATCCTTGCCAACACTTATTTCTTGTCTTTTTTATTCTAACCATTCTGACTGTTAAGGTGACACTGTAGTTTGGATTTAATTTCCCTCATGATTAGGGATATTGAGTATCTTTTCATGAATCTGTTGGCCATCTGTATGTCTTCTTTGGGGAAATGTATCCAATTCCTCTGCCCACTTTTTAAATTACATATTTTTTTGGTGTTGTCTAAGTTTTTTACATACTTGGGATATCAACCCCTTGTTGGATATACTGTTTGCAAATATCTTCTCCCATTCGGTAGGTTGTCTTTTTGTTTTGCTGATGGTTTCCTTCTATTTGCAAAAGCTTTTTATTTTGATGTAGTTCCAATAGTTTAATTTTGAGTTTGCTTCCCGTGTCTGAGGAGACATATCTAGAAAAACATTGTTATGGCCACATCAAAGAAATTACTGCCTGGGGCACCTGGGTGGCTCAGTCAGTTAAGCGTCTGACTTCGGCTCAGGTCATGATCTCATGGTTCGTGGGTTTGAGCTCCGCGTCAGGCTCTCTGCTGACATCTCTGATTCTGTGACCCCCCCCCTCTCTGACCCTCCCCTGATCACATTGTCTCTCAAAAATTAATAAAATATTTAAAAAAATGAACAAAAAGAAATTACTGCCTATGTTCTTCTAGGAGTTTTATGGTACCAAGTCTCACATTTAAGTCTTTAATACATGTTGAGTTTATTTTTTATATTGTGCAAGAAAGTGGTCCAGTTTCATTCTTTTGCATGTAGCTGTCATGTTTTCCCAGCACAATTTGTTGAGGAGACTGTCTCTTCCCCCATTGAATATTCTTGCCTCCTTTGTCATAGACCAATCGAGCATATCCAGGTGGATTTATTTATAAACTGTCTATTCTGTTTGATTGATCTATTTTTGCACTAGTACCATACAGTTTTGGTTACTACAGCTTTGTAGTATATCTTGAAGTCTGGGATTGTGATAGCTCTGGATTTGTTATTCTTTCTTAAGATTGCTTTGGTTATTGGGGTATTTGTGGTTCCATATAAATTTTAGTATTTGTCTAGTCCCATGAAAAAATGTTGTTGGTATTTTTATAGGGATTGCATTGAATCTGTAGATTGCTTTGGGTAGTATAAACATTTTAATAATAAGTGTCCAATCATGAGCATAGAATATCTTTCCATTTGTTTTTGAAAAATTTTTTATGTTTTTTAAATTTATCTTTT
The DNA here is from genome assembly GCF_006229205.1 of Suricata suricatta. Classification (NCBI taxonomy): domain Eukaryota; kingdom Metazoa; phylum Chordata; class Mammalia; order Carnivora; family Herpestidae; genus Suricata; species Suricata suricatta. Next base: position 56,984,575 of record NC_043715.1, read on the forward strand.
GAGAGACAGACAGCGTGAGCAGGGGAGGGTGAGAGAGAGAGGGAGACACAGAATCTGAAGCAGGCCCCAGGCTCTGAGCTGTCCGCACAGAGTGTGATGTGGGGCTCAAACCCACGAACTGTGAGACCGGAAGCTCAACCGACTGAGACACCCAGGCGCCCTTCCATTTGTTTTTGTCATCTTCAATTTATTTCATCAGTGTTTTAGTTTTCAGAGTAGTGATCTTTCACTTCCTTGGTTAAGTTTATTCCTAGGTATTTTATTCTTTTGGAGGCAATTGTAAATGAGATCATTTTATTAATTCCCTTTCTGCTACTTCATTAGCAGTATATAGAAATGCAATGGAGGAGGGAGAGAGAGTTGGGGAGAGAGAGGGATGCAAAACTTGAGAGACTATTGAATGCTGAGAATGAACCGAGGGTTGAAGGGGGAAGGGGAGGGGGGAAAAGAGGTGGTGGTGATGGTGGAGGGCACTTGTGGGGAAGTGCACTGGGTGTTGTATGGAAAACAATTTGACAATAAAATATTATGGAAAAAAAAAGAAATGCAACAGACTTCTGTGCATTAATTTTGTATCTTGCAACTTTACTGAATTCACTTATAGGGCTTTTTTTCTTTGTAGAGTCTTTAGAATTTTTTGTACATGGTATCATGTACTCTGCAAATACCTACCAACTTGAATATCTTTTATTTCTTGTCTGATTACTATGGCTAGACTTCCAGTACTTTGTTGGCTAAAAATGGTGAGAGCAGACATCCTTGTCTTGTTCCTGATCTTAGAGGGAAGCCTCTGGTTTTCACCATTGAGTGTGGTGTTAGCTATGGTTTTTTAAATGAATGATCTTTATTGTGTTGAGGTTTGTTACCTCTAAACTCACTTTGTTGATGGTTTTTTTTTTTATCATACATGGATGTTGAATTTTGTCAGATGCTTTTTCTACATCTATTGAAATTATCATAATTTTGATCCTTTGTTTTATTAGTGTTGTGTATCACCTTGGTTGGTTTGCTAATATTGAAACATCCTTGTATCCCTGGAGTAAATCCAACTTGGTTGTGCCGAGTGAGCCTTTTTAATGTAGTGCTGAATGCAGTTTGCTATTATTTTCTTGGGGGATTTTTGTATCTATGTTCATCAGGGATATTATCCCTATAGGTTTTTTTTTTGTGTGTGTGTGTGGTGTCTTTGATTTTGGCATCAGGGTAATGCTAGCCTTGGAGAATGTATCTGGAAGCTTTTTTCCTCTTTTGTTTTTTATAATAGTCTGAGGAGAATAGGTGTTAACTCTTCTTTAAGTGTTCGGTAGAATTTACCTGTGAATCTATCTGGTCCTGGATGTGAATCCATCTGGTCCTGGGCTTTTGTTCATTGGAAGTTTTTTTATTACTGATTCAGTTTCATTACTAGTCATTGATCTCTTCAGATTTTCTATTCCTCATACACTTTTGGAGATTGCATGTTTCTAGGAATGTATCCATTTCTTCTATGTTGCCAACTTTGCTGGCATATAATTTTTTTGTGGTATTATCTTGTAATCTTTTGTCCTTCTATGGTATCAGTTGTTACTTTTCTTCTTGAATTTCTGATTTTATTTACTTGGATCCTCTTTTCTTCCCCATGATGAGTGTGGCTAAAGGTCTGTCAATTTTATTTTTTCAAAGAACCTGCTCCTGGTTTCATTGATCTTTTTTGCCATTTATGTATCCTCCTTGGTAAGGTATCTGTTTAGATCTTTTACCTATTTTTTTTAACTTGAATTTATTTTTTTGTTGAATTTTAAGCACTCTTGGTATATTCTGGTTACAAATATTTTATCAGGTATAAAATTTTAATAACTTTTCCCCCAGTCTGTAGCTTGCTTTTCATTATCTTAACAAGATTTCCTCAGAACAAAGGAAAATCCAGCTTATCGTTTTTCTTTCATGGACCAGGCTTTTTATACTGTATTGGAAAATGTCTTCACCAAACCCAAAGTCCTATAGATTTTTTTCTATCCTTTCTTCCAGAATTTTATAGTTTTGAATTTAACATTTAGGTCTGTAATCCTTTTGGACTTGATTTCTGCCTAAGATGTGAGATCTGAATTTATATATTTTTCCCATATAGACTTCCAATTGTCCCGGCACCAGTTGTTAAAAAATCCTTTCTGCATTGTGCTTTTGTCAAAACTCAACTGACTATGTTAGTGTGGGCATCCCTCCTCTACTATCTACTGAGAGAAATGTAACTTCTCTCTGCTTGTAAGTCTGTTTGCATTGAAACTGAGGATATGTCAGGTGAATATAGGTTAAGATGATCAAATCTTCTGAATAATTGTTTCATATAATATTAGGTAAAGATCCCACTATGTGTAATCTTGATTTTTGCCTTAAAGATGAACTCATCAGATACTATAACTATGGAAGCCTTTGTTGGGACAGATTTGACTTATTTTTTTCAACTGGTTTATACCAGGTATTTATCTTTGTATTTTCATCAGGAGTGCTTTCCTGGATACTAATATTGGATACATTTTATTATGTGTCTGCACCAACCATTGTCAGAATTAGGGTTAGAAGAAATTCTTTTGAGGGTAATTTCTTACTCATGCTGAATTTTACTGTCCTCCTTCTCAAGATCATTTCAATAAAAGGTGAGAAGAGAGGAGTCTGGTCTCAAGAACTTCCGGCCCTCATCCCTATTCCCGCCCCCCCCCCCCCAAACTACCAAGGTACTATACAAAAACTTAGTTATTCCAATTGATTTTCTTTTTCTTACAGCTTGGTACTGCCCTGAGTTTTTCACAAGTTCCATATATTTATTGTTCGTGGCAATTCTCTCTTTGAAGACTGACACTCTCTCCTGGTCAGGATGGCGTCATCTTTCTTTTCTGATTTTGGCCTGATGTGGTACCTGCAGGAGCTCAGGAAGGATGAGTTCAGAAAATTTAAGGAGCTCCTCAAGCAGGAGCCTCTGCAGCTTGGACTCAATCTCATTCCCTGGACTGAAATAAAGAAGGCAACACGGGAAGATCTTGCAAACCTTCTGATGACGCATTACAGAAAACAGCAAGCATGGAATGTGACTTTCAACATCTTTAAAAAGATGAATAGAAAAGATCTCTGTGAAAAGGCCAAGAAAGAGATTACAGGTGAGAGAGTCCAGGGTTGTGGGATGGGGGCAGGTTCCTTATAATGAAGATCATGCCATGATTTTGATGAATGGTCTCTACCTACAGTAGGGTCAGTGTCACCTTTGTAAGTGGGAAAATAGCTTACTTAGAACCTCATGGTTAGATGCGGTAAAATGTGGGTGGATATCCTGTCTCAACCTGTACTGCACTTCTGTCTGGATTACCAGTCATTTTGTCCTAAGCAGAGAACTTGTGTCGAAGCAGAAACTCCAAGGTGATGTACTGTAGGAACTATGGATTTGGCCTATTAGCAATGACCCCATCTATTGTGGGTGGTGCCCTGAGCTAACCGGTATGATAGTGTATTTATTCGAGACTGCATAGGGTGCCAGTGTTCGGGGAGATTTCTAAATCATTGTCATGTAGGTGTTTGTTTTAATATTTAGCAAGAAATAGTTCATATCAGAAAAGCTATGACTTAGTAGAATCTCAGGGGCCAACATATTTTTTGAGGAGAGAGTGTCTTTTGCTCAGTACTTTATTGAATTGTTGACCGTTTTACACCCTCATCTGCCCAAATAGCACTTCCTGTGACCTCTGGGTTTCCACTACCACCATTTGTATTTGTGTGTATCATATTCACGTATAATGCGGGCTCTTGGCAACTTCATTACATCTTTACAGTAGCCCTGTTGGAACATTTAGATACTGGAACACATGAAGTAAATTTTACTTCATTTTTATAATTACAGTTAGGATATCATGTTAACTTTTTACTTACATTTATGGGAAAGTTAAATGAGGCACAAATGTCCTTTCAGATTAGTTTTGTTTTGCTTTTTGCTTTTAGAGAGAGAGAGACAACACACACACACACACATGGGGGCAATGGGGGAGGGAGAGGGAGGGGGGAGAGAGAGAGAGAGAGAGAGAGAGAGAGAGAGAGAGAGAGAGAATGAATGAATGAATGAATGAATATTAGGCAGACCATGCTGAGCATGGAGCCTATTGCAAGGCTCAATCCCACAACCCTGGGATCATGACCTGAGCTGAAATCAAGAGTTAAGACCGTCAAGCAGCTGAGCCATCCAGGTGCACCACCTCCATTGAGGTTAGAAAAGGAGATATGACACAAGATTATTCAAAAGGGGGGCCTTGGGTCTAACAAGATGGAGAACCACGTAATCTCTAGAGGGACACTGGTGGGACAGTCTTGGGCTTGGCTCTAGGTGGCAGTCCTACATCCCATTGTCAAGCCACATCAGAGATGAGCTAGGGCAGATCCATGGACCAACAGAGGTTCACACCTGAGATCTTCTGCCTCCCAACCCCATGCAGTCCCAGAACCCAGACCAGAGGGGACAGGATAAAACAAAATACTTGTGGAGAGATCCCATGGACTCCTGTTTTAATTGCCTCCTTTTTATACCCTGCTGCTGAGGAAAGGACTCCCACCGATTAGGTAATGAAGATGACTAAATCCATAGCCACCAACACCGAACAGATGAAGTCAACAGCAGTGTTTCAGCCACATACTCAGAGCGTGAGGTAGGAGGGTACCACACACCACACGGGGCCACATGACAACCGTGCTTGGGAACAGAGTGAACAGCCATGGGCGTGGGAGGCAGTTAGTGGTATTGAGAAACTGGGTGTCCCCCGAATCCCTGGAGGATGTGAATGTGAATAATTCTATGACTGCTTAGGGAACTGAAACCCACTACTCGGGGATAAGCATGAATTATGCCTGACTCCTTAGTAAGCAGAGTATTGAGCTAGGGGGCCATATCTGTGGGTGCAAAGTAGGGAAGGGACTTAAGGTTAGGACATTCCAGGCTCTTCCTTCCCAATTTTACCACCTAACAAGGCAAGACATAATACTGCACCTTGAGTTGAGGTCTGGCACCTGAGTTCCTTGAACAAAGTTGTCAAGTGATGGAGGACCATTCTGGAGATTGAAATGCCAGGCAGGTGCTTCCTCTAAGGGTTAAACTGGTGGGTGACCTCTTGCCCGTGGCCATGGCACCATAGGCTGTGGTCATAGTGGGTTGCATGAGGTCAGCCTCCCCTGGATCTTCCACAGTGGGAACATGTGCCTTCCTGTGCACACCTTTGCACCCCTACACAACTTCATGCTGTGTGGTAGACAAGAAAGAGCTATTGCCTTTCTCCTCAGGGGTGTCTGGGGTTTGAGCCTCATGTACTGGCTTCTGGATACCTCCAGGGCTTCACCACAACAGAAGAGAGCCAGGCTCCAGATCATCCCTGTCACCACACTTCTGCTCCTCTGCTCCTGTTGGTGCAAGAGACTGAGGGTTGCTTTGAAGATTAAGCACTCACTCCATTGGGTAATGTTGAACCATTCTGATGATACAACCTGTAACATTAGTCAGCTTCTGGTCTGTCTGCTTCCAATCCATACCATGGACTTGTAACCAGAACCTCATATTATGTTGTATAGATGGGAATGTATTCCTGCTGCTCCACACTTGAAAGATGCTTTTGATCTGGACACATCTGTCTTCCAGTTCTTGAAGTCTGCCTCATTACATTTGAGTCTCTTCTGACTCTTCTCTCCTTCTGTAATGCCAGTGGAATGTATGTCCCAACTTCATACAAGTGATCCAAGGGTCACTTGTATCCTGGTATAAGGCATTAACTTTGTTTTGCATATTTAAGGTATCAGTGGTAGGAAACAGCCCTCTGACTTACCATCATATTTTTGTCTTCAACGTTCAGCTCCTTACCGAGATGGGCATAGATGAGGCTTTGTGTTCTCCCTGTTTGGGGTGCTTATACCTGTTTGAGGGGCTTGCACCTGCCTGAGGTGCTGTTGAGATGCTTGCACCTGTGTCCTGGGAGCATTCGTCATTCCTCCGTCTCAGCCACTGTATGAAAATATCACTTCTAGCCCATTCTTTCCTCCCTTCTTCTGGGACTCCACTGACACATATGAAACCTTTACACTGTGTCTCCATCACTTCTCTGTGCTTTAGTCTGTATATTTATTTCTAATTTTCTTAGTCCCTGGTCCTGTTTTCAGCTATTTCCAATCTGCTAACAAACCCATCTATTGATTTCATAAACTCAGCCAGTCTATTTTATGGATATACTTTCCCTTTGTTTTTTATACTTTCATTCCTTCCTATCTTATTTTTTATTGAACATTTTAAGTTCTGTCCATTTTCTGGCAGATATTAAAATTAGTGTTTTTCTACTGTGTTTCCCTGCCCTCCTTGTTTTGGTCTGTGGTTTTTGTCTCCCGGCATCCCTGGAAATTTTGAGTACTGGGCTTTCGATAGAATACATTGCAGAGGTGACTGAGGCTCTGCAAGATCAGTTCTTCCAGATAAACTGGAATTGCTTCTGGCAGCAGTGAGAGGAATATGTCCTTAATAATGAAGATAGAAATAATTCAAAGCCAGGCTGTGTTTTGTGAAGAATAGCTTGTTTCTAGTTTCCCCTTCTTCCCAGACGGTCCATCCAGCATCCCCTCATGCCTGACATGTGCGGAACTTCTGAACGCATCATTTGTCTCCCAACCACTTGAACCTGCAAGAGTTTGACTTGGCTTATTAGCCTTTTAGCCCCAATGTCTATTCAGGTTCGCAGCCTTTTTAGAGGAAAATGCCCTAAGGAAAACAGTCAAATGTTGAGCTCTTCTTCTTGGCCTTTCCCTCTGTTTTCTGAATCTTAGCTTCTCAAAGAACTTTCTGGTTTCATGGCTCTTGAGTGACCTCACCTAAGTTTTTCTTTTTTAATTTTTTAAATGTTTGTTTATTTTTGAGAGAGAGCCAGTATGAACAGGGCTGGGAGAGAGGCAGAGAGAGAGGATCTGATGTGGGTTCTGTGCTGACAGCAGAGATCCCTATGTGGGGCTTAAACTCATGAACCATGAGATCCTAACCTGAGCCAAAGTTGGACACTTAACTGACTGAGCCACCCAGGCGCCCCTTAAATTATTTTTACTTGAGAGAGGAGAGAGAGAGCAAGAGTGAGAGAGGGCACATGAGTAGGGGTAGGGGCCGAGGGAAAGAGAGTCTTAAGTAGGCTCCATGTTCAGTGTAGAACCGAACACAGCGCTTCATCCCACAACTCTGGGATCATGATCTGAGTCAAAATTGAGAGTCCGATGCTCAACTGACTAAGCCACCCCAGCACTCTGATTTCTCATAATTTTTAAGATCCTTTGCCCAAAATTCCTAGTTGTTTCTAGTGGAACCCCTCATCTGAAACAAGATAATTTGAGAGTTTCCATCTCTGGTAATGCCAATCTTTCTCACATGTCTTCCTGATTTGGCATTCAGAAAAACCCTTCCTAGCCAAAATTAAATGTATGTGTGTGTGTGTGTGTGTGTGTGTGTGTGTGTGTGTGTGTGTGTGATCTCCACATGTTTTCTAGAGTTATATAGTTTAGTTTTTTTAAATATTTGTATAGTTTATCCATTTGGAATTTATCCTGGTATAAAGTGTGAAGTATAAATCCAGTGTTGTTGGTTGGTGATTTTTTGCAAATGTAAAATACCAACTTAATTATACTCTTAATCTCCCAACCATACATGTCAGTTTATGGATTTTTTTTCTAATGGAGTGTATTCTTAATTACCTTTAAAAGTTTTCTTTTGATTAGTATGTCTCCACTCATGGTTCTTTTTTATCTCTAGAACTTCCCTAAGTCTTTTTATTTTCTTATATACTTTATAATAAAACTGTCTTATTCTAAAACTTCTGGGTATTTTAAAAGTCACTAATTTAGGTAACTTAAAATATGGAAAAATATTCTCATAATGTTGTCTTTCGATCTTTTAAGTCTTATGTTTTCTACAATGTGGAAATTTCAATAACTATATAATCATAATTTTTCCATTGCTTGGAGCATTTTTTCAGATAATACTCTTGGGTCTACCTGACTCCAAAGCCTGTCTACTCTTATGCTATTATGACCTTTCTATACCCTTGATAAATAAATGTCCACCCTACTATGGAAGGCAAATTCTCCTCTAAGAGAAGAGTAAGTAAAATGGAGCAAAAATATTCAGCTAAATCTCTCACATTCCAATAAACTTTACCTATAGTGTATTATTTAAGTTGTATTTTAAGATGAGTTTCATCTTTGATTCTTTGATGAGACATGATAGAAATTATTTCAAGTCACGATAATCCATTTTCTCTATTGTAATTGACTCCATCAAGGCCACTGAATAGATAAGTGTCAAAGGTTGGGCAAAAATCCTAGTTTAAAAAAATCTAGTTCTAGAGTTCTTCCCATTAGTATTTTCAGTTCTCAGGAACACTATTGACTGGAAACTTGGAATCTGAATCCTTTGGTGTCCCCATTCTGAGCCCAATAAAAAGTTAGAACTTGGAGGTCATTTCTACTGAAATGTTTGTCTCCATATTCTTCCATGATCTTTGATTTTTAGTATCACATTAAAATTGTATGTTAGGTTAATCTTGGCAGAGGTTCTCAATAGGGGGCGATTTTGCCTTCTAGGGTATACTTGGCCATGTTTGTTGATAGTTATTTTTGTTGCCTCCACTGGGGATAGGGAGTAACATTTAGTGATTAGAGACCAGGCATGCTCCTAAACATTAAACATCCCAGATGCTCAAGACAGGCCCTCACTACAAAGAATTATCCAGCCCAAAATTTCAGCAGTGCTGAAGATGAGCACCTTGTACTGGAAATACATATAGTATTATCCAATATGGTAGCCACATGTTGGCTATTAACATTTGAATTAACTTAAGTTGAATTAGAAATTTAGTTCCTTGGTTACACCAGTATCACTGAAGTTGCTGAGTAGGTACGTGTAGCTAGTGGCTGTCACATTGGAAAGCACAGATCTTAACTTCCCTTCCCACAGAAAGAAGACCTACATTTTTCAGTAGGGAACAAGGGTACTAAAAATACATATTCAACAGGATTCTGTTTCCAATCTAAAAAAATATTTTTAAACAAGTGTCTTGTGGTATGAATAATAGACACTAAAACAAATTTTGGGTACTTTTTGTTGGTAGTGGTGAATGAAATTATTAATAGTGTCTGTGTTTTAACAATTTCTACATTTCTTTATTGTCATCTTGGAAGTGTTTTAGGAGTTTCTGCATTTTCCCTTTGTGTGCTTCTCCTCACTTTCCTTCTTGTAATTTTTTTTTTCTAGAGTGAGGGTTGAAAGTCGAACCTTACCAAAAGCCAATCTTCCCTAATCTGGGTCATTTGAACATGCTGTTGGACATAGAACATGTTGAAAGAGTCATTCCAATATATATTTTGGAACAGAAGGCAGAATTGGCCTTCAGATTGGGTAGCTAGGTTTTGAAGGCAGATAATGGTTGGAATCTCAATGACACTTAATACATGGTCCTGTTGAAATGTGAGCCCCTCACAACTCAGTTAAAAAGGGAGGGAGGAGGAGCAAATTCTCTACCTTACTGCATCATTGTGGGCATGAGGAATGCTATGCAAATCCTGTCATGCTCAGAACCTGATAGAAAATTAGGCTTATAAGACACGATGGTGACTTGTGGTGTCCTCCTGCTCAACCACGGGATATTATCATCCCTTTCCAAATTGAAGTGCAAATCTGACAAATTCCTCATATTCTGAGTTCTTTCATGTCATATGTTATGGTCCCACATGCATGGTCTCTTGTAGCTTGTGATCTTCACAATCTCCCTATATAAGGAAGGTCAGCCTTACCTTCATTTACAAATGAGAAACCTAACCCCTGGAGACATTCCTACCTTCCCCAGATCACAGAGCTACAAGCAGCAGATGCCAGACCTCCACACAGGCCACTGAACTTCTGAGTTCAGGGTTCTTTTATTTCTTAATGTTTGTTTGTTTGTTTTGAGAACAAGAGAGTGTGAGCAGGGGAGGAGCAGAAAGAGGGAGAGAGGATCCCAAGCAGGATCCAAGCTGTCAGCGCAGGGCCTGACTTGGGGCTCAAACTCTTGAACAGTGAGATCATGACCTGAGTCAAAACCAGGAGTCGGACGCTTATCCAACTGAGCCACCCAGGTGCCCCAGTTCAGGGTTCTTTCTACAAAAACCTCTCAAGTGTTCCAATATGCAGAGGTTTTTTTTGTTACTGTTTTTCTTCCCTTACTGTCTCTGCCACAGCTACTCTTGCCATTCATAGTGGGAAGGTAGCTGTAGACAACATGTAAACAAAGAGCATGATGGTGCTCCGGGGAGATTTTATTTACAGAACAGGCTGCTGTCCAGCGTTGGCCTACAGACTGAAGTTTACAGATCCCAAGAACATGAATTTTTAGAAGAAAAATTGCAAGGTCAAAAAGTATATATAATATATGATGAATGTTGAATTTAACTTGGTTGTGTTGTATGTTTCTTTTTCCCTCTTGTTCTCACTCAGGACACACAAAATTGTACCAAACACACATAAAGGAGAAATTCAACAACATGTGGCTCAGAGAATCTATCCCCAGGGGTCAAGATTACTTAAATCCTATACTCACCCAGAAAGAATGTGGAAACTTGGAACTTTTTTTTGCTCCCAAGAAAACTGGGAAACAGGCACGGACAGTGCTTCTCAAAGGAGTTCAAGGGGTTGGGAAGACAACATTCATGATCAGGCTGATGTTGACCTGGGCAGCAGGCAAGCTTTTTCAGGAGAGATTCTCCTACGTTTTCTACCTATGCTGCCGGGAAATGAAGCAGTTGGAAGAGGCAAGCTTGGTTACATTAATCTCTAGAGAGTGGTCTGACTCCTCCGCTCCTGTCGTGGAGATCCTATCCCAACCAGAGACATTGTTGTTTATCATTGACAGCTTTGAAGAACTGCAGTGCGATCTGAGCGAACCCGAGTCGGATCTGTGCAGCGACTGCACCGAGAAGTTGCCATTCTGGGTGCTCCTGGGCAGCTTGCTGAGGAAGAAGATGCTGCCCGAGTCCTCCCTGCTCATAGTTGCTTCACCTGTGTACTTCCTGGAAGTTGAGGATAGGTTGAAGTGCCCAGAAATTAAATCATTCATGGGACTCAGTGAGACCGATAAGAAGATCTTTTTCTGCTCTAATTTTCAAGACCGGAGTACAGCCACAGAAGCCTTGGATTTCGTGAAAGAAAACGAACATTTGTTTGCCATCTGCCAAATCCCCGCCCTTTGCTGGGTTGTGTGTACTTGTCTGAAGCAGGAAATGGAAAAGGGGAATGACCTGGCCCTCAACTGCTGGGGTGCCACCTCTCTTCTTAGCACTTTCATCTTTAACCTGTTCACACCCAAGGGGGCTAGCTGTCCAGACAAGCAAGGCCAACGCCAGTTGAAGGGCTTGTGTTCCTTGGCCGCAGAGGGCATGTGTACTGACAGGTTTTTGTTCAATAAAGAGGATCTAAGGAGAAATGGGTTACTTGGTTCTGACCTCTCTACGTTGCTGGACATAAAGGTTCTTAAGAAATATAGGGAGGAAGAGAGCTCCTACATGTTTCTCCATGTGTGTGTCCAGGAGTTCTGTGCCGCCATGTTCTATTTTCTAAAGAGCCACACTGACCATCCTAACCCAGCTGTTAAATGTACAAAGACAGTGCTATTTACCTTTTTAAAGAAAGAAAGGGCATATTGGATTTCGCTGGGGTGTTTCATATTTGGCCTTTTAAATGAAAAGGAACAACAGAAGCTGGAGGCAGTGTTTGGCCGCCACCTGTCCCAGGAGACCCTGCAGGAGTGTCACCAGGTCTTGCAGGACATTGGTGAGAACAAGCATCTTCAGAAACAGATAGATTACTTGGCGTTATTTTACTGTCTATTTGAGATGCAGAATGAAGGTTTTGTGCGGTGGGCAATGGACTTCTTCCAAGACGTTAACATCTGTATCATGGACCATTTGGACTTGAAGGTCTCTTCCTACTGCCTAAGATACTGCTCCAGCTTGAGGAAGCTCTGGGTCACCATCCAGAAGGTCTTTCAAGTGGAAAAGGAAGACAACTCTGCGTGAGTCCATCTAATTGCTTTCTTTCTGTTATCTTTTCAGCGTTTGTTTCCATTTCCAGTGGGTTTTGCTGATGGCATTTTTATTATAGGATTGTGGTTAGGATCACATTGTTTCTGTAAAACAGACCTTAGCTCAGGTCCTGGTGTGACTGTTTATGAACTACACGACCTCGTCCATGGGATTTCCCTTCTTTGTTGAAGTCGCCTCACTAAATGTAGGCAATAATGTTAACTACTACGTTGTGAAGTATCGTGGAAATCGAATATGAGAATCCGTGTATGTTTCCTATACTTCTCAAATGTGGTTTGGTATGTACTTATAATTAGCATCATTCTCAAAGGACTGTACTCAGATCTTTTCCTGAATTCTCAGTTAAAAATTCCCTTTTAAAATTTATTCTAAAAATCTTATAAATCTTAACTCGATGCTCATGAAAATCATAAGTAACATCTTATCCTGTTACTTGGTGGGGAAACTGGGGCAAAAAGATCATGTAGGCTGGCCAAGTTAGGAAGTGGCTAAGGCTAGGTTTGAGCCTAGGCTGTATTACTTAAGAGTGACTTGCAGCAGGCGTGTCCTGACCCAGTATTCTTTATTAAACTGCCCATATATAGGGCAAGGGACCTCAATCTTGGGAATATTGATGTTTTGGGATGGATAATTCTTTATTGGGGGGTGAGGGGAGGCTTTCCTATTGTAGTATGTTCAGCAGTATCCTTTGTTTCTACCATTATATGGTAGAAGTGCCCCTTCCATAAGCTGTAAAAACCAAAAATGTCTCTGGACATTGTCTAAGGTCTCCTGGGCAGAGGGGACAACACTGCCTTTGGTTGAGAATAATGATTTCAGGACTTCCCTGATGGATGTTCTTCTCTCTAGTAAAAGGTTGGGCTAAGTCAGAGTTCTTGTATCCAAAAAAATTATTTATTCTTATGTTATGAATTGCTTGGGTTGACAATATCCTGGAAAACATTTCCTTTCTACTTACAGGTCAACATATAGTATCCTCTATTGGCATGATGTCTGCTCTGTGCTCACAAACGAGCACTTCAGAGAACTCGAAGTGAGCCACAGTAGCCTCAGTGAGTCAGCTTATGTAGCTCTGTGTAATCAGCTGAGGCATCCCAGCTGCCACCTTCAAAGGCTTCAGTAAGTTGGGGGTCCACCTAGACTTGAGTCTTTCATGAAGATGCCAAATTAGTCCCACCTCACTTTTGGGTGAGGCCAACTGCATAACCAAAGAACTATAATCTAGAGCAGAGCTCCACATGCCTATTTCTCTTGCTGTGTCATCTTTTTCTGCATTCATCACATTAAAATGTGTCTCTCAAGGCCACAAAGCTATGAAAGGGAAAAGCTGGTTCTGAACTTCATAGTCGGTCAACTGCAGAACCTCTTCTGGCGGCCACCACACTGCTGCTTCCTAACATGGTTTAAGGAGCATTGTGTCCACCAACCTTTGAGGCCCAGCTCAGATTTTACTAAATCCCAAGGATAAAATGGGGGGTGAGAATTACTGTCCTGACCTCAAGGAACACGAGAGACTCAAGTGTGGCTTAGCTTGTTTCCCTGCCATGAAATGTATAGACATTCCTCAGCGGGAGGTGCGCATGAAAGGATCTGAGATTCTGGCTGTCTGGAAAGCCCTCCTAGTCTAGGAGTTTAGACTACCCTCCGACAGCACGTGGAGCTTAAGGATTCCAGAGAAGAATATACAAGAGTGGCATTCATCTGAGAATTGGTCTGGTACAGGTGTCTAGGTGCGTTCCTTGCCATAGTGTGATGTTGTCCATGTACATGGCTCTCTGGCATCTAAATATGAGTATGTGACTCCTTGGCAATAAAATATGAGCAGAAGTATAACTTTTATACAAAAACCTTTAAGAGTCTAGGGTTTCTGCATATGCATTCTCCATTTGCTAGTGGAATGTTGAAATCACAAGACAGAGGGAAGCCAGTCAGGTCTGTACTTACACAGTGGAGTGTCAGGTCATTAAAATGGAACTTCATCAAAATGGAAATACCTGCTTCAGCAGGTCTGGAGTTGTAAAACTGAATTTCTAACAAGTTCCCAGATAATGCTGAGATGTGGCTTCTCCGAGAACAATGCTTTGAGAAGTAGGATGTAGAACGGTGATGTTGTAATATTTTCTCTGTGTTAAAATTATCCAAGGATGTTTTTAAAGGTTCTTTGTGCCCAATTTAAGTCTCCAAACCAATGTATCATAATCCCCATGGGATTTCAATGTAAAAATCTATTGTCTTAAAAGAAACCCTCCTCTCTAAACATCAGTAATATGTGCATTGAAACATTACATGAGGGAAAAATAAACATTGTGTTAATCCAAATTTAGCAGTTTTTAACATGGATGGTATTTCATCGAGGTGTCTCAGTCTTGATGGTGGGGCACCGTTCTGTACATTGTCAGCATTGCTGACTCCTACTCACTAGCTGCCAGCAGCACACACACTCACGTACCCCAGCAAAATGAAGATGTCTCCAGACATTGGACGATTTTGCCTTCACAGGGGCTGGTTGGCAGATTGAGAACCACTAAGCTACATGACTGAGTTGTGAAATTAGAGGTCTGGGAGCTAATTAGAGGCCATAGTTCAAAACGCATGCTCAGGAACCTCCACACTGTTTCCCAGAGCGGCTGCACCAGTTGACATTCCCACCAACAGTGCAGGAGGGTCTCTCCACACCCTCGCCAGCGTCTATAGTCTCTTGATTTGTTCATTTTAGCCACTCAGACTGGCGTGAGGTGGTCTCTCAGTGTGGTTTTGATTTGTGTTTCCCTGATGATGAGTGATGCTGAGCATCACTTAATGTGGCTGTAGGCCATCTGGATGTCCTCTTTGGAGAAGTGTCTGTTCATGTCTACTGCCCATTTCTTCACTGGGTTATTTGTTTTTTGAGTGTGGAGTTTGGTGAGTTCCTTGTAGATTTTGGATACTAGCCTTTATCCAATATGTCATTTGCAACTATCTTTTCCCATTCTGTCAGTTGCCTGTTAGTTTTATTGATTGTTTCCTTTGCAGTGCAACTCCCTTATGACCCAGCAATAGCACTGCTAGGGATTTACCCAAGGGATACAGGAGTGCTGATGCATAGGGGCACATGTACCCCAATGTTCACAGCAGCACTGTCAACAATAGCCAAAACATGGAAAGAGCCTAAATGACCATCACCTGATGAATGCATCAAGAAGATGTGGTATATATACACAATGGAGTACTACATGGCAATGAGAAAGAATGAAATCTGGCCATTTGTAGGAAAGTGGACGGACCTTGAGGGTGTCGTGCTAAGCGAAATAAGTCAGGTGGAGAAGGACAGATGCCATTATGTTTGCACTCATAGGTCTAACAGGAGAATAGGAAAAACCTAATGGAGGACCAGGGGGAGGGGAAGAGGGAAAGAGAGTTGGGGAGAGAGAGGGACATAAAACCTGAGAGACTACTGAATACTGAAGATGAACTGAGGGTTGAAGGGGAAGGGGGGGAAAGAGGTGGTGGTGATGGAGAAGGGCACTTGTGGGGAAGAGCACTGGGTGTTGTATGGAAACCAATTTGACAAAAAAACTATAAAAAAAACAACGGGTGCTCAGGCTGTGTTCTCATGTTTTGTTGGATGAAACCTCCCCCAAATTTTCTTTTGCAGGATAAATAATACTACCTTTGATGGTGACAAGGGGCTTTTCTTTGAGGTGCTCACTCACAGTCCAGATTTGACATGCCTGAACCTCAATGGTACAGCACTCTCCCGCAATGATGTGAAGTTGCTCTGTGATGCCCTGAACAATCCAATGTGCAACATAGAACTGCTACTGTGAGTTTCTATGCTCCCCAGGATCACTGAGTTCATTCTACAGGGGACCATATACTTTTTTACCTGTCTACTTTCATCCCCTTTGCTATTTTTCATACACAAGCCTAATCTCCTGTGAACTTAAGGATAGAATATAGAAGTTAGTTTCTAATACAGTATAACCACTTTCCAAAACGATTTGCCTATATTTGGCTTTCATAGGTTCTGGCATTCTGTATAACTAAAATCCTACTTCTAGGTCTACATTCAATAGATTTGATGTATAAGTTTGCTGAAATAGTTACTAAAATACATACATGGCAAGTATCCATAATACCTGAAAAATAGAAATATCTACTAAGTTAAATAAGAGAACTGTGGCCATTCTCATTCTCTCAGAATTAATCTACACCTATAAGCAACAGTTGGGATGAATCTCAAGCCAAACTTGAGAGTAGATAAATATGACATTATATAAAGTTCAAAGATGGGCAACACGGGGTACTAGAGGTTAGGATGGGGACAGGAGGTTAGATACACTGTTTCTCGACCTGGACACTAGTAACACAAGTGTGTTCAGTTCATGACCATTCATTGGCCAACACTTAGCATTTATGTACTTTTCTGTGTATATGTTACAGTTCAATAATTGTTTTCAATCAAGTAGTGATTCCAATACTTCTATTGACCTTCTTTAGTACCCACATAGTCAGATAGTTCTCTTTAGTTGCCCATCAACCAAATACACAAAGACCCAAACCCCTTTGTTAATAGCTTTATTGAGATATAATCCACATACAATAAAACTCACCCCTTTAATATCAAGAATATACTAAGTGGTCTTAGTCTATACTGACAAGAGTATGCAACCATCACAACTATTTGATTTTAGAACCTCAAAAATGAGCTCCATACCTATTAGCACTCACTCTCCATGTCCTTGTTGCCCTGGCAACAACTATTTTCAGTCTCAAGAATTTGCCTATTCTGGATGTCTCATTTAAATTGAATCGTGCAATATATGGTCTTCTGTGAGTGGCTTCCTTTACTTAGTAACATGTTTTCAAGGTTCATCTAAATCATGTTCTGTATCAGTATTTCTTTCCTTTTTTGGCAGGATATTCCATTGTGTGGCAATACTACATTTTGTTTATCCTTCCGTGGGTATGTTTGGGTTGTTTATGCCTTTTGGCTGTTGTGAATAGTGTTGCTATGAATATTAGTGTTTAAACACCTGTTTTCAATTTCTTGGGTACATAAGTAGGAGTAGAAATGAGTCTAAATAATTTTATGTTAACATTTTTGGGGAACCACCACTGTTGTCCACAGTGGCTGGTCCATTTTACATTCCTACCAGCAGTGTATGAGGGTTCTAATTTCTCCTTAACCTTGCCACTACTTATTTTCCATTATTTTTATTATAGCCCTCCAGCAGGTTTGATGTGGCACCTTACTGTGGTTTTAATTTGAAGTTTCTGAATGAATAATGAGGCTAAATCTTTCCATGTGCTTGTTGGCAAATGTATGTCTTGGGAGATCTGTCTATCCAAGTCCTTTGCACATTTTTAATTGGTTTGTTGGTCTTTTTATGTGATGAGTTGTAATACAAGTTATGTGCAAGATACATGATTTACAAGTTTCTTCTCCCATTCTGTGAATTGTTTTTTCACTTCTTAAAAAAATCAAAGTGTTATATTAGTTTCATATGCACAATGTAATGATTCAACAATTCTAGCCATTTCGCAGTGTTTAAGATAAATGTATTCTTAATCTCCTTTAATCTTTTCACTTGAACTAAAAAATTTTTAAATTTATTTTGAAATAGCATAAGCAAGGAGGAGCAGAGAAAGGAGGAGAGAGAGAGAATCTCAAGCAGTCTCTGCACTGTCAGCTCAGAGCCTTATGAGAGGCTTGATTCCACTAGCTGTGAGATCATGACCTGAGCTGAGATCAAGAGTCAGATGTTTAACCGACTGAGTCACCCAAGAACCCCACTTTTCACTTCCTTAATGGTAAACTTTGGAACACAAATTTTTAAAACTTTTTTAGTTTTTCTATGTCTTTATTTTTAATTGAAGTATATATAGTTCACACATATTAGATTCGGGTGAACAGCATAGTGATTCAACAATTATATATATTACAAAATGCTCACCATGACAAGTATGGTTGCTCTCTCATAAGGTTATTACAATATTATTGAATGTATTCCCTATGCTGTACTTCACATTTCCATGACTTATTTATAACTAGAAGTTTATACCTTGTGATTCCCTTTATATATTTTGTGCATCACTCCATCCCCACTTCCGCTCTGACAACCCCCAGTTCTCTGTATTTAGGTCTAGTATTTTTGTGTTTTTGGTCTCTTTTTCATTGTTCATTTTTCTCTTAAATTCCACATGAGTAAAATCACATGGTATTCATCTTCCTCTAACTTATTTCACATAGTATTATACTCTATAGATCCTTGTTGTTGCAAATGGCGAGATTTCTTCTTTTTTTATGGCCAAGTAATATTCCAGTGTGTGTGTGTGTGTGTGTGTGTGTGTGTGTGTGTGTGTGTGTACACACCCATGCATACCACATCTTGTTTATCCATTCGTCTATGGGTGGATAATTAGGTGCTTCCATATCTTGGCTCTTGTAAATAATGCTGTAATACAGGGATGCTGCATCTCTTTTCAAATTAGTGTTTGTTTTCTATGGGCAAATACCTAGTAGTGAAGTTACTGAGTAGTATGGATATTCTATTGTTAATATATAGAGGAACCTCCAAACTGTTTTCCATAGTGGCTGAACCAGTTTACATTCCGAACAACAGTGGATAAAAGTTTCCTTTTCTCCACATCCTCCAATGCTTACTTTTTGTGGTTTGGACTCTAACCATTCTGACAGGTATGAGACCATCTCTCATAGTGGTTTTGATTTTGTATTTCTCTGATGAGTGATGTTGAGCATCTTTTCAGGTGTCTCTTGGCCATCTGGATGTCATCTTTGGAGAAGTGTCTGTTCTTCCCATCTTGTAATACAATTTGTTTCTTTGGTGCTAAGTTGTGTGAGTCGTTTTTACATATTTTGGATGTTATGTCCCATAAGGGGGTGTCATTTACAAATCTCTCTTCCCGTTCCGTAGGTTGTCTAGTCATTTTGTTGGTTTCCTTGCTATGCAAAAGCTTTTTAGTTTGATATAGTCTCAATAATTTTATTTTGCTTTTGTTTCTCTTGCCTGGGAAGATCTATCCAGAAAAATGTGATGAAGGGCAATCTCAAAGAAATTACTGCCTATGTTTTCTTCTAGAAGTTTTATGGTTTCATGTCGTACATTTAGGTCTTTAATCCATTTTGGTTTTGTCCACAGTGTTAATGCTGGGAAAACTGGACCACTTCCTGTTTGTTGAAGAGACTGTCTTACCCCCTTGTATATTCTTGCTCCTCGGTCATAGACTAATTGACTATAGAGTGTTCATTTCTGGGATCTTTATTCTGTCCCATTGATTTGTGTCTAAAATTTTTTATTTTGAAATATTTCTTCTGCCTCTTGTGCTTTTGGTGTCCTATCTAAGAAACCATTGCCTAACCCAAGGCAATGAAAATTTACTGCTGTTTTCCTCTAAGAGTTTTGACTCTTATATTTAGGTCTATGATCCATTTTGAGTTATATTTTATAGGTAGTGTGCAGGAAGTCCACGCACTCCTTTTTTTTCCTCCTTGAAAATAATATTCTAATACTAGAAGCAACTGTTTTAAACCAAGCTTTGGCACAGAATCATCTTATAAAAATCTTAGGAGCTACAGATGGGGTCACTTACCAATTATGTTTTCATTTCTTAACAACTATAGTTTACATCTTTATCATCTCTGGACCTAGTTTGTACCTTTTTTTGTGGCATCCAGAGGGACAGTGGCTGAGGTAATAGAAAACCAGAATTACTGGCAGCCTCCACCTACTCAAGCGACCAACCGATGATGCTGTAGGATTCCAGCTGAAGGCATCTTCAACAGAATGTCCTCTGAAGAGATGTTGCTTGAACAGAGACCTGAAAGATGAAGGTCCATCTGAGGCCAGACAAAGGGCATTCCAATAAGGGTGCACAAGTGCAAAAACCTTAAGTGGGTCAAAGGATGTGGGGGGACATATGGGGTGCAGCTAACCTGAACGGCAACCTTGAGTAGTTCCTGATGTGGGTAAGGCAACTGAAAATGGCCAGCATGACTGGACACAAAGATATGGGAATAGGCTAGGGCCTTATAGATCATGTGATGTTTGTAGCATTTCCTCAGGCCATACATGGATAATCCTGTGTCTCCAATGATTCCTCAAGTCCTGAGAGTGACTGGGATCAAGAATGGGATCCATGAGGCACCAACGCAGAGCAAACATGTGCTTCCTGCCTTGCACAGGGTTAGCAAGAGGAATGGGTCAGAGAAAGGGAAACCAATGGAATGGGACCTCTTCTTTTTCCTGTAGGCTGGAAAATTGTCTCCTTTCACCGAAGGATTGTGAAGCCTTTACCTGTGTCCTAAACAGCAACAAGAATCTGAAGCTTCTTCATGTATCCTACAACCTCTTGGACCAAGGTGTGCCCCTGCTGTGTGAGGCCTTGCAGCGCCCTGACTGTGCTCTGGAGGGCTTGATGTAAGTGGACATTGGGAGGGTCCGCTGTGGAGAACTGTGGCCGCAGTTAGCTTGAACTTGGGCCTGTTATCTAACACCCTACCCAGTGATGGAGGCACCACTGCAGAGATTTGAAAGCCTAAGCGGTTACCACTTAGCCTTGTCATCTTGAGCCAAGTTACTTAACTTCTCTTGGGTTCAAGTTGCTCCTCTGTAAACAGGAGGAGGAGAAAATTCTGTCCTAGAAGTCTTCAGAAAGTTGAGATGTTGCAGAGCACATACTCAGCACACACAGAGCACACACTAAATTTTTAAAAATATTAGACTGGTGAAAGCAACTACAACACTCAGATACTTCATTACTCCCTACTGTTTACATGTTACTAGTATGTACAGTGAGCTCACCTATGGTCCTTGCCAAGGGCCGCAGTGGAGCAAGAGGTCCATGAAGGCACTGGCTTCATTGAATACAGTTCCACACCTATCTTCAGCTTAAGATAATACTGGTAGGAAAGAAGAGGTGGGACAACACATATGCATTTGGGTCTTTGTTTTTTTTTTTAAGGTAAATATCCTTAAAGATATAATATAGATTGCCTGTGGGGGACAAAACTGGGAAGTGGGAGAGAAATGTTTCTCTGTTTACATGTCTAGTTTTTTTTAAATTTATAATAGTTCATTGTCAAATTGGTTTCCATATAACACCCCGTGCTTCTCCCCACAAGTGCCCCCCACCATGACCATCACCCCTTCCTTCCCTCCCCCTCCCCCCTCAGTCCTCTGTTCATTTTCAGTATTCAATAGTCTCTCATGGTTTGTGTCCCTCTCTCTCCCCAACTCTTTCCCTCTTCCCCTACCCCTGGTTCTCCATGAGGTTTCTCCTGTTCTCCTGTTAGACCTATGAGTGCAAACATATGGTGTCTGTGCTTCTCCGCCTGACTTATTTCGCTTAGTATGACACCCTTGAGGTCCATCCACTTTGCTACAAATGGTCATATTTCATTCTTCCTCATTGCCATGTAGTACTCCATTGTGTATATATACCACATCTTCTTGATCCATTCATCCTTTGATGGACATTTAGGCTCTTTCCATGATTTGGCTATTGTAGAAAGTGCTGCTTTGAACATTGGGGTACATGTGCTCCTATGCATCAGCACTTCTGTATCCCTTGGGTAAATCCCTAGCAGTGCTACTGCTGGCTCATAGGGGAGTTCTATGGATAGTTTTTTGAAGAACTTCCATACTGTTTATGTCTAGGTTTTTAAAAATGTGAACTATATGAGAGGAAAGCAAGGTAGAGGCCATCACTTCCAGTCAAAATGGAAAAGCAAGAACTGGATTTAACCTCCCCCTGAAAACAACCAAAAAGAAGCAAATAAGTACAACATTTTCTGGACCTCAGGCCATGAAGGACATGGATTCCTGAGAGACAGGAGACAAACCGGGGGAGTCTTAGAATTGCCCCAGCTGACTATGCACAAAGTTTCCAGGATACCGCTCAGGGCGGGAGAGCCCACCTGGAGCATGGCCGACTAGCGGGTTTGGGGAGATGTTGGCGGAGAGTCTAGGCAGTTTGTGGAAGGTCAGAGGACAGCACATCAAAGTATGAAGAAAACGCCAGGCGTCTAAATGACATCCCCTCGAGTACCCAGCAGAGTTCTGGCTCACCTAGCATGAGAGAAAGCTACCTGAGCCCAGGGAAGGGCCGCCTGAGTGGATGTGAAGGTGCTGCACCTGGTGCCCACACAGACCAGGGCCTAGTTCTGGTTCACAAGGCATCAGGTAGCTTCCGAACGGTCTCCCCTTGGGAGGGGATATAATTACCTGTCAACTAAACCCTAGTATTGGTGAAAATGTTTAGAAAATTGTTCTCAGAGGACAGATACCATATGTTTTCACTCATAAGTGTAACAGGAGAAGGGGGTGATGGGCATGGAGGAGGGCACTTGTGGGGATGAGCACTGGGTGTTGTATGGAAACCAATTTGACAATAAACTATTAAAAAAAAAAAAAGGAAGAAAGAAAATTGTTCTCAGGTAGTTTCCCAGTTTCCCAGAACAGAGCTAAAAAATGCAGACTGGAAAAAGTAAAACTGTCTTTATTCTTAAGCAACATGACCTTAAAGTGTGGAAAATCCAGGGGAACCTAGGAAGGAAGAACACACATTATATGATAAAACTCAAAAATGCAAACTCATCTGTAGAGACAAAAAGCAGATCAGTGGCTGCCTCAGCGTGGGGCGCATAGGCCCCCAGGAGGGACAGATGGCGGCGGGGCATGAGGAAAGTTTGGAAGTTGATGGCTGTGTTCCATCATCTACTGGTGATGGTTTCATGGGTGTGCACAGACGGTACACCTTAAACAGATGGCACACTGTGTTAGATAGACTGAGTTTCAATTATGCCTCAATGAAAGAAGGTATCAGGATGAAATATACACGGAATCGTTTGGAAAAAGGCCACATGAAAATAATTGAAATCAATACCTGGATATACAAAAGTAATAACTTGGAAGTAGTTAATACAACACTAATATTTAGTGAGATCTTACACACCAGCTAAATATTTTTGTCTGAATGTGTTGAATTTAAAACGGGTTGTTTTACTTACAGGGTTAGAAGTCTAAAGTACATCTGGCATATAAGTATATGACTTGCATTTCTCTGATTCCTAGCAGATATGGAGCATAGCGACCTAAGCACACAATTAATTTTTAGTTGTCAGCGCTTGCCATGGTTGAAAATAAGACGCTTAAAAATTGCAAAATATTCAAATAGAATGAAATGTTAGAGTAATTTTCATCAAAGCATGTTTTAACATAGTAACTTAATATTATACAGCCTCTAAATTGTGAAAGTTCAAAACTAAAATTCACTTTTTAATGGAAAGAAATGATTTTGAGGTGGAAAACCTGGATGTTTTACATAAAATTTTGTTCATGTTTAAAGGTTGGTAAGTAAGTTTTAAATCTACGCGAACCAGCGAATTTAAATCTGCCGACTACGCGTGGTTCAGTCGACAGCAGCCTCCAACCTCTGCCTTACTCCGAGGCGTCTTACAATCTTCCCCAGCGAACATGCATCTTGTTGAAAGCCATGAACTTAGGATTTTAAAGAATAACAGAAGTTAAAAAGTTAGAGGGTTTTACACATAAGGTAATTCAATAGACTTCCTCAGTCCATGAGAGAACAGTGTCAGAACGCAAATGCCTTGTCCAAAGACCATGTAGAGTTAAAACCACCATTTTCTAAGTTCTTCTAGAGTATTCACTGTGCCATATTCTTCGGCATTGCTTTGTCAGTTTTATCTCCTAGCCTAGCGTGTGAGGAGGAAAACTGAAAGGGAGGTATTTTCAGATAAGCCACAAGTTCATGGCTTCGTTAAGGACCGTATACGTAAAATACAGGACTACTGCTTGTAATGTGGAGTTCAAGTTCTGTCAAGTGTCAGTCCTTCTTCCCTCATTTTCTCCCATGTTTGTTCCCACAGATTAACTTCCTGTTACCTCACTGAACGCTCCTGGAAAAGCCTCCACAATGTTCTTCTGTGTAACAAGAGCTTGACCCATCTAGACCTCAGTGTCA
The DNA here is from genome assembly GCF_006229205.1 of Suricata suricatta. Classification (NCBI taxonomy): domain Eukaryota; kingdom Metazoa; phylum Chordata; class Mammalia; order Carnivora; family Herpestidae; genus Suricata; species Suricata suricatta. Next base: position 57,008,659 of record NC_043715.1, read on the forward strand.
ACGTCCTGAGATACGAAGACTTGAAGGTTCTCTGTGACGCCTTGAAGCAGCCGAGCTGCCAACTGTGGTCACTCTGGTAGGTGTCCTTGGGGAAGGCGGGGATTGCTCAGAACGCATCTGCGAGTGAGGAGAGCCACAGGGTCTGTTCTTCAGAACGTAAAGGTTAGAAATGACCTGACTCAGACTCCTGTGGAAATGCTGAGGTGAGCAAACCTTACCTCCTTCCCCTGTCACAGATTTGGGGCGCGGTAGCGAGTCACTCGGCAGGGAAGGAGCCTAACTATGAGTGGGGGTGAGGGATGGTCCTGGATCGGATGCGCGGCCTGAGTTCCACCGGATGAACAGGGGTCTTGAGTGGAATCTTGGGTAGGTGGGTCTAACATGGCACCAAGAGGCCTGATAACACGGTGGGACACAGGTGGACAACACCGGGAACGCCCGAGGAAGGGGCCAGGGCAGTAAACATAAGGACACAATGAAAAGGTTTAATTTGACGTTATAAAATGGAGAAATATTTGGGTAGCCATGTGTTGGTGGAGTTACCAAGAGGGACAGCATTTCCTCATCAATTGTCTCTTTCCTTGAGAAATCAAGAGATGGGGATTAGACACTATTTTTATATAATACAACAAGAAATCCCAGGTTAGAAGTTTGTATTCTTTGCTCAGATTATTAACTAATGGGAGAGAGGACTCGGATGTATTCTTTTTTAATTTAAATTCAAGTTAGTAAACGTAGTCTGGGCTCCAAGAGTAGAACCCAGTGACTTGTGTCTTCTGTATGCAACCCAGTGCTCATCCCGACTGTAGTCTTCATGTTGTTGTAACAGTGGGCTAGGTTATCTGGCTCAGTCCTTGGACTGAGAGCTACTAAAAGTATCAGATATCATTTTTAAAAATATGTTAACATCTGGAAGATGATCCAGAAATAGTCTATGTGGTAGACTAAATGTAGACCACTTGAGGTTATCAAAAAATCCTTGAGATCGTTTGTATATTTATTAAAAATAAGCTTAGGGTAATACTGCCTTTATCTACCTAGAAAAAGCAAGTGGACATCCTCTAGAGATAGATATAGGATACCATAATTTTTCACCTCAGCTTATTCCTAAAATCATTTTTCACATCAATAAACGCCACATAGTTAAAATCACCTAAAGCACAAGGAAATACAGAACTGTGAGCAAGAACAAAGAACAAAACAAACAGAACTACCAAACCTCATAAATTATAATGACCGAATTTTTTTTTAATTTTACTTAGCTGATATATCGTGTAATCATTGGTTTCAGAAGTAGAAATCAGTGATTCATTACTCACCTACAACACCCAGTGCTCATCACAACACATGCCCTCCTCAATACCCACCACCCATCTAGTCCGTGCTCACCACCTCCCTCCATCAACCCTCAGTATGTTCTCTATTAGTAAGAGTCTTTTATGGTTTGTTGCCCTCTCTTCTCTCCCCCTGCCTTTCCATATGTTCATCTGTTTTCTTAAATTCCACATATAAGTAAATCATATGGTGTTTGTCTTTCTCTGCCTGCCTTATCTCACTTAACATAATACCTTCTAACTCCACCCAAGTCGTTGCAAATAACAAGACTTCATTATTTTTGATGCCTAAGTAATAGTCCACTGTGTGTGTGTGTGTGTGTGTGTGTGTGTGTGTGTGTGTGTACCACATCTTTATCCATTCATCAGTTGGCATTTGGGCTCTATGCACCATTTGGCTATTGTTGACAATGCTGCTATAAACACGAGGGTGCATATACCCCTTCAAATCAGATACCATGTTTGCACTCCTAGGTCTAACAGGAGAAACCTAACAGAGGACCATGGGGAGGGGAAAGGGGTGAAAAAGAGTTAGGGAGACGGAGGGAGACAAATCATGAGAGACTCTTGAATACTGAAAACTAACTGAGGGCTGGAGGGGGAAAAGGGAAGGGTGGTGATGGTCATGGAGGAGGGCACTTGTGGGGAAGAGCACTGGGTGTTATATGGAAACCAACTTGACAATAAACGATATTAAAGACTTATATATAAAATAACTGCATTTACTATGTTTAGAGGAAAAGAACAAGAGGGGAACCTGGGTGACTCAGTCCATTAAAAGCATCCAACTCTTGATTTCAGCTCCAGTCATGATCTCACAGTGTCTTACAATTCGTGAGATCAAACCTTCCATCAGGCTCTGTGCCAACAGCAAGGAACCTGCTTGGGATTCTCTCTCCCTTGCCCCCACTCACATATGTTCTGTCTCTCAAACTAAACTTAAGCAACTTTTAAAAACGTCTAAAGATCTTAGAGGGGGAAATCCATAAAATAAAAGAGGCAAATTGAAAAAGGAACATCTAGAAATTATAAACACCAAAGGCTTAAGACACTTAATAATAGGTTAGACATAATTGAAGAGAATTTGTAAAACAGAATCCAGGTTATAATTAAGATTACATGAAGAGGAGAAAAAGATGTAAAATAAGGGAGACCTGGAAGACAGAGCAAGGTGTTGTAAACCATGTAATGGGAATTCCAGAAAGGCAACCTATTTTATGAAGTAATGGCTATCAGTTTTCCTGATGGAAAAGTAACTGATGAAAGGTTCTGACCTACAGAATCAATCATCCACATCAGTCTCTAGTCGGGTGAGGACTGGAGAATGTGCAGAACACCAAACAGGCAGGTAATGGTCTTCAAACTCTATGCTGGGGAGGGGGGAAGCCATAATATCTAAAGGACGCACAGAGTGAATGAAGACTCAGCCTGGAAATGGGCAGTGCCGGGGGGCTTTGCCGTGCTGGAGAGAAATTGCCAGGTTTTATAACAAACAAAAAGCATTAGGAATGAAAATAAAAACCCAAGTATCATTCAAGAAAGTTCTAAAGCGTGTACCTCAAAGAGAAGGCAAAATATTCCAGACAGAAAGATGTACAGAAAAAGAGGTAAATCTGTAGACCAATCCCAGCAGAATATGGACTGCTAACCAAAAAGTATCACCTTTAAACCCTAAAGCAGAACAAATAAAATGTACAACATCAATAATATAAAATGTAAACTAATGTCCTAAAATCCACAAAGAGGGTAAAGGTGTTGATTAACTTAAGATGTTGATGGGTTACATGTGGACACAGAAACTTTTATAAAATGGAAAAACAGTATTGCTGACCCTCATATGAGTAGGGAAGATGGAATGATAAAAAAGCCTAATCAAAAGATTAAAAAATATAACATAAGATGTAGATCTAAATTAAAACATAAGTAATTCAATATAAAGAATTATTTTGGCCACAAGAAAGGTTGTCATACAGGATTTTTATTTAAAAATTTTTTTAAATAGTTTATTGCTTACACGAAAAGTTGAGATTAAATTCTTTGGCTATCTAATGAAATAAAAAAAACTAAAGTACAAGCCAAAAAAAAAATAGTTTATTGTCAGATTGGTTTCCATACAACACCCAGTGCTCTTCCCCAAAGTGCCCTCCTCCATCACCACCACCTCTTTTCCCTTCCTCCTCCCCCTTCAACTCTGTTCGTTTTCAGTATTCAATAGTCTCTCAGGTTTTGCGTCCCTCTCTTTATTTTTGAGAGAGAGTGTAAGCAGGAAGGAGCAGAGAGAGAGGGGGACACAGGATCCGAGATAAGGCCCAGGCTCTGCGCTGTCCGCCCCGAGCCCGACCCGATGGCCAACTCAAGAACCGTGAGGTCAGGACCTGAGCCACCCAGGGGCACCTTGTCATAGTGGTATTTTAAAAATGTAATGTTTTTAAGTGACCTATTAAAATACAAGGAAGCTGTGGTTGCACATTACACTGAAAATGCCACTAAATGTTCACTTTAAGATTATTTTTTGTTATGAAAATATCACCTCAATTTTAATGAGAAAAATCTGGGAGAGGGAAGAGACAAAATCTGCCCTGAAAATGTATTAGGATAGGACACACATTAAAATGCGTCAGAACCTGCCTACTTAGCGCAGTAGGCAGCGCCGCAGACTGCGTTAGAGCACAGCCTGAAATGAAAAGCATGCTTCACAAACTGAAAGGATGAAGTGTAAGCCTGAGTATCTATTAGGAAAAGGGCCGAAGAAGAAATAGGCGGGTCCCTCCTTAGAAACTTTTTAAATGACAAAATACGCACTAGGGAAAGAGGAATAAAAAGTGGGAATTAGCAAAACAAATCCTGGCAGAAAGGATCAGCTGGTCTTCAAAGACGCAAGTGCAGTGTGAATCAGGGCTGTCCTAATGGCCCCAGCGAGCCACACCTACAACGGGAAGCTTACCAGTCGCCACCTTTTGAAAAAACAGACCGTAGTTGAAATTAAGAATAAAATTTACTCAACTATGTAACAGCATCACTTCATGTAATCGCTATGAAAATTAATATCTTTTTGTACTCCTTGAAATCTGGTGCGGAATTGGCACGAAGTCCATCTTGACTCTGACCTGCTATATTTCAAGCGCCCAAAGGACCTATGTCCCCGGTGGCACCACACTGAACAGCACAGCTCTGTAGCAAGGATGGAAAAAGACGTTACTAGAGATACTACAGATATCAAGGATTATTATGAGCAACTTTATACAATAAACTTAGATTTTTTTTCAAACTCAGTAAGAATACTAAGAACGACCAAACTTAAGATGAAAATTTAAGAAAAAGTTTTTAAATGTTATTTTGAGAGAAAGTGCACGCATGAGAGTGGGGGAGGGGCAGAGAGTGAGGGACACAGAGAGAGTCCCAAGCAGGCACTGTGCCATTAGTGCAGAGCCCTAAACGGGGCTCAATTCCATGAACTGTGAGAACATGACCTGAGTTGAAATCAACAGTCGAATGTTTAACCAACTAACTGAGCCATTCAGGCTACCCCAAAAATGAATAGTTTTAAACTAATGAAGAAATTAAATCAGGCTTCAAAGTTTTCATCAATGGCTGCTGCTTGATATTCAAGGGAGAAATAATTCCAGTATTAATACAAATTCTTTAAAGATTGGAAAAAGAATAAATAGTCCCTACTATTTTCAAGGCTAGAATAACATCAAACTCCTAAGAAAGAAAAAGTATAGGTCAATGTCCTTCATGAAATGCAAAAGCACTAAAAGGTATATGAGCAATCAGAATCCAGAAATGTATTAATAGAGGGACTAAGTTTAAGTTTATCCAGAGAATGTAGTTTAACATTAAAAAGATCAGTGTCATTTACCATACTAACTGATTAAAAAATAAAAACACTATCCCCTAAACTACAGACAAAGCTTTATTATATATTATATATAAAACTCTTGGAAAATGAATATTGTAACTCCTGGAAAATTAATAATTGTAACTTTCCTTGAATCAATATGTTAAAAATCTAAAGCCAACATTTACTTAGTGATGAAGACAAAATCTTTTTCTTCAGTATCAAGAAAAAGGTAAGGCTGCCTATAATCACTTCTAATCTACAGTGTTCTGTAAATCTCAGCAAAAGCAATAAGGAAAAAAAATATATAACACTGTAAATCCTTAAAAATAAAATGTTAGGAGGGGAGAAACACCTGACTCCTTTTTCTTTAATGTTTGTTATTGAGTGAGAGAGATAGAGTGCCAAGTGGGGGAGGGGCAGGGAGACACAGAATTGGAGCAGGCTCCAGGCTCTGAGCTGTCAGCACAGAGCTTGACGTGAGGCTCCAACCCACAAACTCCAAGATCGTGACCTGAGCCAAAGCCAGACGGTTAACTGACTGAGCCATCCAGGCATTCCAAAACACCTGATTCTGTGCAGAAAGAATATTAAAGCTTTTTTAAAATCTGTAACTAATCAGAATTGAGTCTAACAAGCTTTCTTTAAAAAAAAAAACAAATTTCCTATTGACCAATAAGAAGCAATAAACCAGTGGAGTTAAATAAAAGCACCATTTACAGGAGCATCAAAAAGGAATCATCTGGAAATAAAGACAAAGTAGCACATGTGAGACATTAGCGGTGATGATCATGAAATGCTGGTGTGACTCAGGAAACATGAGATAGATCTCATGTCCAAGGACAGTAACACTCCGTATCCAAAGTCACTTCTCCACAAAATGGTTTTTAGTTTTAGCAAAATCCCAAAGTCGGTGATGGTGGTGGTGGTGAACTTGACACGTGGATTGCCAAATGTATGTGGAATTTGCAAAGGGCCAAGGATAACTCAAGCACCTAATGAGTAAGAAGTGGGAAGGTCTTGCTCTAAAGATAAGATGTTACAGGGGCACCTGGGTGGCTCAGTTGGATAAGTGTCCCGCTTTGGCTCAGGTCATGATCTCACGGCTCGGGAGTTCGAGCCCCGCATCGGGCTCTGTGCTGACAGCTAGCTCAAAGCCTGGAGCCTGTTTCAGATTCTGTGTCTCCCTCTCTCTCTGCACGCCCCCCCACCAGCTTGCACTCTGTGTGTCTCTCAAAAATAAACATTAACATTTTTTCTTTTAAAAGAAAGGTGTTATAAAGTCTTAGATATTTAAAGCCTAGTAGAATCCAGAGGCATGAGCAACCAGCCTAGGGAGCCCCCAAAGACCATTCACGTGTGTTCAGATGTGGCCCTGGGGACAAGTGCATCGCTGGGGGTCAAGGGGTGGATGCTGCTTTGGCAGACCGTGCCGCGTGATGCCCTCTGCACATGGATGAACATCTAATGCTTTGGCATCTTTTCCCCGTTATCAAGTGTGGAGGCGGTAGCCCTTGGGAGTGACGTCACCACTGTTCTCTTGCAGTCTGGTGAAATGCTCCATCACTGCCGAAGGCTGCAGAGACCTCGCCTCGGTCTTCACTGGCAATTCGAACCTGAAAATCCTGTATATCAGCTACAATGACCTAGAAGATGTTGGCGTGAAGCTGCTGTGTGAGGGTCTGGCACATCCCAACTGTCACATAGAAATCCTCGGGTAGGTAACCTCAATGGCACGGCCACGTCTCGGTGGGTGGGAGACGGAGGAAAGTGGAAACCCCACTGGGGCACGTAGTCATGAGCTGTCCTGCAGTAGTGAGTGACTCCAAACTTGGAGACTTCAAGCAAGGAGCACTGGTGACGGCGGGCTGGCTCCGGGGTCTGCGCTTGCTCAGGGGCCCGAGGTTCCCGGACTGGCTGGTGTCGGAGGGCCTCTCCATCAGTTCGGCAGTGCACTAGCGCCACCTGACCAGCAGAGACGTGTCATCTCAGGGACCTGGAGCCCAGAAGGCCAGGACCCAGGTGGGGGCAGGGTCAGTTTCTCCTAAGGCCCTTCTCCCTGGCTTCTCGCGCTGTGTGGTCCTGATCCTGTCTTCTTATAAGGGCACCAGTCCTAGTGGATCAGTAATAATTAATAACCTCACTCTGACTTCTTTGCCTCTGTGAAGACCCTGCCTCCAAATACAGCCACGTTCGGGGGTCCTGGGGGTTAGGACTTCAACATGAGGTTTGGGAGGGACACAATCAGCGTATCAGGTTCTGGAGAGCAAGAGATGTGCTCCCATAACCTTGCTTCCATTGTGTCCTACGAGCCAAGGCCAGGCCAGTGGTCAGCCCCTTTCAGGGCAACAGGCCCTTCCCTCCCAGGCAGGAGCCGCAAAGACAGAGGAGCACGCAGTGGGGCCACCGCCCCCGGGCGGGGACCGGAGGTCACACGCTGGACCTGAGACCCTGTCCTCAGAGGCTAGGGGGGAGCCTGGCTGGAAGTGAAGCTCACAGCCCGCTCTGTGCTTGGTTGCAGGCTGGCTAGGTGCAAGCTAACCAGCGCCTGCTGTGGGGACCTCTCCCGGGTCCTCACCAGCAGTAAAACGCTGCAGAGTCTGAACCTGAAAGGAAACGCCCTGGACCCCGACGGAGTGGCGGTGCTGTGTGAAGCCCTGAGACACCCAGAGTGCACCCTGCAGCTTCTCGGGTGAGCCGGGGGCCGCTCCGACCCCCCGGGTGAAGGGGGGATTCCCTGGGCCCTGCGGAGGGGCACTGCCAGGTCAAAATGCAAATGGCGCTCCCTGCCTCAGGGATGCGGGAGTGGGAAATGCGGCAACTCAGCACGGTACCTGGTGGGTGGTGAGCACCCTATGAACAGAGGCACCTGCTACTCTTCCAGGATAATTATAAACTGGAGCTTAATATATTAAAGCTTTTCTACGGGGCGCCCGGGTGGCTCAGTTGGCTGAGCGTCCGGCTTCGGCTCAGGTCATGATCTCACAGTTCCTGAGTTCGAGCCTGGCGTCAAGCTCTGTGCTGGCAGCTCAGAGCCTGGAGCCTGCTTTGGACTCTGTCTCCCTCTCTCTCTCTGCCCCTCCCCTGCTTAGACTCTCTCTCTCAAAAATAAAAACATTTTAAAAAATTTAAAGCTTATCTAGCAAGATAAAAATCTTCTATTTATAATTATCAGACTTTTATACTTATAGATTCCTATGGCTTATATAATATACATTTATAAACTATAAAATCTGTAAAAATAAAGTGCATATTATAATTTGTATGTTTATAAAGACATATAAAACAGCTATAAAATCAAAATATCAAGTAGATTTATATGACATGCTATGTTATAGACTTATAATTTATAACTACCTCTTTATAATTTTAATATAACTATAAAATCTATTATACAAAATAATACATATATATAATATGTATATTATAGATGTGTATAATTATGTATTTTCATTTTTTTAATGTTTATTTTTTGAGAGAGAGGGAGAGAAAGAGAGTGTGAGTGGGGGAGGGGCAGAGAGAGAAGGAGGCACAGAATCGGAAGCAGGTGCCAAGCTCTGAGCTGTCAGCACAGAGCCCGACATGGAGCCTGAACTCAAACCATCAGATCATGACCTGACCTGAAGTCGGAAGTTTAATCGACTGAGCCACCTAGGCACCCATATGTTTATAATTATATATTTAAATATATAAATTATACATATATTATGCATATTACATAAGTATAGTTATACAATACAATAGGTATGTTATTTTATCAGATAAATGTTGTTCTATTAGGTTACAATATAATGAACCTTATGCACCTCTTTCTCATTTAGTTCCCCTCCTCTCTTCAACTGTATCTGAAATCAAGGGCAGTCACAGGCATTTACATGGCCACTTGTTTCTAGAAAGGACTAGGAGATGGTGGGTTAAAAGTGCTATAACTCCAACACCAAGACCATTACTGTCCTTTCCATCTTGTGACGATATAGGTCCATTTCCCCAAAGTCCATCCTTGTAAACCTACATCTAGATGCCTGGCGTCTAGAAAGTTCATCCTCCTTTTACCTTGTGTGAGAGGTTCCGAAGGTGGCGCTTGAGGTGGACAGGGGTGAGGCGTGGATTTTCCATCGTTCTCCCGAATCATGGTGTTCCAGGTTTTCCATGCTGAGTCTTGTGGCCCCAGGCAAGGCATTTGTCCCGATTGTCTGTCTGCTCTCTGCCAAATGAGGGAAATGATTTGACACAGTGACAATGAATACATAGATGTAATAAAAATGATGGCGACACACAAGTGGGTTTCCATGTCCCCTGCGCCCTCCCCAACGGTGCACAGTCCCAGATGTGTGTCAAGATGAACAGAGGCACAAGAGAACGTCCTTTACTCCAACAGGGAGGACAAGGTGCTCAGGACAGCTGCAAACAGGTACTAACAGAGACCAGAGACGTTTACACCCACAGAACACACACACAGGGATCCTTAACCCTCCTATTTAATTCGCAGCAGAAATGGACCGCCAGGTGCTAAACATTAGCAGTGCACCACTGCCTGACAGGTAGGTCTTCCCACTGGGTAGGGGGCAACACCAGGTTCCCCTAGGCTTGACTAGGGAAGAAATAATAGAGGAGGAGGAGCTGCAGAGAAGAAACAAAAAAGGAATTCAACAGAGTTCTTTTGATCTTACCAGGCTGCAAAAAACTGATTTTGATGAGGAAACTCAGATACTCCTGAAGGCTGCAGAGGAGCAAAAACCTTCCTTGACAATTATAAGCACCTACTGACTCGACTCCTGACTCCAGCGCACCTGCAGACGAGTTACCAGAGCCCTCACTCCTGCCTACTCTGTCCCTGGGAATTGCAGTTCCAGACACTGATGTGAACCCTGATCTTTCTGCGGCCCCCAATTTGGATACTTCAGATACTATGTGTGTGTGTGGTTTTTATTTGCTTTTGGCCTTGGGCTAGCCCTGAAAGGCTTTCAAGGTAAAGTTCTTATCCTGTCTCATAAGGACATTTTAAATACTGAATAAAATCTTAGATCTCAAAACAATTTGTCTCATCTTCAAACAGATTGTGTTCTGAGTGAATGCTCTGAGGAGGAAGCGTGTGGGTCCTAGAACTGCGGTCCTTCCCGTGTGGCATGGACACGTGCCCCCCATAACGAGCACTGGACTGAGGTCCAATGTGGTTGCTGTCTTTTCTGCTTGTGCTGTTGGTGATCAACTCAGGCTCTTTTTCTCTTGCCTCATGATGGGATTTGAGAAGTACTATTTTATTAAATGTTTCAGAGACAGCACACGCACACAAGCAAGCAGGGGAGGGGCAGAAAGAGGGGGAGAGGATCTCACGCAGGTGCTGCCCCATCAGTACAGAGCCTTCATGGATCTCGAACCCATGAACCGTGACATCATGACTTGAGCCAAAATTAAGAGTTTGACGTTAACCAACCGAGCCATCCAGGCACCCAGAAAAGGACTATTTTAAAAATCAGAAACGTACAAGTCATCCATTGCCCCCCACCTGCATGTACAGGTAAAGGTGAAGAGCCTTTTGACCACCAATTCTGTGTCCTTCCTTTCTTCACAAGCGTTCTGTCAGGAGATAATTCCCGCACCATTCCTAGACTTCATGCATGAGCACATCCATCAACAATATAGCATTAATTTTTTAAAGATACCACTCTAATTTTTTCATTGTTAATCCATATTGATATGTGTATATAAACCATGTGGGTAGGCTGACACTCATGTGATATATGCATATACACAGAAATGGGCATATAGTTCAGCACGGATGAACACGGTATAAACACACAATGATATGTATATATACAACACCTTCTGTGTCAGGCTAAAGGGGTATTTGCATGTACACACACGTACATGCATACCAAAAGGTTGATAGTTTTGTAAACGATGTAGATCTACATAGATCTCTATCTAAACCTGGTTTCTTTAACCTAATAGCTTTATGTATATGTACTTCATTCAATGATGTATCGATAGGAACCACCTAAAACCCTAATATTTGACATTATATGTATCACTACAACCCATGACCTTGTAAATCTCTTCTCGCACAGGAGTATGTAAAGCAGCCGCCATGTATGTGCAGCGCATCCCGCTTCAAGACAACCAGTAGGAGAAGGATAATTACAACAAGAGGGAGGTGGGTGGGCTGGGCATCAAGAAATGAGCTCGACTCCAGAGTATGAAGACACGTTACACAGTAGATAATGTGCAAAATCACTATGAAAGGTGTAAGCAAGATAAGCCTCTGGTCTCAGTGGATGTGCAGGGGTTCAGAAAGGAATAAGCCACCAGCTGAGCTAAGCATGCGTCTGTCTTCACCAGTAAAGCCTCCAATGGGTGTTTCTCCCTTGCTGGGAAGGTTCTGCTGATCCCAAGAATGCTGGCTTTAAACATCCAGATTGGGGGGCACCTGGGGGCTCCGTCAGGTAAGCATCCGACTTCAGTTCAGGTCATGATCTCACAGTTTGTGGGTTCGAACACTGCACGGGGCTCTGTGTGGACAGCTCGGAGCCTGGAGCTGCTTCGGATTCTGTGTCTCCCTCTCTCTCTGCCCCTCCCCTGCTCATGCTTTGTCTCTATCTCAAAAATAAAAATAAACTATAAAAAAAGAATTCTTAAAAAAAAAATAAGCATCCAGATTGGGCCAGCAGATGCTGAATGTGTCAGCCTGTCAATCAAGTGGCGGCGCTCCCTGCCCCCTGCCTTCTGACCGCATCCCTTCTCAGGACCCAGGGATCCATCTCACAGTTCAGGAGAACTGAAAGTTTAAATTGGGTTCTGTGGCATCCGACAGCATTGTTAAATGCATAGTGAGACTATGAAAGGATTAAAAAAAGAAAAGAAAAGAAAAGTGGTCCAGGAGTGGTGTTTAACCACGTGCAGGAAAAGAGTTTACACGCAAGGCTAGATTTGACCTAAAAGAATGCTTTGGGATTCTGTCTCCTGAGTCATGCTCGTTTAGTGGAATAAATTGACCAAGTAGAAGCATAACATTAAAGAGGCGTGTAGAAACACCTGAGAAGAAACCACAAGTCCGCCTCCACAGGGTTGTAAGATTACTCCATCAACCAAAGCTGCAAACCCCCACTGTCTCAAAAAAAAAAAAAATACCAAGATAATTCTCTTCTGCCTCCTTCCGAGTTTTGGGTCACATCTCTGCCTCTGCTCACCATATTTCCCTGCATGACCCACTGCGTCTCCCGTCCTTCCCCAAACTCTACTCCCTCCTTTTTCTTCCCGCTGCACCTTATGGCTTTGAAAACTCTCTTCTTTTCCCTCCTGTGATGGAAGACCTCCTACCCACCCCCCCCAAAATGAAGAGAGGGGATGGGAGCTGGGAAGAAAGCTCAAGGAGGGAAGTATTTCACTTTTGGTCTCCCATGCCATCAACTTAGGAGTTTGGTTGCGTCAAGTCAGCAACTCCAGTGTCCGTTGCCAAAGGAATGAATACAATGTGGCCCATCCACATCACGAAATGGGATTCCTGAAACGCAGGGAAATTGTGACACCTACTGCAACACTGATGAGCCCTGGGGGGCATTCTGCTAAGTGAGGTAACTCAGTCCATAAGAAGACAAATACTGTATAATCTCAATTTTTCAAGGACCCTAGGGTGGTCAGATTCATAGAGACAGAAAGTAGATAGTGATTCCCAGGGGCTGGGGGAGGGAGAAATGGGAAATTCGAGTAGAGGGGACAGAGTTGGTTTGAGAAGATCAAGTTCCATGTATGGATGGGGCGGATGGTCACACAACAGTGCGAAGCTACTTAATGCCAATGAACTGTTCGCTTTAAAATGGCTAAGCAGTGAGTTTTTGTTATGTCCATCTTACCACACACTAAAAATCACGAGAGAAAGAGACCGAGAAAGTCATTTCATCTCTCATCTGTGGAGAAGGAAGAGACCCTGCCAGGGGTTCTGCAACCCTGGCACACGTGATAAAGAACGGAGCCGTGGAGCGTCTCGCTCACAAGAGAGGATCTTGAGAGGACAGAACCGAAATCCAGATCACTCACCTAAGAGCAACATTCACAGGTGGTTACCACCCACTAACCATTTTATGTCGTTCTGGGCAATTTTTGCAAAACCTAAGATTTTTGCTGTCAGACCCAAGTTGTAAGGAGCAAATCGGCTTAAAAGGTATCAAAATCACCACCTGAGAAGGAGTGGGGTCATAATAACAAGCCACTGTGGATGTTTGCTTTCCATGGAACCCGTTCGTCTCCGCGGATTCAACTCACGCGATCTTTACTCGACCACACCCCCTCCATTATGTCATAAAGGGAATTCTCTCTGCTGCTTCTAACCTCAACTCTACACTACCCCTGCCTCGCCCTCCCTATGGCCACACCCTAATCCTGGCCACATCTACCCACGCTTTTACGATGGCAAAGTATCAGGTGTGACAAAGGGAGTGGGTGGGTGGTCTTCCACACAATCACGGACTTGAAGTTGGAGTGCAATCGGTCACAGGCTAATCACTCTTTGTTGGGTGGTGGGCTTTGTAACCTGTAGGGAGTCTGCAGAGGGGCTCCAAGTCAGAGCTCATCCAAATCTATTCAGTCCCATCCCATCCTCCTTCTGGGGATGGGGGTGGACCTATCATTGATTTTCCTAGAAAGCCTCTTTGGCATTAGGTGGCTTTGCAATAAAACAACGTAGTTAGAATACCCAAAGGTGAAGAGCGTTTGCTGTAACTGAAGCAATTCCACGGTAAATTCAGAAATTCTAGAATAAATTCCGAAACATGATGAAAATATTAATAGAAAACTTGTAGATCCAATGTTCACAGAAGAACATTCCCATGTTTTCTTTTTAAAGAAACGAAGAAATTTTTGGATCATCTTGGATTTGGGGTTAACAGTTTGTCAGATTATCAAAAATAACACCATGCTTTGTTAACCAACAGTAACTGAAGTAATGACATGGATAGTAAGGCAGATCTAAATCTTTCATTTAAAAAAAAAAAAAAAAGCTCTTCCTTGACAAGATTTTCTAAGTTAGTTTATAAACCTCCCCCCACTCACTATCCTGGTTTTATCTATGATGAATGACCAAAATGCACAAGGAAGAGAAGGAAGCATTTAGTTCAAGGACCATGGATTTCACTAATCATGAGGCAACATGATTGATAGAAGGATCATGGCATTCAACTTACTGGAAGACCCCACTGGGTCTCACAGGGCATGTTGGCTCCGTTATTTGACTTACTATTTCTGTAATTTGCTGTCAAACGTTTACCCTCCGTGTCTTTGTTTTAAAAATCAATCAAGTAGAAACGTCCCTACTTACAGGTCTCTGATGAGGACTGAGACACCCTATGGGAGGCTTTATAAGTTACAAAATGCAACATGAAGTGAATGTCCAACTGTTTCCAAAGACTACTTGTGACAGCTTTTGCTTATTAAAAACAAGATGAAGGAGATAAAATTGTAATAATATCTTCATATGCATTTCCATGCATGACATCAATTTTGCATCACATCCTGTGTAGGATGCATGTTCCCCAGCATTCTCAGGTGAGTAAAATACATCTTAGATATAACACAGCCACGGATCATTCAAAGGCAGACGTGGAAGCCAAAATCAGGTCTATCTGCATTTTCAGAGTGGTTCTGGATCTCCACCTGGCTGGTTTACCCACAGTGTAACAACTAGGGAACTGTAGGCACGTCTATCCTGTCTCTTGTCCATTGGAAATGAGGCTTTAGGCTTCCTCAAGGTATATTTTATATCCGTTTCTTTATTGAATTCTCTTAACATGTGGGAGTTAAAGGCATTACACCAAGGAGAACAAAAGGAAACTTAAGGAAAAGCCAGCGTAGGATCTTGGGGCCAAATGTAGCATTAGATTAGGATTCTGGAGACTGTCGTAGGCAGCGTATTTAATACCCAAACTGTGGGGAAAGCACTTTGGAGGTAACTGCTCATTTGTCTGCAAGAGCAGGGACACCCGAGAAAACTCCTGGTGGTTCTACTTCAAGAACATCCAACGGTGTAGCCGCGGCATCTCACTATTGGGTTACCACCACCATTTGTCCTCAAGGTCATTGAAATCCCACTTACACTTGACTCTCAGAAAGGACCCCCTCTCCTGCAATTTCTCGAACTCCCCTTTTACGATGTTGTACAACTCTTTTTCAAGCCTGCATGAGAGAGAGAGAGAATGCTGTTAATAATGCGTTACTTAGATGTGAAGTTGGTAATAGAAAGTCCCGAATGTATAGATTCTGAACAACTTCCCAAAGCAGGCAAGATTCCTTGGTATCTAGGATTTCTGCTAAAATGTGCCTAGTTTAAGATCTTTCTCCAGGAGAAAAGAAAACCCTAATTACCCTTCTGACCTCATCTCCAGAACACTGACTAAGGCAGAGAGTGTTCTAATTAAACACTCTTATTGCACTGCCGGAAGGGGCAATACAGAGCATGGTCTAACCTCAGCCTTTGCACATGTTACTCCAACTTTCTGTGAACACTCTTGGTCTCTCGTCACTGTCCACGTTCCCCTCCTGCTGTGTACATTCCTCCTTCCAGCCTCCTTGGGATGCAAGGTCAACATCACCACCTCTGGCACACCTTTTGGTGCCACTGTGATCACCCTGGTTTTCCCACTACAATCTCAAGTCTCCTGCACAGCACTCATGACAACACTGCTTCTACACATCTCAGATTTCTCGTCTCCCTGAGGAGAGCGCAGACCCATGGCGGCAAGGCTCGTGACCATTTGCTCCCTGCCATCTGCCGCGGCATGCTTGGCCCCAAGTCAGCATTAAAAAAAGGTATCGTTGAGTGAATGTCTGTTGAATGAATTATTGAGTAGGCACAAGAATGCGAAAAATGAGGGAACTCCTCAACTACCCAATTGTCTGCAGGACTGTGCTACCCAGTATGGTTGTCACTGCCCCCACACGGCCATTTCAGTAATTCAGCTCCTTGGTCGCATTAACCACATGTCAAGTGCCCATTTACCACATGCTGCTACTGGCTACTCTGTTCAACGGTAGGCCTAGACCGTTTGCATCATTACTAATGGTTCTCTGGCCAGCACTGCTCCAGGAAATCCACTGCAGGGTGAGCCCAATGCTTGCTATAAAACATCAGCCCATCCATCCCCTTTCCATCAGGTGCCTCCCAGCATCGAAGGTGGTGGGGATTACCCAAGCTTCTGAAGTTTGCAAGTTGGTTTTTTCAAGGCCTTCCACAGTGTGGTGACTCCTCTGGGCTCCAAGTTATTCTCCAAAAGGTTCAGGTTAAGCAGGCTTTTACTGCTTCTGAGAACAGAGGAAAGATGCTGGCAGGAAGCAGATGTCAGATTGCATTTCTCCAGCCTAGGGGTGGGTGAGAAGGCAGTATGAAAGATGTGCCTCTAGGATTGAAAAGTTAGAAAGGATACAGATCTAGGAACAAGTCTGTGGTAGAGCAGTAGAGAGCCTGCCACATACCAGACACTTCTCCAGCTGCCTACACATAACTCATTTACTCCCTATACCAATCCTGTAAAGAGGGGGCCAAGATCTTAAACTCCATTGGCCAGAGGAGGAAACAGTTGGCCTGCCCAACTGTGAAAGAAAAAATGTTTGTAAAAAGTGGATGTGAGTTTATAAGATCCTTTAAAGTACTAAAATATGATTACAGCCTCTTCATTACACTTTCCTCTTGTTTCTAAATTCAACAAAACTCTGTATTCCTAGTAGCTGTCCAACCGTATGTTCAAAGACGAAAGTGACAAAGTGTTACATCACTTTAACATAGTAGAAATTTCCACTAAGTCCATAAAAATGTGATAGGTGTCCATATATGAAAATTTTAAGAATCACTGGGTTCTACTCCTGAAGCCAAGACTACACTGTATGTTGATCAACTTGAACTTAAATTTAAGAAGTGCTTACAGAAAAAACATTTGATGCACGAAGAGTGGAGAGAAAGAATAGGTTTTCTTCAGGTAGAAGAGGTTGGGTAGGATCCAGTGAATGATTCAAGATCAAGGTACTGTTGGGTGGATAGGAAGAGAATGACAGGAGAAAAACAGACTCCAATATCACACAAGTGCATCCTGTCTCCAGTCCAGAGCCACCTGCAGGGCTTTTACCAGTACCTTATACTGCATATTGTTGACCTTGACCGTGAACCTTTAATAGTACCGTGGTCATCCAGGCCGGCGTTTCTCAGTGAGAGCTGATTCCCCACCCCCCTTCCCCCCACACACAGGGAAGACTGAGCAAAGTCTGCGGACTAGGGAGGTGCTATTGGGATCTGGAGGAGCCAGAACCAGGTGGGAGCCAGGAACGCTGCTGGGCATCCTATAGAACCGAGGCCCGCCCACCAGCCCAAAGGGGAAGTCGTGCCCGGGTTGAGAAGCCCTGGTCTGATGGTAAAGATGGAATCTTGTTGACACAGGTAAGCCATGCAGGCGCCTACTTCAAGGCTACAACTTTGGAAAATAAAACTGGATGCCAGTGAACCAAGTGTCAGGCAGGCATTGGTCATTGAAGACAACGCAAGAGCTGTTGCAAACATTTACCCATTTCTGCGTCCAGGGAGAAGCACCTCGAGAGTGAGGGCTCCAAACCAGACCATCTTTCTATTTTAAGGCACAAAGAGGACCCTGAATTACTTGTGTAAATCTGAGGGCTTCTCCTTTACCTGCAGGATAAAGAATAGTGTACCTCAAGATACTTCTTGGGACGCCTGGGTGGCTCAGTCGGTTGAGTATCCGACTTTGGCTCAGGTCATGATCTCACAGTCTGGGTTCAAGCCCCGCATCGGGCTCTGTGCTGACAGCTCAGAGCCTGGAGCCTGCTTCAGATTCTCTGTCTCCCTCTCTCTCTGCCTATCGCCCACTCATGCTCTGTCTCTCTCTGTCTCAATAATAAATATAAAAACTTAAAAACAAAAAGATACTTCTTGAAGGATAAGGATGTAGTCAAAAGCAGTGACTTGTGACTTACTAATGGGCATAATGCCCTCGAAGTCCATCTATTAAAAACACATGGCAGCATTTCCACAGAGAAAGAAATACTGTAGAATCTCCTAACGTTTTGGAGAGTGAGTAGAATCACTGCCGATGTGAAAAACAGCTGTCATGGAAGCCGTGCTTCACCAACACTCCTATCCCTCAAGTCTAAACCATCTTAGTCCGCTAAACAAACACATCTCCTTTCTCTTAGAAAGGACTCTCCAGCCAGGAAGCATGCTGTACCCGCCCCCCTCTCACCTATTATCCAAAAGGTACTGATTGAAAAGAGTATTTACAATGTGCCAAGGAGGGAGTAAGTGCAGTGAACTTCTGTCTTTGAACTTGAAGCTTATCACGGAGAAGATATTTTTAACAAGAGAATGAGTCCTTTGCCCCCTGCCCTCTTGGACACCCTGGTGACCGCCTCTATCTCTTCCACCCCAAAAGGACAGCTGGGGCTTCCCATGAAGAGAACAGTGTCAACTCACCCAAGTGTGTTCAGCGCACAATTCGGATGTTTTAGGACCTCGCACAAGTGTTTCACTCCATCATCCTGAACATCATTGCTCCCAATATCCAAAATGTGCACGTTATGGTTGTGCTGGAGGGCATTAGCGAGCTCCTGGCAGCCCTCTGCCGTGAAAGAACAATTTGACAAACTGCAAAACAAACAGAAAGGGAAGAAGAACAATCCTGGAATCTTTAGACGTTGTCCTATGTACCCGAGCCCATCTCACAGTCTCCCAAGGAAGAGAGACGCCAAAGTCAGACTTCTCATCCAGAGCCCCGGGAAGAAGGGGTGCGGGTCAGGAGGTCAGACACCCTGGGTGCCCTATCCACCCCTGGCGGAAATGAAGTAGACAGGACAACAGCGTGGCCCCCTCTCCACGCCATCTAGAGGTCTCTGAATCTCACCCATGCACCTTTGCCCTCTACCAATTTCGCTTTTTCTCTCTCCGTTGTAATAAACCACAGCCACTAACTGGCACTCCACGCAGAACTGAGTCCCCCATGAGTCAGCAATCTCATGGGCTGGTCTTGGGGACCCACAGCACACATTGTGGTCAGTCTTTATCAATCACCCAGTAACCACCTCCACCACATGCCCCTCCAATAGAACCCGAAGCTTCTCTATGTGAGCAATAATCATGTCTACACCCGGGTCTCCAGCCCCTCTGGAACCCGGGCATCTGCAGGTCACTTAGCATGCTCTCTTCTCGTCCTCCGAAGGGCAGGGCGGCAAACCTACTCCAGGTTCCGGAGGCTGCAGTCTGGACGACTGAGGGCCTTACACAGCAACTTCACTCCCTCGTCCCTCAGGTCATTCCTCCTCAGGTTCAGATGGGTCAGACTCTGGTTCTCAAGGAGAGCGTCTGACAGGTACCTGCAGCCGGGGGCACCGAGCTGGCAGAGCCAGAGCCTGTGGGGCAAGAGCCACAGAGACAGATGCTCAGGGAAGCACCCCCCCCCCAAGGCCACTGGGGACGCAAGCCTCAAGCCCCACCTTGACCGTGGTGTTGAGTCCAACCACGGTGTTCCCCTGAACCGCCATCCAGGATATGCCGAGTATCCGTGCTAACTTAGCCTTCCTCAGACTTCTGTAGTGAGCGCAGCAGGAACGTGCTGGTGCTTAGTGTTTGGTTTCCAAAAATAGTATTAACAGAGGGATGCTCAAAGCATACCAAGTTTGAGTAATGCAAACGGAGGAAGTTCTGAAGATGGACCACAGAGGTGTGCTTGTTAGGCAACAGTACTGTATGGGGTAAAGTTCTCCAAGATTTAAATTTTTCTCTGTACGTAAATTTTCTATGTTAAGTGTTAACCTCAAAAACAATAAAAAAGGGTACAGGAGGAAAGTCTGGAAGGACGTGGACAGGTTACCAGCCTTACTGGTGGTGATGGTCTTACAGGCGTGTCTTTCTGTCCTAACTCACCAACTTGTACATATTAAATATGCCTGACTTTTCACAGGTCAGAAAAGTTTAATGTGAGAATTTTTTAAAGTTTAAGTGAAACTAAAAAAATAAATAGATGGGAAAACACTTTAAATGAGCTTGAGGAGGCCAGGGATGAACCCAAGGCTCTGGGGCCAGTGGGACATGGGTTCACAGGCTGCTCGGCCACTAGGAAGTGTGGTCAGGCACCTTGCGTTATCCCCTCCAGCCTCATTTCTCCCTAAGGGGGAAACGACCATGTTCTGTCACAGCACTGCCAAGCCCATGAGCCATGATATGCAGTGAGCAAGTTGTAGGAGATCTAGAATATAGGTATGTGTTAGGTATGCATAGTATATTTTATAGAGTTTGTATATATTAGATGTATAGGTATTATAACAGCCATTTATACGTGGTGTATATATGATAATGTTACTGTGTGACATACCTTATGAATTATATATTTTACATTAATATATAGTTGTGTAGGAGTTATATAACAGATTATATATGCATTAGATATAGATAGTATACATGTTTTAAATATGTAGTATATGTTAGACATACAGGTGTTATGTAAGATACAAAAACAGTATACCTGTTATGTAACATTTATATAACTACATACTATATGTGATACATGATTTTATATGTATCATATATTATACAACATTAACATATGCTCAAGTATCTTATATAGCTACAATGATAAATGGCATAAATATAGTGCTACCTATAACTGTCATATGTCCTATTAGTTCAATTACATATGTGCTAACTGCCTACTAATATTCCGGATGTTTGAAGCTCTGTGTCGGAAGTGCTCCCCTTTTGGTCCCTGGCTCAGACTCGGTGGTCTTTGCCCACACACCCCTTCAGCGGTGCCTCAAGACCCTTGGCTTTTCTATCCTTTCATGCTCACCTGAACAGAATCCAGCTGCAGGAAAACCCACATCTCTATTTCACAAGTGCCCAGAGCAGCAGAACAAAATCCCACTTGGCACCTCCCACTGCCAGTGGACTCATCCCCACCCAACAACCTCCTGGAGACCTACAGTCCTACAAACACACAACAGCTCTATGTGTCTGATTAACAAGGTCTCATGTTCCCACGTCCTAATCCTAACACCCACACTTCATCCTCCCATCTTCCCCATGTCAGAAAATGGCAACACCTCTGACCCAGCTGACACACCCACCACCTGGGGGACGTTCCCGGTTCCTTTCTCCCCTCAACCACCACTGACCCACCAGCAAGCCCTACGGCTCTACCTCCAAGTACACCCGCAAGTCCCAGCACCTCACCTGGGCCATTCATGCTCATCCTCGTGCTTGATCGATAGGCAGTGCTTCTCCTATTTCTGCTTCCACTATCGACTACCCTTTAGCACAGCCCGAGTGATCTTCCAGAGTCTGTCCTTTATAACCTCCAGTCCTCAGGGAACTTTCCACCGTGCTCCAAAAAAACCAGATCCCTACACATCCATAGCACATTCCAAGCACCACACATTCTCCCCTTGCTCACGTTACCCCAGCCTCACTGGTCCCCTGACTATTCCTAGGACACTCCAGTCTCGGGTCCTTCCCTTCCTCTTCCTTCTCTGTGTGCAGTTTCTTCCGTCTCTGCTTCGATGTCACCTCCTCAGGGTGGTGGGGACATTACCCGGAAACCAACACACCATCCTTGTCTACTCATTCCACTTGGTCTTCCTGGCTGAAGTACTGGTTTTGGTTTTTGGTATCTTGCTCATCAATCAACACCCTCCTCACCAAGAAGCTGGTCTGTCTTATCCACCACCCCAACCTCCGTGCCCAGCTCTGTGTCTGGAGATCGGAGCTCAGATACCACTTCACTAAGTCGTAATTTCCTGGTATCCTTGTTAAAACTGAATTCCTTGGCACAACCCCCAGAGATTGAGTCAACAAACTGGGGCGCCACTCAGAACCTGTGTTTGGAACAGCGCCAGAGCCCTTGCTCAGAGTGTTAGTGTGCAGTGATCTCAACGGTCCTGAGTGGAGGACCCATGGTTTTCCTCCAGGCCCACCCCCAAACAAAGTCGTTTCTGGAAACAGAGCCAGGGGGCACTCACACCAATCTCTCTAAAGCACACTGGGGGTGGGTCAGGGAAGCACACAGGAGCCTCACGCCATCGTCTCTGAGCGGATTAAATCCCAGGCACAGGCGAGTGGTTCTCTGGGTCCCGGTGAGGTGCCAAGCTAGACGCTGGTAGCCGGCCGCCGACAGGCTGCATCTCTCCAGGCTGCGGGAGGAACGGGGAACATGGCAAGCCTCAGCGGCGCTCACTTTCTTTCTTTCTCGAACTCTCAGGACTTTAGGCCACACATTGGGGACCCAAACAGCATGGAAAGATTAAACTGGATAAACAACAGAAGCTTCAAGGAGGAGGAAGGGGGTCAAGGTAAGGTTTCTCACTCTCAACCCTACTGACCTCTGGGCAAGAACATTCGTAGTGGTGCTGGGGTGCAGGGGGGTGGGGGCCTCCAGTGCACTGAAAGACAGTGATCACACCTAGTCTTCGCCCACTAGATCCCAGTGTCCAGGCACTGTCCCCTGGAGGGCAAGATCACCCCGAATTTAAAGCCACTGGGTTCAGGGGAGGCTGGAAGGAAAGACACCCACAATCGAGGTGAGGGCAAAGCAGGCCGAGGCAAAGCCCCAAGGAGGAAGGTGGACAGAGGGAAGGTGGGGAATGTGTCGGGCTGGGTAACTCCAATGGGGGTTCCCCAGGACTCCCCAAAGATGGTATCTCGAGAAGGCAAGAAGGCTTACGACAGCTCCCTCAGGGAAGACTCGGCCATCTCTGAGGGCCCTGGCAGACTTTTCACCTCAATACCAGAGAGATCATTGTCTCCCAGGCTCAGGAAGCGCACACTCGAGTTCTTGCTGAGCTCCAGAAAGAGATGACGACAGACTAGAGGGGTGAGGCCACATGACTCCAACCTGCCAGAGAGGCCCCGAGACAGGCAGTCACTCCCGGGAAGAGCGATCTTCATTTGGAGGCCCTCTTGCTCCACAAACAAAAACCAATTTGCTCCCTGTTCCTCACCCTTTCCCCTGGGAGGCAGGATGGCCTCCAAGTCAACGCTACTCGGAGTGTGGTCCAGGGTCCAGGGCCACCTGAGAGCCTGTTAGAAATGCTAGCAGCCACTCCTCACCGAGAAGCCCTGCTGGGTCGGGGGTGGGGTGGCGGTGGGTCCCCCTCAGGTGGCTCTGGTGGAGGAGACTTTGCAAAGCTCTGCCCTGTACGCACATGCTCACTCCCCTTGCCCATCCTTCTCTGCAGCCTGTCAAGGCCACACCGAGTCCTGTGCTCCCAATGCACCCCTGAACTGCAGGGTGACCTTGGGGACAGACCTGGAAAACCAGAGACTTACCACAGATACTGGAGGTTGCAGGCTGAGTGCCTCAAGGTTTTAAAGATCATCGTGGACACGGGGATTCCCAGGTGGTTCGAGCTCAAGTTCAGGTGTGTCAGTCTGTGGTTACCGTGCAGGACAAGGACAAGTTCCTTCAGAATCCTCACAGGAGTTACAGATTTGCACCTGAGGGAGCGAGAGGGTAAGGAGGCTGGCCCCCCGGAGGGAGTGCCTCCTCATCTGGACTTTCTGCCCCCCACACACACTCCCCCGCTCAAGGACATACATATGGAAGAGGAATCCAAAAACTGAAGCTCATGTGGGTATATTCGATTAGAAATCAGTCCCCTCCTCAACCAGCCTGCCATTAAGAGACCTTGGAGCCTCCTACTCTTCTTGGGGGTGGGGGGTGTGGAGGGTACCTCCCACACCAACCCACTAAGGGCTAGTGAGAACATGTCTCTTCCCTTTTCTCTTAGATTTATTTCTCCTCATCTTTAGGACGAAATAAGACCAAAAGGGAGGGAAAGGGGGAAGGAGGACAAAGCAGATCCTCAGGCAGGATGTTTCAAGCTGCCCCCTCCGTGTTGGGTCCAGCTCCCTCAGGTTTGATGAGAGTCATTATTGCCAAATCCCGGCCACTGAACTCAATCAGCACATGCATCGGATCCTTGAGGAGCACCAAATTGCAGAGGGACAGGACAGAATTCGTGGCCCTCAACTCCAGAGCATCCAACCTAACGCCTTCTTCTCCAAGAGCCACGCTCTCTGTCCTTGGCCAGGCAGCTCTCCCCTGGCTCCTCTGTCAAGGACCACCCCCATTCGTCCGGCCTCCAAGCCAGATCGGAGATGCTGGGATCTCTGCTTACGTCATGTGGGAGAGGCTTCAGTCCAAAACGAGGCTTCAGCCCCGACAAGTAGGTCTTGACTCAAATATCTTTTAGATACGAGAGGACCTTCTGGGATTTAAAAATGCAAAGCCTCCTCTTTCACACCCTGAGTCCCTGAACGGATTTCCTCCTGCTTTGGGAGAGGTAACGGTCTCCTACGCTACTCTGGTCATTTCTGTTTGTTTCTCCAACACTGTGAGCTTCACAAAGGCAAGAATGATCTGTTCTGCTCCGTACTATAGCGTCAGAGTAGAGAAGAGACGCTCAATAAGCACTCACTGAGTGAACAGATGCCAACTACCCACCTTTCCATGAGACACAGCACCTCACCAAGGCTCTACGGGAACCCGGGCTCCCCACAGGTGCCTTGTCTCGGTCACACCCTACAAGCCTTCTACTCCGTCACATCCAGCTCAGAGCAGCAGCCTCGTGCAGAGGTCTTCTAGAAGAACGAGTTGGTCTCTGCATTTCTCTATGCAAGATCATGTACAACACGGTGCTGGGTCTTTGCCCAGCTAGCCGTTTCACTCATAAAGCACATTTATTTTATTCTCCTGAGCACTTGAACTTACTTTCTGGATAATAGACACTCACTGCCAAAATCCAAAGGAAATCATTGGATTATCCTCTGATGGAATTTTTCAAACTGAGGGTCTCACACTTACGTCAGTTTGTGGAGTTTGCACCTTGGATTTCTCAGCTCATAACAGAGCTTCTTCATCGCGTAAGTGTTAAGCCTGCTGTTGCTCAGGTCCAGGTCACTGAGATTCCCATTGGAAAACACGGAGCAAACTTCCTGCCACTGGCCTATCTTGGAATGTGGCCTTGTCCTTGATGAGGGAGGGAAGTAATGGTTACTAGAGTAAGTGAACCTCAACCAACACCCAGAGTGTGGTCTATGGGAGGCGGAAACAGACCCAGCGCAAGCACAGGAATTTACTGGAGTTCTGGGCAGGAAAACCATGACCCCAGAAGTATAGTTCTCAAAGTCCCAGACGGTTTATTCCAACAATCTTCAACCATTCTTTTCAGAGGAAGGCAACCATGTAAGTGAGGTTAGATGGCCATTGGATAATCTGTACAAGTTCAGACTTCAAAAGGACCCAAGATCAATTCCGAGGTGTGTCACCTAAGATATAACTGAACCTCTGTGCTCCAATTTTCTATCTCTCAATGTAGATAATAAAACCTACCCCCCCATAGCATTTTGTGATTTAAAAAGGGAGGGGGGGGGTGCCTGGGTGGCTCAGCTGGTTAAACATCTGACTCTTAATTTTGGCTCAAATCATGGTCTCACACTGGGGCACCTGGGTGGCTCAGTTGGTTGAGCATCAGGCTTCGGCTCAGGTCATGATCTCGTGGTTCATGGGTTCAAGCCCTGTGTCAGGCTCTGTACTGACCGCTCAGAGCCTGGAGCCTGTCTTCAGATTCTTTTTCTCCCTCTCTCTCTGACCCTCCTCTGCTCACACTGTCTCTCTCTCAAAAATAAATAAAAAACATTTTAAAAAATTAAAAAGGAATCATGGTCTCACAGTTCATGAGTTTGAGGCCCACATCAGGCTCTGCACTGACAGTGTGGAGCCTGCTTAGGATGGATAGTCTCTCCTGCTCTCTCTGCCCCTCCCACTTGTGCTCTCTCAAAAATAAAATTTTTCAAAAAACTTTAAAAAGTGGTTCATGTGATATTTAGAACTTAGAATAATTAGAATTCTAATTATTTAGTACTTTCTTGCTGTAGTAGGTTCTCAATGTTTGCACAAATGAAAAAGCATTCAAGTCATGAATTAAACTTCTTATCTCAGGTGAAGGAAGTGAAACAAAGAACATATTCTAGCACCTGAAGGATATAAAGTTCCACACTGAGCCCAGAATTATGACAGCGTTGGTTAGAGTAGTTGTTTCCAACCTTAGTGTATTTGTATTTGTGTGTGAACACGTGCCCGTGTATTCATACATTTAACATTGCACTTAACTCTGATCTACAGACAATTAAAAATCATGAAGATAGATAAAAGGAAGCAGTGCTGTAGAGAATCACGGACTGACCTTAACATCAGAAGATTTGTTATCACCTTTAGAATGTTTCATCAACCACAACCACTGATAACACAACAATATAGCCCTATTTTTCATGGAAGAACTTGGACTGAGCCTGGGAAGAAGAAATCTGGGAGGCAAACAGCCTTGCATTACTCACTCCAGAGTTCCCAAGTTGAAAGTCACTTCCGTCTGAGGGATGACACCACTGACAGAAAGCCGTAGCTTATTTAGCCTTTGACAGTGCTTTAGGCAAAATGAAGAAACTTGGAGTTGTAGATTCCCAAAAATGTCGAGGTCTACTTCAAGGAGAGGACTCAAAATCTGCCTCACAAAGTTCTCCTCCCGAGTCTCATATAAGCATTCAAAAAAGTGTAGGAATTCAAAACAGTTGGAGATGAGGTTATAGCTTTCTAATTCTTCTGCCCATTCTAGTAATTCATCCATTATCTTGGGACTCATTTTACAATGCAAAGTCTCTTCCAGTTCTTCCGCTAGGTTTCTTTTTAAAAGGCCAAAAACAAACAGAGCCATCTGACGCCAGTAGAGGTTTGTGTCAGCCCAGGTGTCATTCAGAAGCACCTTCATCTCCTGGTGCTTCAGAGGACCACCAGCAGAGCCTCTTGTCCCCCTGAGCACATAGAACATGGCACCCAGAAACACCTGGAAACTCTGGTGAGTGAAAGTAACACAGTCCTCACAGTCACTGACCTTTCGAAGAATATTCCACCTGAGCAGAGAGCCAATGACAGGGTCTTCCAGACTCCTGTGTTTGAGGTCCTTCTTTGCAAATGTGAACTTGCAAACCCACATCCCCTCTGCAGCCAGAGAACAGAGGGCTCTCCACTGCTCTGGCCAGCGCTGGTCTGACAAAGTCACCTCTGCTGTGGCGAACAAGCTGGAGAAAAAGTAGACGTACAGACTGGTGGTGGTCTGGGTGCTTAGCTGGAAGTGCGGGCTTCTCGCCATCTGCCGCTGCAGGCAGGAGCACACAGTCCAGCACACCATGGGGGCAGAGCAGAAGTGAAAGAGAGTGTCATTCTTTCTTACCCAGTGCAAGATTTTCTTAGCTTTGCTCTGGTCACCAAAGTACCTGATGAAATACTCCTCCCGGTCTCCCTCTGTGAACCCTAAGATTTGTACAAACCATGGATTCAGTAACAAGTTTTTAAGATCGTTGGTTCTATACTCCTTGGTCGTGATCAGTAAGGTGGCCTGGGGAACCAACTCTTTCTTCAACAAGTAGAACAGGATTCTGTTGACTGGGAGCTGCTGGTACCAGTCTTGATATGGTGGGCTGTCATCCAAATTGGAGGGCATGTCCATTTCTTCAAAGCCATCAATGACAAACAGGAGCCTCTCAGGGTAACCCATGAGCTCTTCAATGGGGGGCTGGGAATCAGGCCAGTCCCAGGAAAGCAGGCCAGCTAATGAGGTATCTTTCATCTCTTTAACTTTATGGCAACTGATAAAGAAAACATAGGAGAATGTCTGCTGAAAGAGAAAGCCCTCTGCCCAATGCAGCACAGCCTTCATTGCCAAGGTGGTCTTCCCGACCCCTGCTGGGCCCTCCAGGACGACGGTCTTTGGCTGGGCTCCAGTCCTGCTAGGATACAGGAGACTCTTAAGTTCCTCGTGTTCCTTTTCAGTCATGTTGCGGAGATATATATGGTCTTCAGGCCAAGGGATGTTGTCCCACATCGTCAATATTTTAGCCTTAATGCTCTCTCTGTATCTTCTCCTGTGGTCTAAAAACAGAGACGTTGGGCAAAACAGAACACAGTAATGGTCAGAATGATTTCATGCTCGGGAATACTAAGTCCTTATATAAATCCTTGAACAAGACAAGTTATGCCTTAGAGGGTCTAACTTTTGGAAGAGGGGTATGTGGTGGTAAAAAGTAGCCAAGGTAGAAGTAAATAGTTTAAGGATATACACAAATTAAAAAAAAAAACAAAACAAGAGGACACAACAACAGAGACTGAGAATGTCCTCTGAAGGGGGGAGGGAATCTGGAGAGGCCTCTGAAGGAGAGTCAATACCATAATCATGAGAATTCACCAGTCTAAGATGTAGAAATAGAGGCTTCCAGGCAGAGTGAAGAGCTAGTGCAAATGCCCAAGACAGGAAGAACATTCTAGAGCACAGCGAGCAAGCCATCCAATAGGTAAACTCAACTCTGGGGAAGGGCTTGTCATGAGTATCTTCATTCTAAAGGCCAAGAGATGATAATTCATAATCTACATTTTTTAAAGGTCACTGTTGCTTGGAGAGGGGATTATGGTACAAGAAGGAAGCAAGGAGCCCATTTATGAAGCCACTTCAGTCATCTAAGTGAAGGTGGGTAAGTTTGGTCCAACATATCCATTGATAACATAACTACAGGTCCCTGGTTCTTTGTGGAGGCACTTGACACAGCCTGTGAAGAACTAAAGCATAAGTATATAAAATGAATGGAGGGCACCTGGGTGGCTCAGTCAGTTAAGTGACCGACTTTGGCTCAGGTCATGATCTCACAGTTCATGAGATCGAGCCCTGAGTCGGACTCTGTGCTGACAGCTCAGAGCCTGGAGCCTGCTTCGGATTCTGTCTCCCTCTCTCTGTGCCCCTCTCCTGCTCACACTCCATCTCTATCTCTCAAAAATAAACATTTTAAAAACCCACTAAAATTTGTATAGAACCACAAAAGACCCCGAATAGCCAAAGTAATATTGAAGAAGAAAACCAAAACAGGAGGCATCACAATCCCGGACTTTAGCCTCTACTACAAAGCTGTCATCATCAAGACAGTATGGTATTGGCACAAAAACAGACACACAGACAAATGGAATAGAACAGAGAACCCAGAAGTTAACCCGCAAGTGTATGGCCAATTAATCTTTGACGAAGCAGGAAAGGGTACCCAATGGAAAAAAGACAGCCTCTTCAACAGGTGGCACTGGGAGAACTGAACAGAAACATGTGGCAGAATGAAACTAGACCACTTTCTTACACCATACACAAAAATAAGCTCAAAATGGCTGAAGGACCTGAATGTGAGACAGGAAACCATCAAAACCCTAGAGGAGAAAGCAGGAAACAACCTTCTTGACCTCCACCACAGCAATTTCGTACTTGACACATCCCCAAAGGCAAGGGAATCAAGAGCAAAAGTGAACTAGTGGGACCTCATCAAGATAAAAAGCTTCTGCCCTGCAAGAGAAACAACCAATAAAACTAAAAGGCAATGGAAAATGGGAAAAAATAACTTCAAATGACATATCAGATAAAAGGCTAGTATCCAAAATCTAAAAGGAATTCGCCAAACTCCACACCCAAAAAAATGAATAGTCTAGTGAAGAAATGGGCAGAAGACATAAACAGACACTTCTCCAAAGAGGACGTCCAGATGGCCATCAGACACATGAAACAATGCTCAATATCACTCATCATCAAGGAAATACAAATCAAAACCACACTGAGATACCACCTCATGCCAGTCAGAGTCGCTAAAATGAGCAAATCAAGAGACTATAGATGCTGGCGAGGATGTGGAGAAACGAGCACCCTCCTACACTGTTGGTGGGAATGTAAACTGGTGCAGCCGCTCTGGAAAACAGTGTGGAGGCTCCTCAAAAAACTATCCATAGAACTCCCCAATGACCCAGCAATAGCACTGCTGGGGATTTACCCAAGGGATACAGAAGTGCTGATGCATAGGAGCACATGTACCCCAATGTTCGTAGCAGCACCGTCAACAATGGTCAAATCATGGAAAAAGCCTAAATGTCCATCAACTGACAAATGGATCAAGAAGATGTGGTATATATACACAATGGAATACTACATGGCAATGAGAAAGACTAAAATCTGGCCAATTGTAGCAATGTGAATGGAACTTGAGGGCGTCATGCTAAGTGAAATAAGTCAGGTAGAGAAGGACAGATACCATATGTTTTCACTCATATCTGGAATAGGAGAAACTTAACAGAGGACCATAGCGGAGGGGAAGGGAAAAAAGTAGTTAAGGAGAGGGAGGCAAACCATAAGAGACTCTTGAATACTAAGAACAAATGGAGGGTTGATGGGTGGGAAAGCCGAGGAGGGGGGCAATGGGCATGAAGGAAGGCACTTGTTGAGTTGAGCACTGGGTGTTATATAAGAGAAAAAAAAAAACCAGGGGCACCTGGGTGGCTAAGTCGATTAAGCGTCTGAGTTTGGCTCAGGTCATGATCTCAGTTTGTGGGTTTGAGCCCTGTGTTGGGCTCTGTGCTGACTGACAGCTTGGAGCCTGGAGCCTGCTTAGGATTCTGTGTCTCCCTCTCTCTCTCTCTGTGTCACTCTCCCACTCGTGCTCTGTCTCTCTCTGTTTCAAAAATAAATAAACATTTAAAAATTTTTAAAAAGCAAAACAAAAACAAAAAAAATCTAAAATCTAAAAAAAAAAAAAAAAAATCAGGTCAAATCAATGGATCCAGGGCATGCCTGGAGAATAAAAGCAATAGCATTACTAATGATTTCTAACATGGGGGTGGGGAATGCTAAAGAAAATAGAGTTTCACATGCATTTTACATTTGTGGCTAATTAGCTTAGTGGAGGAGGATTCCATTTACTACATGTGTGCGCACACACGTTCCTGTTGGAAGGAAGGCAGAGTGAGAATACCCAAGACCCAGCCTCACATTTTCTTCAAGATTTAGAATACTTAGGGCTGTGATACTTTGTGATACTCAACCTCTTTGAACCTCGGTTCCCTTGTGTACGAGTTCCAAATAAGCAGGGAAGAATGGAAACACATTTTAATTTTACCCATCAGAAGGGAAAGGTCATCTTCTGGAGGTGGGGTCCTTTCTATTCAGATAACCAAAAATCTCTGAAGAGTGATCTTCCTCAAAGGTTCAACGGCCCAGTGCTCCCCCTCATCTCCAGACAAAGACTGTTGTCTTGGACTGATTAAACTCCAAGACCTGATGGCTTGACCTTTAAGATCTCCATCTTATGGGCCAATGGTGGGACTTGAGCGGGGCCTCCTCCCTCAGAACAAGGCGATCCGCCTCCCCTGCCCTTTTGTCTCTTCCACGCTGCAAGAGCTGGTGAACATGTGGATCCAACTTGGGCGGCAGCTGCTGCAGACCTACGCTTCCCGTCCACCCCCAGCCAGCCCAGCGGGGAAGGAGTCGGGCCATCCAGAGGATAGAAAGCAGAACACAAAGTCAAGCCATGTAAATTCGAAAGAAAACCTGCAGGAGGGAGAATACTTGCCATCGGGGGGGACACACCAAGATGTCATTTTCTTTAATGTTTCCATTTTTAAAGGAGAGAGAGGTGGGGGGGGTGGCAGAGACAGAGACAGAGACACAGAATCTGAAGCAGGCTCCAGGCTCTCAGCGGTCAGCACAGAGCCTGATGCAGGGCTCAAACTCATGAACTGTGAGATCATGACCTGAGGCAAAGTTGGATGCTTACCCAACTGAGCCCCCCAGGCGCCCCCCAAGGGGTCATTTTTCTACACACAAGGTGCCCTTGCGAGTCAGTGAAGACGGCAGCAAGCACCCACAATGACAGGGTGGGGGGAAATACGTGGTCATTTTGCAAGAAATACTCAGGCTGAAAGCAATTACAGTGTTCAACTAACTTGTAGAATGCTTTTAACAAGAACAAAGGTAGTTGCAAGGGATTTCAGTGACATCTAGGGGGAATGGGCAAAACAAGTAAAGGGAGGGGGAGTCACAGGCAGAGCACAGGGAATACAGTCAGTGACAAGAGCGACGCAACGGGACAGACAGTAGCTACCCTTTTGGTAAGCCCGGTGCAATATATAAACGTGTTGAATCACTATAATGTACATCTGAAACTAATGTAATGTGGTGCGTCAACTACACTTAATAAAAAAAAGTAAAATACATTTTGTTTTAAAAAAACTTATGATCTAGTGTTACTCCCAGGAAAACACCTAATTAGAGTTTCACAAAAAAGAACAGCGAAGGAATGATTAATGGCAAAGAGCTAATTCAAGAATATTTGAGAGAAGCGCACATGTTTTTTACACTTACACGTGCTGGTAGGTATCTAAGCCAGTTAGGAGGGGGAGAGCCCCACACCTGGTCACTTCAGATCACAGAGGTGGAGGACCCCATCGGCTTTCACGGTGCAGAAGATAGGTCATAAACAGTGTAAGAACAACAACTAAGATTCATCCAGATTTATCAACAGTGGGAACTCGAGGACACTGGAACACCAGAAACACAAACAGAAGGACTCTGAGCTGGACAGTCGCACCTGCGCCATTCATCAGCAAGCACACTAGAGGAAGTTCCAATCAGACACACTCGCAAAAGTATTACCTTGTACTGACTTTTCTAAGTTACTATAAAATGGGCCCCTGGAACATCCATGGGACAGACAGATGTGCAACACAGGGAAACGGGGATGTCAACTTCTGAGAACAGAAAACGGAAGGAAGCCCCAGGATAGGAGGCAGGCGGCAGCGGATACGGACGAGGGTGAGGGGCGGCTCCAGGAAACGGTCTAGGGATAGTGACGAGGGAGCGACGGGTCCCGGTTACATCCGACTGTATCAACTTCCCGAAGAACCAGGGGGTAATAACCGCATGGGAAGCTTAAAAAGGAATTATTAACTCAAAAACAGTAAGTGGTTCTCCCCAAAAGGTATGTGTACTGGGATGAACCGTAACCGCGCCCCCAAAAACTATGTCGGCATCCTAAACTCCAGAACTCATGTGACCAGTGTATTCAAGGACATTGGGGAAAGGAATTTATCCTGGATGGCCCCAAATGCAGTCAAATATATTCTCACAAGAGACCGAGTTCTGATGCAAAAGAGGAGGCAGCCACGTGACCAAAGAGGCAGAGATCGGTGGGACGCAGTCACAAGCCCGGGAACACCACCAGGAGCTGCATAAACCAAGATGGATGCCCACCTCAGGCTCCAAGGTGCCCCAAGGTGCCCTGGTGACACCTGGGTTTTGGACTAATCCGGAACTCTGAGGGGGTAAACTTCCACCACGTAAGCCACCCAGTTTGTGGAAATTTATTATGGCGGCTCTGGAAAACAAATACAGCAGGCGGTCCTGATGAACTATGGGGCGCAGCTTGATTTGCCGCCACAACACTGAAAATCTATCCTCCACAAAAAGAAGTAACTGGAGAAGATAGGTATTTATGGACCATGATAACCGATTGTAAAAGCCACCCTCTGCGTCTCTGGGTTGCCACATTCACTAGTCTCTGCTCAAAAGCGATTCACATACACTGTCATTTCTTAGCTTTTCAGAGTAGGACTCAAGGGTTGTACGAAAGGTTGATGTTTCTCATTATAAGTTTCAGGTTTCCATGATTCCTTATGGCTCATCCACTAGTACACGTATTTGATAAAACCAAGCCTGTCCCACAACTGCATGGAATACTTTGACAACATGAAAATCTCCAACAACCAACAGGTACAAAACCCAAAAACAAAAAATACAGTTACCTGTCAATGCCAAGTCCAGAAACAGACAAGGGTATCTAAGAACTGGAGAGCAGAGTCAGAGAATTTGTCCAGTTTACACTAACTTACTTAATAACAGTACTAGAAGCACCCGGGTGGTTAGCTGAGTGTCCAACTCTTGATCTCAGCTCAGGTCATGATCTTAAGGTTCATGACATCAAACCCAGCATAGGACTCGGTGCTGAGAGCAGAACCTGCGTGGGATTCTCTCTCTCCTCTCCTCCCCCCTCTCCTGCTCATACACACTCGTTTGCTCTCCAAATAGAAAAACAAACATTAAAAAAAATAAGCAGTGGTGGAAGAGCATGTTGGGAAGAGTGTCATTTCTTGCATGTTGTAAAGCGAGGAAAAATTCAGAGGAGGCGGCAAGAAGAGACCCAGTAAATGGATGCTGCATCACGCAATGTGTCTATCATCACCAAAAAAGTAGCATACAAACCTTCTTCTCCTCCTCCTTCCTCTTCCGCTTCCTCGCCTTCCTCTCCCGCTTCCTCGCCTCCTTCTCCCGCTTCCTCTCCCGCTTCCTCGCCTCCTTCTCCCGCTTCCTCTGCCGCTTCCTCTCTCGCTTCCTCTCCGCCTTCTCCCGCTTCCTCTCCGCCTTCTCCCGCTTCCTCTCCTTCCTCTGCCGCTTCCTCTCCTCCTTCTCCCGCTTCCTCTCCTCCTTCTCCCGCTTCCTCTCCTCCTTCTCCCGCTTCCTCTGCCGCTTCCTCTCCTTCCTCTGCCGCTTCCTCTCCTTCCTCTGCCGCTTCCTCTCCTCCTTCTCCCGCTTCCTCTCCTCCTTCTCCCGCTTCCTCTCCTCCTTCTCCCGCTTCCTCTCCCGCTTCCTCTCCTCCTTCTCCCGCTTCCTCTCCCGCTTCCTCTCCTCCCTCTCCCGCTTCCTCTCCTCCCTCTCCCGCTTCCTCTCCTCCCTCTCCCGCTTCCTCTCCTCCATCTCCTGCTTCCTCTCCTTCCTCTCCCGCTTCTTCTTCCCCTGCTTTCTCTCCTGCTTCTCCTTCTGGCGCCTCTGGTTCTTCTTGGCTTGGATCTTGGGAGCCCTGCACCTGTGCCATCTCTGAAAGAAAGAGTGATGATGGGCCGTTGAGGTCCCCAGGCTGAAAATGACCAATGACAGATGCTCCTCACAGGGGCAAATGGTAAACTTGGGACTGAAGACACCAAAGGAATCCCATCCTCTAGCTCCACCCACTTGAGTACTCTGGACCCGGCCATCCCTGGTCAGGAATACCCACCCCCACACCCATGTGGCTCACTGCCTCACCTCTGCGTCTTTGCTCAAATTTTAGCTCAACAGCCCTGATGAGTACTGTCCCCGATTCCTACAGTGCACACCTACGGCTCTCTGCATTCCCCTTCCTCTCTTCCAGTTTGATGTGTCAACTCCCAACACGCCATGTGGTGTGCGGATTTCTCATATTCAGAACCTCTCTCCCCTCACTGGAGGAGCGTGGATGGCTAGCCTCTGTTCACCAACTTATCGCAAGTATGTAGAACCACACCCAGCACAGAGAACCCACTCCAGTATTTCTGGATACCAGAGTATTACATAAATAAAAGCACCAAGGGGTGCCTGGCCGGCTCAGTCAGCAGAGCATGCGACGCTTCATCTCAGGGTTGTGAGTTCAAGACCCATATTGGGTGTGGAGCCTACTTTAAAAAAAACCTAGTATTTTCAAATATTAAAAATATAGGGGGGTCTGGGTGGCTCAGTCGGCTAAGCATCTGACTTCAGCTCAGGTCATGATCTCATACTTCATGACTTCAAGCCCCACATTGGACTCTCAGATGCTGACAGCTCAGAGCCTGGATCTTGCTTCAGATTCTGTGTCTCCCTTTCTCTCTGTCCCTCCCCTGCTCATACTGTCTCTCAAAAATAAGCATTAAAAAATGTAACAAACTGGAATCCTGACTGCTGCTCTGCAATATCAGTAACTGTACCAAATTCCTAAAAGGATTTGATTGATTAAATATTGTTTAAGAAAAAAAAGACACCAAGAATTGGGTTTTAACCCAAACCTCCCTCCATGGGTTTCACAAAACCACTCTGAATGCCCCATTCCTCATGAGCTAAAGGGCCTTTTTGTATCTAACTCAAACAGAATAACTCAGATTCCACTGCCCAGTGCTTTCTCATCACTAAGCCAATGCCGCAGGAGGGACGTGGCTCTAATATTTATAATTCCAGAGCTTGGATACAGAGGACATCCTGTTGCCAGCTCCGATCCCCACTCCTGCAAACTCAGGTCTTCATCTTGGGCCAAGAGAAGCAGCAGATGGTCAAGCACAGAGCCTCTGGACCCACTACCCAGGTTCAAGTTACCAGCTCTGTGACCCTGGGCAACTCACTTGACCTTTGGGCCCCAGTTTCCGGTCTCTAAAACTGCAATGACAGGGCCTCCTTCTCAAGAGGGCGGTAAAAACTAAGTACAAGTTCACAGGAGGCATTGGGGTCAATGCCTGGCTCACAACAAGTACTGGCAAAGGTCAGGATTATTTCTTTATATTTATTTTGAGACAGAGAAAACAGAGCATGAGGGAGAGACAGCGAAATCGAGCAACAGCATGAAAAAGAGCAAGAGGAGGGTAGGAGCAGAGAGAGAGGAAGGGGGCAGAGAGGGAGGAGGGAGGAGGGAGGGCGTGGGGAGAGGGGGGAGGGCGGGGGGGGGCAGAGAGGGAGAGGGGGAGGGTAGGGATGGAAAGCAGGGGGGAGGGGAAGAGAAGGGGGAGGGGGAGAGAGGGGGAGGGGAGGAGAGTAGGAGGGGGGAGGGGGGAGAGGGGGAGAGGAATGGGAGATGGGGGAGGGGGGCAGGAGAGCACGGTGAGGGGGCGGGAGGAAGAAGCGGGGAGAGAATATTCCAAGCAGGTTCGTGCTGTCAGCACAGAGCCCAATGTGCGGCTCGACCTCAGGAGATCATGACCCGAGCCAAAATCGAGAATGGGACACCGACTGAGCACAAGTGCCCCAGGATTATTTTCTACAGCTCTCAGAGGCAGCCAGGTCTGCCATGGAGAACCCCTAAGCCTCAATGCAGAGAGAAAACTTAATAGAAATCATAGGGGGGTTTATTTTTATAGGAAAATGGGGTCAGTGATACGTTCATTAAAAAAAGGAACAGTAGCACAGGTTTACACTCGCTAGCTGATTATTAAAGACGTCACCACCACAGTAAATACTACACGATGCGATGCCACCCCAGGTAGCCAGCTCCCTGCTGCCGCACCAGAAGCGCAACGCGCTGTAGGGGGGGCGCGAACGCGCCCCAGATCCGACGTGGCCTGCGGGTGTGGGAAGCGCAGCAGCCTGGGAGGTTCTGTGAAGTGCACAGAGTGACTGGAATCGGCGGGAAGTGTCGGGCGTGTGTGGCTCACGCTTCGGGGGCTGGTGGAGACCTGGGCTGTGGATATGTGCACGTGCATTTGGCTCTCAGCAGGGTGCGGTTTTATTATTTTATTTGCATGTTCCTAGGGTTTCCCTTGAGGGAAAAAATACTCAAAAGCAAACACATTGCTGGTATGCTCCAATCACTCCCTAATCCTGCAGCTGCATAGGAATAAATTCGTATCTTCCAAGGAAGGCTTGGGACACCACTAGGGGTGCCTTTCACGGGCCTCTTTTGGCTCTGGCTCGCCAGCTCCCATTCCCTCCCAGCCCGGAGCTCCGAATCTCTGTGGCTGTTGTCCCTTTACCTGAAACTTGCCTCGCCCAGCAGGGAGACTCTTTCCTGGGGGCAGACTAGCAATCCGGCAGGACCCCATAGAATCTGCAGCAGTCCCCCTGCCCCACGAGCACCAGGCCAGTGCCCCCCCCACCACTGCAGTCCACCCCTCCCCCCATCTCTCCTAGCACCCACTCACCGTTCATCACTGCCCGAACTTCCATGCACCATGAAGTCAGATTCATGTTCTCAAAGATGGCGAGGGTCACTTCCCAGAGCTGCCTTTCTGAAAAGTACTCCCTCAACAGACATAACAGGTTGACGGGATCGATGGCTTTCAAGTTTGCCCAGGGAATCTTCCGGAAGTTCCCAAGCAGCAGCTCTGAGGACTGGAGGCAGACCTTGAATTCCTCCAGCTGAGACTGACCCAGGCCCATCAGGTAAGACAGAAGCATATTATAGGAACGACCTTCCACATAGATGTTTGCAGACGAGCTCATCTTGCTCAGTGCGCAGGATTTCTGGCCCTGCCCGCCAACGGTTGCGTCCACAACGCGAACAGAACCTGCAGAGAAGAAATGGAGTTGAACCCGTGCCCAGGACTTTCACCTCCTCCAAAACCAATCGGCTCGCTTACTGTCCCCTCCTAGGAGTCCCGCCCGCTATCCGCGCTGGCATACTTCTCTTCTGCGAGACTGAGCCCCCTGTGGGCAGTGAGGCGGTCTCTTCTTGGCTGCGTGACCCTGGCCTAGGGTGGCAGCTGGCACGTGAGAAGGGGCCAGTGACACTCACACGACAGTCGGTTACTCACTTCATTCTCCAAACCACCAGTGACACACAGGCACGTCAGCTCTATTTTATAAAAGTGACAATGAAATGACATCTTTAAATTGCTGGAAAGACGGGCACCTGGGTGCCTTGGATGGTTAAGCATCTGACTTTGGCTCAGGTCTTGATCTCGTGGTTTGCAAATTCAAGCCTGCTTCGGATTCTGTCTCCCTCTCTCTCTGTCCCTTCCCTACTTGTGCTCAGTCTCTGTCTCTCAAAAATAAACAAAAAACTTAAACAAAATAAATTGCCATAAAGGAAAGAAATACACTTCCCACCTAGACTATATGTCTAGTGAAAATGTCCTTTAAAAATGAAGGTAAAAGAGAGAGTCTTAACTACAGAGAACGTACTGACAGTCACCTGGAGAGAGGATGAGGGAAGGGAGAGACAGGTGATGGGGACCACGCTGTGCGCCGTTGGGAGGAGCACAGGCAATGTGTGGAAATGCTGAATTACCATATGGTACACTGGAAACTAGTTCTACACTGTATGCTAACTGCTATTTTTTAAATATCTTGCAGCAAAAGAAAGAGCACACATGTGCATGGAGGAGTAGAGAAAGCGTGAGACAGGATTTGAAGCAGGCTTTGTATTGAAAGCACAGAGCCTAATATGGGGCCTGAAGTTTACTCAAAACACACATAAATGGGGCGCCTGGGGGCTCAGTCAGTTGACTGTCCGACTTCAGCTCAGGTCATGATCTCACTGTTCGTGGGTTCGAGCCCTGCACTGGGCTCTGTGCTGACAGCTCAGACTGGAGCCTGCTTTGGATTCTGTATCTCCCTCTCTCTGCACCTCCCCCCATTCATGCTCTGTCTCTCAAAAATGAATAAACATTAAAAACTTAAAAACAAAAAGTGTAGCAAGAGGCTAGACCCAAACACCAATGTGTTATAGAAACGTACAAGGGATAAATACTGACTCAAGAAAACTATGTCAAACTGGATAAAAATAAGAGACATATGACAAGCATCAGAGCACAAAACATTTAAAGTAAATTAATGTGAAAAAGTGCAGCGTGCACACCCTAACCAGAAGGAAACAAGTTAAACTATAACATCACCTAAAGGCAAAATCATCACTGAACACAAAGGACATTTATAATAGGACCAGTCCAGCAGGAAAACTGAATACGTCTAAATGTTTATGTACCTGATAATACAGCTTCAAAATCCATAAAGAAGGAAAATAAAAAAAAAATAATTGGAGATTTAAACACGAATCTCCATCACTAAGGGAACAAATGGGGGAAAAGTAGAAGATACAGAGTATTTTAACATCACTCATCAACGCGACCTGACCGGCATGTATGTACAGAACACTACCCCCAACAAGCGCACGAAGAGCACCCTAATCTTACTAATGGTCAGAACATTTCAGGAGACAGCTCACAGGTGAGGTTATCCAGAAGACCCAGGAGTCCAACTCATCAGATAATTTCCACTCAATCCACAACGAGGAAATGCTATACCCCAACTGGAGAAGCTAGAAAGGTCAAGGCTGACATCCAGTGTGGTCACCAACGTGGAGCCGGAACACCCACATACAAAGATAGGACCGCCGTGCACACTGCCTGGCAGCATGTCCCAGAGCTGCACGCACACAGGTTCTTCAGTTCCCCTCCCAGGCGCGTGTCCTCGAGACAGGAACAAGAATGCTTACAGCAGCCCTAGCTGACGATAATCAGACACTTAGAAGAAACCAAACGTCCACCAACGTGGAATGTGTTACATGTATACAATGGCGTTCTGTACAGCAATGTGTAAAACCACACGCACCTGGCACAGTTGTCACGTGGAGCCAAAGAAAACAGATGACAAAAGGTGTGCCGTGCAGAAGAGTCTTTTCTTTGGTGTTTATTTTTGAGACGGGGAGGGGCAGAGAGAGAGGGAGACACAGAATCTGAAGCAGGTTCCAGGCTCTGAGCTAGCTGTCAGCACAGAGCCCGAAGCGGGGCTTGAACTCACGGACTGGGAGATCATGACCTGAGCCGACCTTGGATGCATAGCCAAGGGAGGCACCCAGGTGCCCCACACTGCTTCATGGCTTTCTGTGAAGCTCAGAAGTCAAGCTACCATGACAGAGTTTAGAGTGACGGTTACTCCAGGGGAGCCTGGGAGAGGGCACTTGGGGGCACTCTACGGTACTGGTCACAGCGCCTTGAACAGGGAGAGAAGGAGTTACAGCATACCTAAGTGCGTTGCGCTGCTGTGAGGGCAATTATGAATCAGAGGTTAAAAATTATTAATTCTCACTCATGTAAAAGGGGGAGGAGACTTTCCTCTTCCTTTTTTAAAAAAGAAGTTTTATTTCTTGGGGTGCCTGGTTGGCTCAGTTGAGTGCTGACTTTGACTCAGCTCATGATCTCATGGTTTGTGGGTTCAAGCCCCGCGTCCAGCTATGTGCTGATGGCTCAGAGCTTGGAGCCTGCTTCAGATACTGTGTCTTCCTCTGTCTCTTCTCTCCCCTGCTTACACTCCATCTCTCTCTCAAAAACAAACTTTGAAAAAAAATTTTTTAAGTTTTAATTTCTTTGAGAGATTTATTAAATAAGTATTTTTAAATTTTTAAATATTTTGAGAGACAGAAAGAGCACAAGCACAAAAGGGGCAGAGAGAGAGGGAGAGAAAGAATCCCAAGCAGGCTCCTTGCCATCCATGCAGAGCCTGATGCAGGGCTCAAACTCATGAACCAGGAGATCATGGCCTGAGCTGATACCAAGAGTCAGACGCTTAACCAACTAAGCCATCCAGGAGCCCCTCCTCCTCTTTTTCTAATTTAAGCCTTATTGGGGTATAATTGACAAAGCTGTAAGATATGTGTTTAAATTAAAAAAAAATTTTTTTAGTAATGGCCTTTTAATGTTTTTTTTATTTATTTTTGAGAGAGAGAGACAGCACAAGCAGGGGAGGGTCAGAAAGAGAAGGAGGGACAGAATCTGAAGCAGGCTCCAGGCTCTGAGCTAGATGTCAGGACAGAGCCCAATGCGGGGCTTGAACCCACGAACTGTGAGATCCTGACCTGAGCCAAAGTCAGAAGCTCAACCCACTGAGCCACCCAGGCATCCCAAAAAATTTTTTAATATAGTTTATTTTTGAGATACAGAGAGAGACAGAGCATGAGGATCAGAGGGCCAGAGGGAGAGGAAGACACAGAATCTGAAACAGGCTCCAGGTTCTGAGTTTTCAGCACAGAATCTGATGCAGGGCTCAAACCCACAAACCATGAGATCATGACCTGAGCTGAAGTCCAGGCGCCCCAAGATAATTAAAGTATATACTGTGGTGATTTGATATGATAAATGGACGCGTGATGAAGGATTCTCCCCATCAAGTTAGTCAACACATCCATCATGTCACTTATGTATATGTAGGAAAACATTCAAGTTTGCTCTCAGCAAATTTCCATTACACAATACACCATGTTTTACATTAGGTCCTCAGACCTTATCTTATAGCTAGAAGTTCTGCCCTTCACCAACCTCTTCCTGCTTCTCCCATCCGCCAATCCCCTCCCACAAGGATGACCCAAGAAGATATTTTGCTTAGTGAGATAAGTACCCCAATGTTCATAGCAGCACTTTCAACAACAGCCTGATCATGGAAAGACCCTAATTGTCCATCACCTGATGAGTGGATCAAGAAGATGTGGTATATATACACAATGGAGTACTACATGGCAATGAGGAAGAATGAAATATGGCCATTTGTAGGAAAGTGGATGGACCTTGAGGGTGTCGTGCTAAGCGAAATAAGGCAGGCGGAGAAGGACAGATACCATATGTTTGCACTCATAGGTCTAACAGGACAAACCTAACAGAGGACCATGGGGAGGGGAAGGGGGAAAGAGAGCTGGGGAGAGAGAGGGACATAAATCATGAGAGACTATTGAATACTGAAAACGAACCCAAGGACTGAAGGGGGAGGGGGAGGGAGGGAGGGGGTGACGGTCATGGAGGGGGGCACCTGTGGGGAGAAGCACTGGGTGTATTATGGAAACCAATTTGACAATAAACTATTAAAAAAAAGAAACCTACTGCATGGGGCATCTTAAAAACATGATTTTGATTGTTTCCTTTGCAGTGCAGAAGCTTTCTGTCTTGATAAGGCCCCAATAGTTCATTTTTGTTCTTGATTCCTATATGGAAACCAACTTGGTAATAAACTATTAATAAAAAAAAAAGCTGCATTCAAACTGAACAAGAATTAGGAACACAGGACTAAATAAATTGAGGAAGATTAGAAAAAAATGTTTAAGTCACAGAAACACAAAGTAAACAAAAGGTTGCCCCTTCATTAAGGACATTTCTTTAGCAAACGTATTGCAAATTCTTTCTCTGCCCCTTTGAGATGCACGGAAATGTCTTACTCTTGCTAGCGTTACTCTGAGCTGTACGCCAAGGAGGACAGCACCCAGCCTCGGTCTCCAGGGCCCTTTAGTTGGGGTCCTGGCTCGAAGGGGAGATCACCTGCTTGTCCCAGAGATGCTCCAAGTTTCATTACTTTTTTGGTGAAAGACAATTAGCGCTTACAAATAGTCACTTACCCCAACTACCAAGTAAATTTAGGATGAAATGCATGTATCAAATGCCGCTGCCAACTCCTGGCACAAGTTTTCACACTCCAAGACAGGCTTTTAATCTTGAGAGCATGGATGTAACCGGCTGTATCCGCCAGGCTTTATACAAAGGGAAATTTTGTATCTGCCTTTGTATCCTCTTCTGTGAATCACCGGTGATGCATTTTGACTAAGCATTAAGCCAGACTACAATCATAAAGTGTTTTTCTCTTTTGTGCAGAGGTGTTCTGCGCTGGCAGGAGATTTTGTTTTTAGTGGTGTCCCCCAACACCATGCACTTAAGATGGTCCATGCTTTATTCAGGTTACATTTCAACAAAGAACAAAGACACCCACTGCAAGATCGCCACACACGGCACCTGTTAGAAACCACACAGCAGGTCAGCAACAGCCTTGTGCGTGGGGCCTCGGCCTAGCAGAATGACCTCAGTTACCCCCAGGCTGAATCATGTAAGGACTGCCCAGACTCCCAGTTTCCTATTTACAAAGACAGCAAATTCATGAGGTTTGATATTTGAGTGCCCACGTCGTGCCAGTTACTGGAGGCACAACAGTCACAGTGCAAGCTGTCAGGTCTCACAAGGGGGACACCGAGATTTCATCCTGATCACCATTTTATTCCAAAAATGCCCAACACCTGCGGGCATGCAAATACTGAACAAACGGTTAATGCAAAGGTGGAGACGATTCGACCAAATCACTTAGACCAAAGAGTCAAGGAAAGTAGGAGGTTATCAAAACACGGCCATTCCACTCCTGGGTGCGCGCCCCCGGGAAAGTGAAGACAGATGCACAAGCACTCGTCCACCTGTGTTCTTTGCAGTTCTGTTCTCCGTGCTCAGAAGGGGGAACATCAAATCGCCGCCCCATCAACAGGTGAACGAGTGAAACGTGGTATATCTGCACAACGGAATAGTATTCCGTCATCAAGAAGAAGGTGTCAGGTGGAGATGCACGCCACCATGTGC
Organism: Suricata suricatta; assembly: GCF_006229205.1. Taxonomy (NCBI): domain Eukaryota; kingdom Metazoa; phylum Chordata; class Mammalia; order Carnivora; family Herpestidae; genus Suricata; species Suricata suricatta. Next base: position 57,052,566 of record NC_043715.1, read on the forward strand.
ATGAACCTCAGCAAACATCCTGCGCAGAGGAAGACACTACAAGGCTACACACCACAGCCTTCTGTTTACATGAAATACTCAGAACAGGTAAATCCATGGAGACAGAAACCAGAAGGGCTGCTGCCAGGGGCTGCAGAGTAGGAGAATGTGGGCTGACTATTTAACAGTTCACATTTCATTAGGGGTGATGAAAATATGTAGGGGACCCAAAGGGGACAGTTTCACAATCCTGTGAAATGTACTAAATACACTGAAATGTTCACATTGAAGTGGTTAATCGGGGCACCTGGGTGGCTCAGTTAGTTGAGCGTCTGAGTTCAACTCAGGTCATGATCTCAAGGTCATGAGTTTGAGCCCTGTGTCGGGCTCTGTGCTGACAGCTCGGAGCCTGGAGCCTGCTTCAGATTCTGTGTCTCCTTTCTCTGTCCCTCCCCTGCTCATGCGCTCTCTCCCAAAACTCAGTAAACATTAAAAACATTAAAATAAAATTGTTACTTCTATGTTGTGTGACTTTCAGCTCAAAAAAATTATGAGAAAGGTTTGATGAAGAAAAAAATCGTATCGGGTGAGGGGTTTAAGATGCTGGGGCCTCAGCGGGGAAGTGGAGGGTGCATGGCGTGAGGAGCTTCCGTCTCCGGTAAGCAATGCCCCCCAAAGTGACAAAACACCAGCGGAAAGGCGGGCAAATCATACTTGAATTTAAATCAAAGACTATGCCTTTCTAAACATCCCTGGATGCACATTAGAATCAGAAGAACAACTTTAAAAATGAAGTTGGGCACCCAGGTGGTTCAGTCAGTTAAGCATCCGAGTTCAGCTTGGGTCATGATCTCATAGTTTGTGAGTTCAAGCCCTGCATCAGGCTCTGTGCTGACCGCTCAGACCGGGGAGCCCGCTTCAGATTCTGTGTGTGTCTCTCTCTGCCCCTCCCCCGCTTGTGCATTCTCACTCACTCTCTTTCTCAAAAGTAAACAAACAACAACAAAAGACAGACCAAGTTTATGTCAGCTCTGCCCCCCACTTCCTCAGGAATGTGGCTATAATCGGTTTGCAGTGGGCCCCACCAACATTATTATTTCAGATGTCCCCACGTGAACTAAAGATGCTGCCTTCTCTAAGTCAAGGGCTCTTTGCTGTGGCTCAAGTATCTGCTCCCTGAACTGGGGGGGAAGCTCACAGGACACCACAAACAGAGAAGCCCCTTGATCCGCCCAAAACCTTCATCCTCAGTGGTTCATTCTCCAGATGCAAAAAAGGGAATGGCCACAGATTTCTGAGTCTGCCTCTGCCCAGAGAGGGGCCCTGGAAACACCCTGAGCAGCACACCTCAAGGTCCCCTGGTCAGGTTTGCTTCTGTCCCCTCCACCAGAGGGCAGCCCCTGAGATGTGCAGTGTGCCTGGGACCCAGGAGGGTTTTCCCTCAGTGATTAGGAGGAAGGGGAGAGGACAGGCGATCCACAAGTCCATCTTGTCATTTAAGAAGTAGCGATTTCTAGAAGAAAACCAGTAAAATGTTGACGATCGTAGGTAACCCCTATTTCTGATAAGGCAAAGACCAATAGCTTTCAGCTTCCTGTTCACAACCCTGGAGAGAATTCAAGACAAGAATAAAGACAGAGAGGGGCCCCTGGGCGGCTCAGTTGGTTGAGAGTCTGACTTTGGCTCACGTCATGATCTCATGGTTCATGGGTTCAAGCCCCGAGTCCAGTTCTGTGCTGACAGCTCAGAGCCTCAAGCCTGCTTAGGATTCTGTGTCTCCCTCTCTCTCTCTCTGACCCTCTCCTGTTCACACTCTCTCTCAAAAATAAATAAAATGTTACAAATTAAAATAATAAAGTCCTTAGTTCCTGATCACTCTCCTTCCCTGTGATTTTGTTTAAATAAAAGAAAAAACAAAGGGAAATAATGCTGTTTCCAGGGGCTGGGGGACGGAGAGTGGTCGAAGCATACAAAGTTGCAGCGCCGCTGGATGAATGGGCTCCGGAGCGCTAGTGTGCAGCCCGCACTGTAGCTAACAACGCGGGGTTTTAGGCTTAAATCATACTAGGAGGGTAAAGCCCACCTTCAGGGTTACCACTCAGAAAATAGAGGGTAGGCGGAAACTTTGCCAAGTGATGGAGTGATGGACAGCTCTATGGCCCTGACGGTGGCGATCATTTCACAGGTGTACCTCTCCCCAAGTTCACGCAGGTGTACGCATTGAATACGTATCGTCTGCATGTCACAGAAACGCCCATATACAAAAGACTAATTACAAATCCAAGAAACGATTAAAAAGGATTAAGTATCAAAGAAAAGAAAAAAAGAGGATCTGCTTAGGAATCTCTCTGGTTGGGGCAGCTGGCTGGCTCTGTGAGAGGACCCTGTGACTCTTGATCTCGGGGTTGGGAGTTTGAGCCCCATGCTGGGTGTAGAGAGCACTTTAATAAGCCTTTAAAAATCATCTCGAGTTCGGTTTTGCCAGTCTTAAAAATAAGCCCCAAGTATCTTGAAGTTGAGGTGCCTGGGTGGCTTTGTCACTCAGATGTTAAGCATCTGACTTCAGCTCAGGTCCAGATCTCATGGTTTGTGAGTTCGAGCCCCACACCGGGCTCTGTGCTGACAGCTCAGAACCTGGAGCCTGATTCTGATTGTGTCTCCCTCTCCCTCTCTCTCTCTCTCTCTCTCTCTCTCTCTCTCTCTCTCTGCCCCTCCCCTGCTCAAGCACGTGCACTCTCTCTCAAAAATAAACATTAAAAAATTTAAAATACCACCAATCATCGAACACCTACCAGAAGCCAGCCAGGCGCTGCCCTAAACCAGGGGACACAGCCTTGGACGAGATTTCACAAGCTTACAAGCTAGTCGGGAAGATTCATGTTTGCCAACTCTCTCATTAAACGCGTATGGGTCGCTGTTAAGTACAGCTGTCACATGCTATGAAGACCCGGGAATGCCGATTTGGCGAACACGAAACCACTGTTCCTACAGGAAATAATGGTTAGCATCCCGTAAGCCTCCAGTCACAGCACTGCTGCCAGCTCATCAACGCCCAGCCTGGCTTCATGTGCCTCTCGCTTTAGGACACCTTATTCAATACGTACAGCTGGTTCACTGATCCTGACCTCATAGCCCGCAGCGAGGAGCCGGGGAGCTCATCTAGGGCAGGTGTCTGTCTGCAGGGCGCATCGAAGTGGTCTTGAGCTTAAGAACACTGAACAGCACGCGAGGGGCGCCTGGGTGCACCAGTCAGCTAGGCGGCCGACTTCGGCTCAGGTCATGATCTCATGGTTCGTGAGTTCAAGCCCCACATCGGGCTCTGTGCTGACAACTCAGAACCTGGAGCTGCTTCCGATTCTGCGTCTCCCTCTCTCTCTGCCCCTCCCCCACTCATCCCCTGTTTTGCTCGGTCTCAGAAACAAATGTTTAAACAGTAAAAAAAAAAAATTTGTCAACAGCACTTCAGCAGTACACACGGAAGTCATATTAGTCATGTTACCCCCCCCCAAAAAAACACAAAAATGTAAGATACATGCACCAGACAGACCTGCAGGAAGGACATCTGTGTAGAAAATAAGATCCAACCCCATCTGGGAACATGTCTCAAATCTTTCACCGTTCTGCACGTGTGCCCAAGAAGCAAAGCAAGTGACGATTTGGGGGCAAGAGGGGGGAGGTTTACAAGTACGCTTTAGCGGGACGAGTCACAAATATGGAATCTGAGTAATGAGAAGTGACGGCCATCAGTACTACAGTGTGCCGAGTCTGAGGCGGGACCCTACAGGGCACCACGAGGCCACACAGCGAGGAGGGAAGAAAGAGAACTGTGTGAGGTTTGAAGGGTCCGCCAGATTGGATCAAGGAGAGAAGACCGGGGGGCGGAGTTCTCAGCCCATGGAATCTCCCGGTCTAGAAAGCCAGAAGCTTCAGGTCAGAGAGGCAGCCGATTTCTGCTGCAGACTAAGAAAGCACCAGCAGCAGCCTGCCCAGCTCCCGGTAAACTGGACTCTTTTGGGTCCCGCTGACAAGCGGCATCATGTCGTGTTTGCCCCTCCGAGACTTCTACCGTCACGTGGAAAACCATCCCCCAGGTTTGAACATCCACATCATCACTAACGGCAGGACTTAGTCCTTTTTTTGTTTTGTTTCGAGACTGAGTAAAATTCTGTTGCAAGTATATCCCACAGCCCAGGGTCAGTGACACAAGAATTCGGTCTAGAGGTCTGCTGTACGGCGAAGCCCTCGCAGTCTGAGTGCACTGCGCACGTGGAGTTTGCCAAGAGGGTACATCTCGCATTAAGTGTTCTCCCCGTGCAGGCACACACGCACGCACGCGCACACACACACACACACGCACGCACACAGGACACACACTTTTAGAGGTGATGGACAGATCTACTACCCCGAGGGTGATTATTTTGAGAATGTATGCCTGTGTCCACACTCGTAAAACGGCATATATTTAATATCTGCAGGGGTTTTTTAATCAACCGTACCTCAATGAAGTAGCTCTTTAAAAAGACCAGCTCGAGCCAACAGAGGAAGGGGCGCTAGAGAAGAACCAGTTTGAGCAACAGAGAAAGGGACCATAGCTCACCCGTCAGATGCCTGATCTCATGCACTTCCCAGCACCCCGGTTCAGAAAAGCCCAAACAAGTAGCCAACTGCATCCCCTCCCCAGCCTGTGATTGGCCCGCAGGCCCCTCCACAGCCTATCAGGTCTCTCTCCAAGCTCCTAGTTTATGGGGTCAAGAAGCCACGCAAAACCCAGCTGCCACACATCATCTCTGGCCCCTCCCCTTCCAGGTGTAAATCATCTCTGACCGGGACAGGGAGGCCCAGGTGTGTTTCTAAGTAAAAGCCGTGCTCCTGGTATGAATGGAGTCTTCCACTCCAGCCAAAGGCCATGCATGTGCCTTTCCCGCCATCTGAGAGCTTGAGTAGAACAGTGACAGATAAGGGGAAGAAAGGCCACAGGCCTTAAAGTAAAACCACAGAGGCCGCCTCATCTAGTGACCACTTCCTTCCCCAGCGCCCGGAACACCACCCGTGACATGATTCCACCCTACACGCGAATGCTTCTCTGGCGAAGTCAGGAACGAGACGGGATCGTTTATTCCTTCTCGGAGGCGTTAGCAGATTAAGTTAGGGATTTTAGCTAACCCTTTTAAATTTACACTAGCATTTTTAAATTGGAAATGAGGGGGGCGCCTGGGTGGCTCAGTTGGTTAAGCCTCCAACTTCGGCCCAGGTCATGATCTCATGTTCGTGGGTTCGAGCCCCGCATCGGGCTCTGTGCTGACAGCTAGCTCAGAGCCTGAAGCCTACTTCCGATTCTGTGTCTCCCTCTCTCTCTGGCCCTCCCCGCTCTTGCTCTGAATCTCTCTGTCTCAAAAATAAATAAAACATTAAAAAAAAATTTTTTTAATTGGAAATAAGGAAGCACCTAGAGGAAGGCATAAGAATTGGAAAGAAACAGGTAAAACTGTACCTGCAGAGGACTCGACACGTGTCAGAAAACCTGAAGGACTCAACGGAAAAGCCACCTCCAACATGTATATTCCTGTCATTTTCCTACATGCTTTGGCTCTTGGTCTTTGATGGGGCCTGTTGTTCTGGGACCCAAACTGGGTCCTGGTGATACTGAGGTCCTCCCTCTGGTAAAATTACCCTCCAGGCAGGGAGTGCGTTGAACAGGTGAACAAGATCATCCCACAAGCTGCTCTAGATGCTTGCAAATGGGAAGGGTCACATGAATGGACTATCTGCAGTGTCAGCCCTCTATGAGTCGGGGAAGCTCTCCAAAACCATAATTTTCCACAGTTGTTTGTCCTTCCAAATTGAAGAGATAGGGGAGCCTTTCCTTCTCAAGTTGAAAGCACCTGCAGGGACCAAGCCTTGCAGCCACGACCTGGGACAGACCAGCGATGCTAACTGCTTGCAAGCTGGTGCGTTGCAGAAGCTGATGACGCAGGAGCCCAGCAAGTGGGAGGAATGATGTTAATTCCCCGGATCTCCCCACCAGCCTATTAAAGTTGGGGGCAGGGCAGACCAAGCGCTTTTCTTTCTGCTCTGGGAGACGTATTTGATAAAGAAGGAGCCAGGGAGCCTATTTCCCTTTGGGGTGAGTGTCGTCTTTTTTTCTCTCCTGCCCCTATTTTCTGCGTCATCTCACGTTCTTAGAGTTACACTGACAGACACTTGAGTTCACCAGGTCCAGTTGGCCAGTATCGAAGATCCAAAGGAAAGCTAGAGATTCACTTTTGAAAATGACCAGCGCTGGCTCACTGGCAAAATCTTTACAGATCTCTGTAACCCAATCTTCCTGTTCCTGAAGTAAAGTCCTAAATTCTCAGCCTTATTTTCCCCTGGCTCTCAGTATCAGAGCTAGCACAATCCTGAGACCTGAACTATCAGAGGGTCTCAAGGGCGCAGAGGTCTACAGCAGTCATTAGCTGATACAAAATTTTTTTAAATCAAGAAAGCTCTTGTCACAAAGGAGAAAGAATGAGGCACAGGGTAGCACAGAAGGCAGATAAGATTACATGTACCCCAATGTTCACAGCGGCACTTTCTACAATAGCCAAATCATGGAAAGAGCCCAAATGTCCATCACCTGATGAATGGATCAAGAAGATGTGGTATATATACACAATGGAGTACTACATGGCAATGAGGAAGAATGAAATCTGGCCATTTGTAGCAACGTGGATGGACCTCAAGGGTGTCATGCTAAGCGAAATAAGTCAGGCAGAGAAGGACAGATACCATATGTTTGCATTCATAGGTCTAACAGGAGAGACCTGGCAGGGGACCATGGGGAGAGGAAGGGGGAAAGAGCTGGGGAGAGAGAGGGACACAGATCAAGGGAGACTATTGAATACTGAAAACGAACCTAGGGCTGGAGGGGGAGGGGGAGGGAGGGAGGGGGTGATGGTCATGGAGGGGGGCACTTGTGGGGAGAAGCACTGGGTGTTATATGGAAACCAACTTGACAATAAACTATTATTAACAAAAAAAGAAACGCTGGCTTCGACACCCTCCCCCCCAAGTATTCCTTTTCAGTTAGAATATCAATCAGTTCAGCCACGTGGCTTGTGCAAGACACGGCTCCAACCACTGGTTTCTGTCAAGGCTTTGGCTGAGTTTAGTTAACCCATGTAAACCTCATTTTTCTCCTTTGTAAAAAGGAGGAGAAAGGATCTACGTGATAGACCACAGTCACCCTGCTGTGCATTAGGTTCCCCAGCACTTACTCATCTTACACCTGAAAGTTTCTTCCCTTTGACCACTGTCTCCCTGTTTTCTCTGACTCCAAGCCCAGGCAACCTCCCTTCTATACTGTCTGGTCTTATGAGTTCAACACTCTAGATCCACAGATAAGTGAGCTCATGCAGTATTTAGCTTTCTGCTTCTGGTTTTTTACTTGGTATAATGTCCTCCAGATTCATCCACATTGTTGCAAATTGCAAATGGCAACTTTTTAATGGTTGAATACTAATCCCTTGTGTGTTTACCACACTTTCTTCATCCATTTACCCATCGATAGGTTTCCAAACCTAGATGGTTTCCATATCTTGGCAATTGTGAATAACACTGCAATGAACATGTGGGTGCAGATGGGAAACTGATTTAATTTTCTTTGGATGTAGATCCACAAGTGGGATTGCTAGATCATAAAGTAGTTCTATCTTTAATTTTTGGAGGCGTCTCCATCCTGTTCTCCACCGTGGCTGCGCCACTTTACATTCTCACCGGCAGGGCACTGGGGTTCCCTTTTCTCTACCTCCCAACCAATACGTATTGTTTTTTGTCTGAGAATAGGCATCTTCACAGGTGTGAGATATTATCTCATGGTTTGTTAGCATTTCCCTAGTGAGTAGTGATGTTGAACATCTTTTCACATACTTTTTGACCATTGGTACATTCCCTCTGGAAAAATGTGTACTTAGGGCGATTGCCCATTTTAATGCGGTTTTTGGTCATTTTTCATTGTTCTTGCGGTTTGGTGGTTTTGGTTTTGGTTTTTTGTTATTGAGTTTTATGAGTTCCTCACATATTTGGGATGTTAATCCTTACCACATATATGATCTGCAAACATGTCCACCCACTCTGCAGGCTGCCTTTTCTTTTTGTTGATTGTTTGCTGCACAGAAGCTTGTAGGTTTAATAGAGTCCCCTTTGTTTATTTTTGCTTTGTTGCCTAGGCTCTTGGTGTTATGCCCCAAAACCACTGCCAAGATTAATGTTAAAGAGATTTTCTCACATGTTATCTTCTCAGAGCCTTACAGCTTCAGGCAATACATTTAAGTCTTTTATGTATTTAGAGTTAATTTTTGCATATGGCATAAGATACAGTCCAATTTCATTCTTTTGCAAGTGAGTATCCAGTTTTCCCAACATTTCTTAAAGGAATTATTCTTTCTTCATTGAATATTTTTGGCTCCATTTTCAATTATTAGTTGACCATATATACATGGACTTATTTCTGGACTCCTGATTCTGTTCCATTGGTCTCTGTTTTTACATGAGCACCACACTGTTTTGATTACTATAGCTTTGTAATATAATTTGAAATTGAGAAGTGTGATGCCTCCAACTTTGTTTTTCTTTCCCAAGAATGTATTGGCTATTCAGGGTTTTTGTGCGGTTCCACACAAATTTTAGGATTGTTATTTCTATTTCTGTGGAAAATGCCATTGGAATTGTAATAGGGATTGCATTGGATCCATAGATGCAATGCATTTGGGTAGTCTGGACATTTTAACAATATTAATTCTTCTAATCCAAGGACATCAGATATCTTTTCATGTATTTGTGTCTTCAATTTTTTATCAATGTCATATAGTTTTCAGCTTACAGATCTTGTACCTGTTTGATGAAATTTATACCCACGTATTTTATTCTGTATGACACTATTGTAAATGGAAGTGTTTATTGAATGTCTTTTCCAGATATTTCATTCTTAATGTATAGAAACACAACTGATTTTTGTGTATTTATTTTGTATTCTGCACCTTAAGTCAATTTGTCTGTTAGTTCTAATTGTGTTTTGGTGGAGTCTTCAGAATTTTCTGTTTGTAAGATCATGTCATCTGCAAACAGAGATAATTTTACTTCTTCCCCATTTGCATGTCTTTTGCTTGCTTTTTCTTGCTCCTGGCTGGGACTTCCAGTACTATGTTAATAGAAGTGAGAGAGTTGGCATTTTTGTCTTCTTCCTGATCTTAAAGGAGAAGCATTTGTCTTTTCATGGTGGCATGTGGTGTCAGCTGTGCCTTTTAATGTGTGGCCTCTATTATGTTGAGGTTCTTTCCTTCCACATCTAATTTGTTAAGAGTTTTTTTAATTGGGAAAGGATATTGAATCTTTTGTCTGCATCTATTGAAATAATCATATGGACTTTATACTTCATGCTGTGGATGTGTTTTATCACATTTATTGATTTATGTTGAACCTTCATTGCACCCTAGGGATAAATCCCACTCGATCGTGGTATATGATTTTACTGTGAGGTTAGATTCAATTTGCTAGTATTTTGCTGAGGACTTTTACATCTGTGTTCATCAGATAGTGGCCTGTAATTTTCTTGTGGTGTCCTTATCTAGTTTGGGTATGAGGGTGATGCTGGTCTTGTAAAACGAATTTGGAAGTATTTCTTCCTCTTCAATTTTTGGAAGAATTTGATACTGGTGTTAATTCTTTCAGTGTTTGGTGGGATTTGCCAGGGAAGGGATCTGGTCCTGGGATTTTTCTTTTGGAGAAGGTTTTTGGTTGCTTACTTCTTACTTCTTAATGATTTGTTCATATTTTCTGCTTCTTTGTGATTCAATCTTGCTATTTTGTATGTTTCTAGGAATGTATTCATTTCTTCTTATTCAATTTCTTGAGGTGTAGTTGTTGATAGCGGTCTCTCATGATCATTTCTATTTCTGTGGTATCAGTTGTAATGTCTCCTCATTTGTTTCTGATTTTGAGTCCCCTCTTTTTTTTCATAGTTAGTCTAGCTAAAGGTTTGTGAATTTTGTTTATCTTTTCAAAGAAGACAAGAACTCTTGGGGCGCCTGCATGGCTCAGTTGTTAAGTGTATGACTTCGGCTCAGGTCATGATCTCACTGCTCATTCGACCCCTATGGCAGACTCTGCTGACAGCTCAGAGCCTGGAGGCTGCTTCTGTTTCTCTCTCCCTCGCTCTCTGCCCCCTCCCACTCGCACTCTATCTCTTGCTCTCAAAAATGAATACATGTTAAAAAAAAATTTTTTTAAGAAAGCAAGAACTCTTAGTTTCATTGATTTTTTTCTACTGTCTTTTTGGGTTTTGTTCATTTATTTCTTCTCTAATCTTTACTATTTTCTTCCTTCTGCTAACTTTGGGCTTGGTTTGTTCTTTCTAGTTCTTTGAAGTGTAAAGTTGGGTTGTTGGAAATCCTTCTCTTTTTTTCTTCTTAATGTAGGCTCTTTTGCTTATGTATCAGGAATGACAGAATCCAAGAGTGGAGGTGAAGGTTGAGTGCTAATTTCAGGGGCAGTTGTCATCCACAGGGACCTTGCAATTATCCAGAACCATTGCAGTGAATTGAAGGATATAAAACTTTGAGTCAGTGCTGAATACAAGATGACTTAAAGGAAATATACAAGAAGTTCTCAGGTGATGGGGATGGGAATTAAAAGGTGGTGGCAAAGATAACTCAGAGAAGTGACTGTATATGAACAGCAGGTAGACCAGGAAGTACGCCCCTCTCCCATTAGTGACTTCATTGTTCTCTTTCTTCTTCTCCACATTCCATTTCTTGCCCATGAGAACCATGATGAAAGACAAAAGAAGGATGAGACAGTGAAGGAGATGAGTGGAGAGGGACAATATACCTTTGATTCCAGGTGCCTTGTATAAACTCCCATTGAGTCTCTAAAGTAACTGAAGTCAATAGATAGAAGCCCCAAATAACTGTTAGCTACGATGTGCCAGGCACTATTCCAAATGTACCAGTAGGCTTGTCTCTTGGAGAATCCTCACAACCTCATGAAGAGATGTGCTCTGATCCCATGATCAAAGGTGGAAAAGGGGCACAGCGAGATCCTGTGATCTGGCCAGTCACCTTGCCAATCTGTGGCACTGAGAATAAAAGCTCCCAAGTGGATTTGAGTCTAAACACTAAGCCTGAACACCAGATGTGCCCCCCAGATTTTTCTACAGGACAGAGAAACCCTGGGGGGAAGGAGGTAAAGAGAGTATCTGGTACATGGTATGCTCTATAAAATATGGACTTGATAAATCTATCCCCTTGGGTGGGTTTTCATTTTCTTCTGTTTTCATGTCTCCACAGGTCTGGTCTGGTTTGTCTTCCAGTTGGTTGTCTTTATCACTGGCACTGAGGTCCTATGTCTTGAGTGAAGATGAGTGATGTGAATCTGGATTCTAGTCCTCCTTCCTCCTCTTCCTCCTCCAGCTCTTCCTCCTCTTCCTCCAGCTCTTCCTCCTCTTCCTCCAGCTCTTCCTCCTCTTCCTCCTCCTCTTCCTCCTCCTCTTCCTCCTCCTCTTCCTCCAGCTCTTCCTCCTACTCTTCTTCTTGTTCTTCTTGCTCTTCTTCCTCTCCTTGTTATTTGTTGCCATCCTTGATATCCTCTGCCGCCTCCTCCTCCCCTTTCGAAAATGGAGTCATGCTGTACATGGTCTATTTAAGCAAGGAGGAGCTACAAAGGTTCAAGCAGCTTCTAGTGGATGAGAACCCCAGACCCGGCTCTGTCCAGATCACCTGGAACCAGGTGAAAACAGCCAGATGGGGGGAGGTGGTTCATCTCCTGATGGAGTGCTTCCCTGGACGACTGGCTTGGGATGTGACTCATGACATCTTTGCCAAGATGAACCTGACAGATCTGTGTCTTCGGGTACAGATGGAGCTCAATGGTAAGTAATAATATGGCATACAAATGGGGATGGGTTTCGGTGCTAAAGAGCTAAATACTTTACTGGCCAACCATATTGACTCAGAAGGCAAACAGTGGAGTAAGATGATGACTCTGACTGCAAAAGGCAAAGACCATCATATGAGCATATTAACAAAAAACAAAACAAAACAAAACAAAACAAAAAACCCTTAACTGGATACTGCTTATTTAGTATTTATATATAGTCCATCTTCATTATCTACAGATTCCATGTTTGTGAACTCGCCTACTAACTAAAATTTATTTGCAACTCTAAAATCAATGACTGTGACACTTTCATGGTCATTTACAGACATGTAGGTTGGAGGAAAATTAAATGTAGATGTTCCCATCTACAGATGAAGAAAGCAATACTATGCCTTCTTACCTATGTTCTCATCCTGTAAATTAGTATCTTTTCCATCATCTATTCAGTGCCACTTTCTTTGTGTTTTTGTGTATTTCGTTGGTGACATTGTTGTATAACCTGATCCCCAAAGCATAGAGGTAGAGTGCTATTTAATGTCCTATGCACAAAAGGGCTGTGAGGTGCCTAACAGAAAATACATGTGTTGTGTAAGCTTAATTCAGGCGTGAGTTATAGCACTGTTGACTGTGAGTTCAGTGTTACTGAATCAACAATATCTATAGAATATGATGTCTTTAAACAAAAACACACAGAGACCATGGTTATGGATTGAAACGTTGTAGACAGAGGCTATAGGAACATCTCACTATATTCACGTGAGAGCAGTATTGGCTAATTGAATGTTCACAGTAATTTTACAGAACATAAATGGCATAAGAAAAATCAAAAACTATATGTGTATATATATGACTATTTTCATATACATATAAATCTTCATATAGATTTATACACATACATCTATATTAAAGTCTGCATATATTGTACATATATATACACGTGTGTGTTTTGTGTATATTTCTCCCTTTGTATTTGGCTAGGCTATAAATTTATGTTATTGAACACCTTCCTCAGTACATCCTAAAACAGCACCATTTTCTCACTTCCTAACATCATGACAGAGTCCAAACAATGTTCTTCTCCCTGGACTAAGGTGGTGAATTAATAGGACTCAGATGGCATGGCTGCTCCAATCCTGACAGGGCCCATTGCCTCCATGTGGCTTTCCCTTTCCTGTCAGTTGTTCCAGTGGAAAATTCTCCTTTCCTGTCTGTTCCAGACATTCTACCCAGCCTGGAGCCAGCAAATTCAAACCCAAGAGAAATGCCAGTGAATCTGGAGGAAGGAGAATCTGGTATGTACTGGCATTGTGACAAGACTGGAGGACAATGGGCTACGGGTTGGGTGAGAATCTTGGTTCCCAGGACAAGGCAGATTATAAATGAGTATGTCAGCATCTCTCCCATGAATCAGAACTTAAGAAAAAAGAGTAGTTGTGGACTCTCCTAACTCGAGGTCCACCCACCAGCCCAGCAGGAGGCTGGGGCCCAGGGTACATCCTTGGATGTTGTTATGTCCTTCTATCTCCTTCTTCTTTTGGGGGACCCAGTCTCAAGTGGTGTCTCCTGCCACAGTGGCCATACTGGCCACCAGCTGCCCTACACATACATTGTACCTTCTAAGCATCAGCAGAAAGAGGAGTATTTTCTTATTTCTCCAGCACTCCTCCCAGAACGGACTCATCTAATGAACTGAGGTCCCAAGCTCATCAACAAATGATGTGATGAAATGTTCTGGTTGGTTAAGACTGGTTCATGCACTTCAGAGAGAGCTTGGTGATAGGACCAGCCCACAACCCAATTGAACAAACTGAGGGTGGGAAGAAGAGGTCCCCCAATGAATCATGGTAGTGCTCTTACCAGAATGGGAATGGTTGATAGGGAAACAAATGTAGCAGATCCCTTATTCTGTCCTCCTCCCCACTCCACCATCCTGGGCCACCAGAAGTTGGATTCTAGAAAGAACCCAAAGTATTTTCATATGAATCAAGTTTTGCACTTCTCAGTCAGGTTGTGTGAAGAGAGGAGGTCAAAAGGAACTGAGAGTCCCAAGGACAACACTAATCTATCATGAAAGCATGCACTAAGTGGGGTGTGGGTTCCCCAGCTCTAGCCTTAGCACAGTTAGATTCCTCCTGGTCAACAAACACTGGAGAGCTGATAGTTCTGAAACCACAGTCTGATCCAGAGTCCTAAACCCTAATTTATTTTGGAGATGGCAGGCTGGAAGCTTGGAGATTCTACGACTGGTTTACCCTCATAGAGCTAGTAAGTCAGTAGATCTTGGACTTGTAGTAAGCTTCCTTCTACCCATAAGCTAGGGCTGGAGGGAATGCAATTGGACCAGATAGCATGTCTAATTTGTAAAGTTTCCTGTTGAGGAGGAGGGGGAGAGGGAGACAGAGACAGAGAGGAGAGGGAGAGAGAGAGAGAGAGAGAGAGAGAGAGAGAGAGAGAGAGAGAGAAAATCACAGGTTGAGAAGAAGGTTGTGACAGATCCTGTTAACTCCCTACCCCCACAGCTCATGTGCTAGCAGAATCCAGTTTTATTTAGGGGTAAAATGTGACCAGCCCTACGGAAATATTGTTTTCCAGCTTTCCTTAGAGTTGAGGTTCACCATCCGACAACTCGAGGCCATAAGATACAAGTAGAAATCTCCTGAGTTCATTAATTTGTCCCTATGAGTGCTTCAGCTTATACTGATGAAAGTAGACATGAGCTGTTAGTGTATCCCTCCTCCCCACTATTTCTGCTTTGAATACAAATACCATAACGTAGTTCACAAGAATAGCATATCGACAACAGCAGTCTCCTATTCATGAGGCAAGAAATAGGAAGAATGGGCTCACAGAAATGTGGTGTGAGGCTGCAGAACCACCGAACTGATTTCAACATCTCTACACGCCTCTCCCCATGTTTCTCTAATAGAAAGCAACCATTATTCTGTTTAAGCCACTTCAAATTGACTTTTCCATTTACTCACAGCTTCTAAATAAATCAGTGCAGTGATCTCAGGAAAAGTGCTTGGTATAGACATCAAGGTGAATTTCCTTTTGGTTTAATTAGCTGTAACAGATAACTGATGCTGTACCCTGTATTTCTCCCATCCTGCTCATCCAGATGAAATGCGTGAGTACAAGCTGCACATGGTGGATGAGTGTTCCGTGACATGGAGCAAGACCACGTGGCCTGGGAACCACGTCGACTTCTTCTACCAAGAAATAGAGAGACACGAGAGGTTCTTACCATGTCTGTTTCTTCCCAGAAAACCTCAAGGAAGACAGCCTAAGACTGTGGTCCTACAGGGAGTTGCTGGGATTGGGAAAACAACCCTTGCCAAAAAGGTGATGCTGGAGTGGGCACAAAACAAGTTCTACCCCCACAAATTCTGGTGTGCTTTCTACTTCCATTGCCGGGAAGTGGCCCAGGTGGACGAGCAGAGCTTCTCAGAGCTGATTGCCCAGAAGTGGCCTGGGTTACGGGCTCTCATGTCCAAGATTATGTCCAAACCAGACCAGCTTCTGCTCCTCTTTGATGGCTTTGAAGAGGTAACATGGACCCTTACAGATAGACCAACTGACTTGAGTGAGGACTGGAGCCAGAAACTGTCCGGGTCTATCCTTCTGACCAGTTTGCTAAGCAAAAGAATGCTTCCTGAAGCCACCATACTGATCTGCCTGAGGTTCACATCTCGGAGGAAACTGAAGCCCTTCCTACAACATCCCTCCTTCGTAACCCTTACGGGGTTTGGGATGGCGGAAAGAGCAAAGTATTTCAGGACCTATTTCAGAAACGAGAGAGAGGATGAAGCCTTGAGTTTTGTCATGGGAAACTCGATTCTCTTCTCCATGTGCCAGGTCCCTGTGGTCTGCTGGCTGGTGTGCTCTTGTCTGAGACGGCAGATGGAGGAAGGAGCCGATCTCACACAGGCGTACCCAAACGCCACAGCCCTGTTTGTCCAGTATCTGTCTAGCTTATTTCCCACCCAGACTGGAAGAGCTCCCAGTAACACTCACCAAGAGCAGCTGAGAGGCCTGTGCCGCTTGGCTGCAGATGGCATGTGGGGCATGAAATGGGTGTTTGACGCGAAAGACCTGGAGCGCGCCAAGCTGGACGAGACCGCCGTTGCTACTTTTCTCCACGTGAATATTTTTCAGAGGGTTGAAGGCGACAAAGACCGTTATGCTTTTGCTTTCATGAGCTTCCAGGAATTTTTTGCTGCCTTGCTGTACGTCCTCTGCTCCCCACAAAGTCTCAGAAATTTCCAGGTGTTGGACCGCGTTCAGGTCACACGCCTGACAGCATACCCAGGAAGAAAGAAAAATTATCTCGCTCAGATGGGGCTCTTCTTATTTGGCCTTTTAAATGAAACATGTGCTTTAGCTGCGGAGAAGTCATTCCGATGCAAGCTGACCTTAGGTAATAGAAAGAAGTTGCTGAAGTTCGCGGCCCTGTCACAGGAATGTGGCCCCCCAACCCCACACCACGGGGTCCCACAGCTATTGTACTGTCTGCATGAGATCCAGGAGGAGGCATTTGTGAGTCAGATCCTAAATGACTGTCAGAAAGCTGCTCTGATCATCAGCAAGATCAAAGACCTTCAAGTGTCTGCTTTTTGTCTTAAGCACTGTAAACATCTGCGGTGTCTAGAACTGACCGTCGCCCTGACTGTCACCCAAGTGCCCACACTCCACCCAGATCCGCTCTGTTCCACTGGGTGAGTGCTCTCCTCTTTCCTTGGGCAGCCTGACCTGTCCAGGGACCTTGTCTGCCATCTGCCAGCATGCAGGGCCACCTGTCCTGAGGCTCCTTACACAAGGGACATCAGTCATAAAACCAGGACAGGAGGTCCTCCTGGGGTACAGACTTGCACGCTCAGATGGGGAGAATCCTGAAAAGCAAAGTGATCTGTTTACCTTCTTTATCTCTATTCTGCATCTCCTCACCCCCCTTCTACGGGGGGGGGGTGGATATTGCATCTGTCACCCCTACCTCTTGTGTCACCAGTTTGTCATCTCTAGGGAAGTGCTGTCTGATGGGAGTCTTCACCATCCAGTAAGTGAACCACCAGCTAACTGTGACTACTGAGCACTGCATTAAAAAAAACTTTTTAAAATATTTTATTGTCAAATTGATTTCCATACAACACCCAGTGCTCTTCCCCACAAGTGCCCTCCTCCATCACCACCACCTATTTCCCCCCCCCTCCCTCTTCCCCTTCAACCCTCAGTTCATTTTCAGTATTCAATAGTCTCTCAAGTTTTGCATCCCTCTCTCTCCCCAACTCTGTTTCCCTCTTCCCCTCCCCCTGGTCCTCCATTAGGTTTCTCCTGTTTTCCTGTTAGACCTATGAGTGCAAACATATGGTATCTGTCCTTCTCTGCCTGGCTTATTTCGCTTAGCATGACACCCTCAAGGTCCATCCACTTTCCTACAAATGGCCAGATTTCATTCTTCCTCATTGCCATGTAGTACTACTCCATTGTGTATATATACCACATCTTCTTTTCCGACCTGGGCCGGTTCACCCCTCCTTAGGCAACCTGGTGGTCCCCCGCTCCCGGGAGGTCACCATATTGATGCCAAACTTAGTGCGGACACCCGATCGGCATAGCGCACTACAGCCCAGAACTCCTGGGCTCAAGCGATCCTCCTGTCTCAGCCTCCCGAGTAGCTGGGACTACAGGCGCGCGCCACCGCGACCGGGTATACCACATCTTCTTGATCCACTCCTCAGGTGATGAAAATTTAAGCTCTTTCCATGTTTTGGCTATTGTTGACATTGCTGCTATGAACATTGGGGTACATGTGCTCCTATGCATCAGCACTTCTGTCTCCCTTGGGTAAATCCCTAGCAGGGCTATTGCTGGGTCATAGGGGAGTTCTATGGATAGTTTTTTGAGGAACCTCCACACTGTTTTCCAGAGCGGCTGCACCAGTTTACATTCCCACAAACAGTGTAGGAGAATGCCCGTCTCTCCACACCCTCGCCAGCATCTATACTCTCTTGATTTGTTCATTTTAGCCACCCTGACTGGGTGAGGTGGTATCTCAGTGTGGTTTTGATTTGTGTTTCCCTGATGATGAGTGATGTTGAGCATCATTTCATGTGCCTGCTGGCCATCTGGATGTCCTCTTTGGAAAAGTGTCTGTTCATGTCTTCTGCCCATTTCTTCACTGGGTTGTTTGTTTTGTGGGTGTGAAGTTTGGTGAGTTCCTTGTAGATTTTAGATACTAGCCCTTTATCTGATATGTCATTTGCAACAATCTTTTCCCATTCTGTCAGTTGCCTATTAGTTTTCTTGATTGTTTCCTTTGCCTTGCAGAAGCTTTTTATCTTGATGAGGTCCCAAGAGTTCAGTTTTGCTTTCATTTCCCTTGCTTTTGGGGATGTGTCAAGTAGGAAATTGCTGAGATGGAGGTCTAGGAAGTTTTTTCCTCCTTTCTCCTCGAGAGTTTTGATGGTCCTGTCTTACATTCAGGTCCTTGAGCCATTTTGAGTTAATTTTTGTGTATGGTGTAACAAAGTGGTCTAGTTTCATTCTTCTGCATGTTGCTGTCCAGCTCTCCCAGCACCACCTGCTAAAGAGGCAGTCTTTTTTCCATCAGATACTCTTTCCTGCTTTGTCAAAAATTAATTGGCCGTACATTTGTGGGCCCAGTTCTGGGTTCCCTATTCTATTCCATTGGTCTATGTGTCTGTTTTTGTGCTAATACCATACTGTCTTGATGATGACAGCTTTGTAGTAGAGGCTAAAGTCTGGGATTGTGAGAGGCAGAGGGAGAGGGGACATAGAATCTAAAGCAATCTCCAGGCTCTGAGCTGTCAGCACAGAGCCTGACATGAGGCTCGAATCCACAAATGGTGAGATCATGACCTGAGCCAAAGTCAGAGGCTCAACTGACTGAGCCACCCAGGTGCCCCCTGAGCACTGCATTTTTAAATTTTCTTTCATTTTGGGGTGCCTGGATGACTCAGTTAAGCCTCTGAATTAAGCTCAGGTCATGATCTCACAGTTTATGGGTTCGAGCCCCACATCGGGCTCTATGCTGACAGCTCAGAGCCTGGAGCCTGCTTTGAATTCTGTCTCTCTCTCTCTTTCTGCCCCTCCCTTGTTCACACTCTGTCTCAGTCTCTGAAAAATAAATACACGCTAAAAAAATTTTCTTTTACAAAAACATGAGAATTTTTTCGTGTTGGTGAGTCCATTATATCTTTTGTGGCAGTTCTTGTAGAGAGTTGGTATATTTGTCCCAGCTTTTTGGAGCTATAATTAACATGTGACATTGATACACATTTCAGGTATACAACACAGTGGTTTTATATATGTACACATTGCAAAATGATTGCCACAATAAGGTTACTGAACACATCAACATCTCACATGGTTACAGTGTGTGTGTGTGTGTGTGTATGTGTGTGTGTGTGAACTTTTGCAGTCTACTCTCTTAGCGACTTTCAAGTACATAATATGGTAGAAGGTCTGCATGCTTTGACCACCTGTACCCATTCCTCTAACCACCCCCATACACAGAGCTAGCGTTATTTTGATGTGTTTGCATTTCAGGTGGATGTGAAACAGACATGGTTTTACTTAATGGGTTCTTATTTTAAACAAAAGTCACATGCTAGTGTAGGTACTCCAAATTTTTCTTTCGGTCATCTAATAGGTCTTAGAAATATTTGAATGTCTGTGCACACCTTCTTTAATGAGTCTTCTTCAATGAGGTGCGCTAAAGTCTCCAAAAAATAGGTGTCCTGGAGATAATTAAAGCAGTTCCCCCTTCGTATACATTTGGATTATTTCCAACTATTTAATACAAACAGCATGAAACAAAAACCCTATAAGCCTCTGTGAAAAAGACTGCAAGGGGGAAAGAGAGGGGAACTCGGCAGGGAGGTCCAGAGTCAGACTGCATTACATGCCGGTCTACCTGGGGATTCTCCTCTGCTGCACTCACCACGCCAAAAAAGATTAATATTCCCTTATTCTGCTCCTCCATAGGAGAATTTTTCTTTTTAATGACAATTTATAAGCAAAGAATAAGAATAGAAAATGCAGATATTATTTAATCTCTGCCTCCATATAAATCCTAAGTAATTAAAACGGCAACTCTCTTTCTGAGTCATGGGAAAACACAGATGCCCTTCCCTGAGGCCACCAGTCTTCCTGGACTAAGGTGAGGAACCTTGTGATGGTTCCGCAGGGCAGTTTTTAAGGGAGGAGGCCTCGCTGGAGTCGGCAAGGGCTGTGATCACCAGCAGCGCAGGGAAGAGCAGCCCTGGGCTCCTGGTGGGCTTTCTCCGGTCTAATCTCTGACGACAGCCACAGCGTCTTCTCTCTCTTGCACACAGATTGGAGAGCAGTGACCATTGTTTTCTCTGGTGGCAAGACTTCTGCTCCACGTTTAGGACACTCGAGAATTTGGAAGTCCTGACTGTGACAAACACCTTTATGGAGACTAATTCAGCGAAAGTTTTTTATGCGGCTCTGAGACACCCTCGTTGTCAACTG
This sequence comes from Suricata suricatta, assembly GCF_006229205.1. Taxonomy (NCBI): domain Eukaryota; kingdom Metazoa; phylum Chordata; class Mammalia; order Carnivora; family Herpestidae; genus Suricata; species Suricata suricatta. Next base: position 57,072,972 of record NC_043715.1, read on the forward strand.
CAAAAATTAATGTACGTATAAAACAGTCTGGGCTCGGAGGGAATTTCATGGGAATGGTCTGCCTCCTGGCCCATGTTTCTTCCCCTTCTCTGCTCACACAGACTTGCGGAAAGCATCCATGTTTACATTTCCCCCTTTTAGTCGTACTGACACAGAATGGACAAGCCGCTCTGTGTAAGTTTAAGGTGTGCGGACGAATGAGTTGACGTTGTGCATATGTTGTATGTATTTTGCATGTATGACATTGTGCATATAGTGCAAAATGATCACCTCATAAGTTAACATGCATCACGTCCTGTGGGGCGCCTGGGTGGCTCAGTCAGTTAAACGTCTGACTTCGGCTCAGGTCATGATCTCACAGCTTGTGAGTTCAAGCCCCGTATCAGGCGCTGTGCTGACAGCTCAGAGCCTGGAGGCTCCTTCCAATTCTCTCTCTCTTCCCTTCTCCCACTCGCACTCTCTCTCTCTCAAAAATAAAACATAAAATATTTAAAAAACATACAGATGGAGGCTTCCTCATTTCACAGATGAACAAACTGAGGCACAGGATGACACAGCTGATATGTACTTAAAATACGGACTTAGACTGGACATCTTGTCTCCAAAGTTGGTTCTCACAGCCAACATCCAATGTGCTTCCTCCTGTGCTTTTTGATACCTAAAAATCCAGTAGCTCATCAAAGTTCCTTGAAGGATGTCCACCAGACGTCCTGCGGCCATCCGCAGCCAGTACCTGGCCTATTTTCTCTCCCGCTGTCACAATGATTACCCTCAGCTCCCACGTGTCGGGCACCCACCGTGCTCCAGGCACTGTGCAGAGCCGATTCCGGGTGTCGGGTATGTTCCCACACGCATCTCGAGGAAAAGGCATCCTGCTCTCTCTCGTGGACTCAAAACTGAGGTTTGGAAGGTAAGTAATGTCTGTAACTTCGCCCAACCAGGGAGGCCAAGCTGAGCTGAGAACAACCTAGTTCGGAGCGCTGGACCACACAGAGGCTCTCACATGTGTATAGACTAATGGAATGTAGAACTGATGAGCAAATGGGCATGTGCTTGCCAAAGGGCACAGACTTCCAATTAGAAGATGAGTAAGTTCTGGGGATCTGATAAAACAGCAGTGACTGTAGTCGGCAATACCGTGTTGTGTACTCCGAAGTTGTCAAGAGTCGATCTTCAATGTTCCCATCACACAAAAGTCATGATAATTCCTTCATGGGACGAAGACATTAGCCAACGCCAAGGCAGTAATCATTTTGCAATATATTAGTGGATTAAATCAACACACCTTAACTTACACATTGTTACATGTCGATCACAGTTCAGTAAAGCTGGAGGATAGGACGACTAATTAGCCACATTGATTATGGTAATGGTTTCATGAGTGTATGTACATATCCAAACTCATCAAATTATAACCCTTAAATATATGATAGATGCATTTATTGACGTATTGTTTGTACCTCAGTAAAGCTGTTTTGTAGAAAGAACTAATTAGCCATAAGATCTTATTGTAAGTAGGCACTGCTTGCCTCTCCAGCTTTAGAAACATGAATCCCTCCATGTTGAATGAAGACTTACTCCAACTTTTGATTGAAAACCGGTATCTGAGACACATGGAAATACAAGGCACAGAAGTGAAATGTAAAACCATGGAGTTTCTGGGCACGGCCTTCGAATATCCACAGTGCTATCTACAGCATCTCAGGTAAGACAAGGCTTGGATTGAGAGAGACCCAGACTGGTTTTCCAAAGGTGGGATTCCATGTGCCGTCTGCCCATTATCTTTCTTTTGATCTAGTTGTTGTTTTTTTCAAGGCGTATGATGATTTGAGACACATACATGTTAAGAAATAATCATCACCATCAAGCTAATGAACACATCTGCCACCTCACCTAGTTACCATTTGGGAGGGAGGAGCATTTAAGATCTCCTTTCTTGGCAAATTTCAGGTACAGAATAGAGTGTCGGTAACGACACAGCCACCCTGCTGTATGTTACATCCCCGCAACGCATGCATCTCACAACCCAAAGAACGTCTTCTCCCTCTTTCCCCCACCCTCCTGACCTTGGAAACCACCATTCTACTCCCTTGTTCTGACTTTCACTCAACTTTTCACACTCTGCAATTTCACCCTATCCTAGATGTGCTGAGATACAGGGTCTGGCGCCTCTGGGGGTGAGCTTCACCCGCCTCCTACTGGCTGGCGAGAGGCGACTGCTAAGAACACAGGAGTTTTGGGAGCCGAGTTTCAAACAGCATTATTAAAAAGTTATAGAAACTTACAATTAAATAAATTAAATATGTGAAAAAACAAAATGTAGGGGCTTCTGTCTGGCTCAGTCAGTGGATCATGTGACTCTTGATCTCTGGGTCATGAGTTCAAGCCCCAAATTGGGCTATGAGCCCGCACACATAAAAAATTAATAGATTATCAAACTTCATCACGTCCTGATTTCTTTACAATCCTATTATTGATGCCAGCATTCACGGAACTTTTTCTATAAAGGGCCAGATCAGTGTTTTCAGCTTTGTGGGTCATACAGTCTTTCATCATGACTTTTCAACTCAACCATTATAGGTCTCAAGTTTCCACGGCCAATATGTAAATGAATAGGTGTGGCTGTGTTCCAATAAAACTGTATTATTATGAATTTGTTAAGTATCTGCTAATAATACAATTTGTTTACAGCTATTAAGAATTTGTTAACTCCAATCACTACATAATTTACTAACATTTATTATGGGCACTGGATTTGAATTTCATTTAATTTTCATGTGTCACAAAATACTGTTCTTTTGATTTTTTTTAACGATTTAAAATGTTTTTTATGTATTTTGAGAGAGAGGGAGGGGCACAGAGAAAGAGAGGGAATCTTAATCAGGCTCTGAACTGTCAACACAGAACCTGACACAGGGCTCAAACTCATGACGTGAGACCATGACCTGAGCTGAAATCAGGAGTCAGACCCTTAATGACTGAGCCACCCAGGTGCCCCTAAAAAGTTTTTTAGATTCTTAGTTCACAGGCTGTACAAAACCAGCTGTCCAACCAGACTTGGCCCATGGCCATTGTTTGCCAAGTCCCAGTGTGATCCTGAGGTTGTTGCATTTGGGTGGTGGGATGCTCTTGCATCTCTCCCCAGCTGTGGGTCCAACAACTTCACATTGGTAGCTTGAAATCAGCCACTGTGGGAGGATTCACACGAGACACTGGCAAACACTGCACATCAGGGCTTCTGTTCTCCAGAGTTGATGGCTAAACATTTACCAGCACCCAAGTGCTTAGCCTCCCAACCAGCCTCTGTGTGACGTTGAACCAACCCAACTTGAGCAGTTTATTTCCATCTGCAGCTCTGTTCCTTCACACAGGGCTGAGTGGGGCCTGGATGACCTCCATGTTTTATAGAACCAGGCCCAGGTGGCCATACTGGAGGCCTTGCAGCACAATAGTTTGCTAATAATCGACTTGAGATGGAAACCTTGCTTAACAAGATGGCAGGTGCGTGACATGGGAAGAGGTAGCTCACGTGACTGAAATCTCGGTCCTTCATCGCGAAGGCTGTTTGGCAGAGGAGTGTAAAAAGAAGTTGTATTTCAAGGGCTGGATTGAGTCCCTGCTTCATAGTCAGAGCGCAGTTTTAAGACCATGCCTGTTGGGTCTGACCCCAAGTGTATATTAAGATGCTGAATTTGGTGCAAGCTTTCCTGCTGAGGAAGATGGAAGTAGCCCTCGGAGTCACTCTTGTGTAAAGAACAAAAATGTGAGACAGTAAATGGAACCTATGTGGCCACATGGGTACCATTTTCCTCAGGGTCTCAGGCTGGGCATTTTTCTGTGGCCTCTGTGGCCTGGAAGACTGCTCACTTACCCCTATAAGTTAGATTGATCTTGCCAGGGATCTAAGAAGTAACATACACTTGAGGACACTAATACTAGGAAATAGCTTCCTGGAAACATTTTGAGGAATATTACCTGTCCATGGCCCAACTGGAGAGGTTGTCATAAATCTTCTTGTTATTGCCATGACTGTTGTTCATTTGTTTGTTGAACTGAGTGCTTCTGGGAGAAAAGCAGTAATGGGGGATATGTGCCAACTTAAGTCTGATGACTAGTATAATTATGTGGTTGGGTCCATGAAAAGCTGAGAGACAGAGAATATCTCCATAGAAGCACACATTTCTACCCAAGACCCTGGAATACCTTGTTATAATACCCGAGGTATCTGTCTTCTAGTTTATGAACTAGAGGCTCACCAGCATTATTTTCCTTCCTCACTAGTTGTATTCATTCCTGCCCCACCCCTCACCTTGAATCCTGCTGATCAGGTGCCCCACATACGTATTCTTAACTAAGCACCACACAGCTTTCCACTGCTTTGAATTTCACATAAGTGGCCTCAGCTTGGTACGTGTTCTTTTTCTGATCAACCGACATTTTAATGCTTAGTGGTTTTGGAAACCCATTCATCTTCACTGTTGAATGACCACGTTTGTGTAAATATACAACATCCTATCGGCCACTGAGGTTTGGGGTGTTTACACACACACACACACACACACACACACACTCTCTCTCTCTCTCTCTCTCTCTCTCTCTCTCTCTCTCTCTCTCTCTCTCTCTCTCTCTCTGTGATGAATACACCAGCTGTAGGATCTCTAGGTCGTGGACAGCATCCGTCTTCCATTTTGTCTGTTTCCAGCATCTCTGCACCTGTTTGCAGCCTCTCCAGCAGGGGCGCCAGTTCCCGGAACTCCAATCCCTTGTCCACTGCTGTTCTCGCCATCCGTCTTCTCCTTACTGTTCTTGCCAGTCGGCTGAGGAGCACGTGGTCCCTCATTGTTTTAGTTTGTATTTCCTTCACCACTATGAAAATGTTTTCATGACCTTACTTTTCATCTTGGTTTCTCTACTATGAATGCCTGCTCAGGTCTTTAATGCAGCTCTTTTAGGCATACATCCTTGTGAGGGACTGTCTTTCCTGGGCCACCCCGGTGCCCGTTATGTACTGTTTAGTCATTGGTGGTCTCTTTCCCATCCTTCTAAATCCCTATTGCTCTTCTCCAGACCTACGTCTCCTCCATTCCCCGAGCCTCGCAGCAGAGCTGGCCCCCTCCCCTTTAGAAGCCCTAAAGGGTGGTGACAGAGGTGTATGAGGCTTTCACGCTGAGGACAGCCCAGATGTCCATGTTCTTCTCTGAGTATGGGACACGCATGTGAATGAAATTGCATCTGTCTTTCTGCCCCACAGTTTGGAGAAATGTGACCTCACAGTGCTTTCTTGTAAAAGTCTTATCTCTTCCCTGAAGACAAATGAGACCCTGACCCATCTGACCTTGGCAGAAAATGCCTTGAAGGACGAAGGGGCAAAACAGCTTTGCAGCGCCTTACAACACTCCTCGTGCCCTCTACAGAGGCTGGTGTGAGTCCCAACACGTCCTCTTCTTGAGACTGTGTGGAGCAGAACCGAGTGACTGTGGAAGCTGTGCGTGTGTGCATGAGTGTGTGCATGTGTGTATTTGTGTGCACTGATCTCTATCATGAATTTTTTTTTAATTTTTTAATGTTTCTTAGAGAGAGAGAGAGAGAGAGAGGGAACACAAGCAGGGGAGGGGCAGAGAGAGAGGGAGACACAGAATCTGAAGCAGGCTCCAGGCTCTGAACTGTCAGCACAGAGTCCAACCCAGGGCTCAAACTCACGAACCACGAGATCATGACCTGAGCTGAAGTCAGATGCTTGACTGACTGAGCCACCCAGGCACCCCTATAATGAATTATTTAAATGATTTCCCTTAGGCATCAGGATGTATGCTACTGTGATTTATAACATAAGAAATATGTATTTGGTCTTCGTCCCTGTTTCTGACACAGAGCTCCCCAAGCCCTTGGAAATACTTAAGTGGTTAGTTATATGGAAACCAACTTGACAATAAACTATAAACAAAAAATAAATAAATAATAAAAGCAAGATTATACAGGCTTCCTGGGAGGTTGAGTAGGTTAAGCGTCTGACTTCAGCTCAGGTCATGATTTCACGGTTCGTGGTTTCGAGCCCCATGTTGGGCTCTGTGCTGACAGCTTGGATCCCGGAGCCGGCTTCAGATTCTGTGTCTCCCTCTCTCGCACTCTCTCTCTGCCCCTCCCCCACTCGTGCTGTGTCTCTCTTAAAAATAAACATTAAAAAAATTGTTTAATTAAAAAGAGAAAAGGAAATACCTAAGTGGTGAGATCCAGAGAGGTATCTTTTATTATGTTAATGAGGTGACCTGTAAACAGTACCTAAGGATTGAGGTTTATTGCCTGAGGACCAACCTTGTGATGAATGGGTTAGAAGTTTAAGTCCTATGCCCTGACCTCTGCGGAGGTTAGAGTGGCGGGAGGTGGAATCAGTCACCCCTAGCCAATAGTTTAGTTAATCCTGCCTATGTAAGGAAGCCTCCTAAAAACCCCCAAGGCCGGGATTTGAGAGCTTCTGGGTGGATGAACATGTTCAGATGTGGAGGAAGCACGCACCTGGAGAGGACACGGCCCCACACACGTCCTTTCCCCACACCTGGCCGCACGCCGTCGCAGCTCTCTGGTCTGCGGTTCTTGAGTTCTCACCTTACATATTGCAATGGTTTTCTAATGAGCAAATGGGTTTCCTGGGTTCTGTGAGCTGCTCTAGCAAATTAATCGAATCCAAGGAGGGGGTCATGGGAACCTCTGATCTACAGCCAGTCGATCAGGTAACATGTGACTGGCAACCTGGGTTGGAGGAGGGCACTGAAGCCTCCGGTTTATAACCCATTTCTCAGAAGCACTGGCAATAGCCTGGGTTCATGGCTGGTGTCTAGGGAGGGGCTGTGGTGGGGGAGGGCGGTCTTGTAAGGCTGAGCCCTTCACCTGCACCATCTGATGACCTGTAGACAGGGTCAGTGGTGAGTCGGATTCTCGGACCCCACTGATGTCTAATAATTGTTTATTAGTGTGGGAGACCTCATGCATGTTGAAATTAGTCTCAGAGCAATAATTTCTGGTGCTTTTGTCTATTATTAACAGAAAAGAAACTCAGATGGTCTTAAACCATAAATTTTCTAGCTCATAAAACCAGAAATGAAAAAAATGGCATAAAATACCCCCTGAACCCATTAAACTTTCAGCTTCCCCAAAAGAGGCAGGAAATGCTTTGGAAAATGGTCTAGCTGCTCCTCAAAAGGTTAAATGTAGACCTAACACATGAGTCAGGAATTCCACTTACAGGCACACACATGACAGAAATAAAAACATGCATCTGCACCAAAACTTGTACACAGATGCCCAGAGTGGTATTATTTACAGTAGCCAAAAAGTGGAAACAACCCCAGTGTTTATAAGCCGATGTGTGGATGAAGAAAGGGTGGTGTATCCAAATGATGGAATAGTATTAAACCATAAAAAAGAATGATGCATTGATACATTCTACCATATGGATGAATCTTGACAATATTATGGCAGATGAAAGACGTCATATTTTTTTGAGATCCTGATTTCAGTTCCTTTGGATTAGTATCCAGACAGCAGTTGCTAGAGTGCGGGTGGGCTGGGGGAAGAATCTGGGAATTAAAAGGGCACTGGGTGTTCCTTTTGGGGTCCTGAGAATGTCCTAAAATTGTGGCAAATGTGAGCCTCTGTAAATATACCAAAAGATGTTGATTTGTACAATCTAAATGGGTGAATGATGTGGCATATTAATAATATCTGATACTATTCCAAAAAAATCCAGGTTGGGGGCAAGAAAGGAATAAAATCTAAGGGTGTTTGATTTGTTTTTCTTGACACGTGTTTCTTCGCAGGTTGAGCAAGTGTAGCCTGACCTCCAAGTGCTGTCAGGACATAGTCTCGGTTCTGGATAAAAATAAAAATTTGAGAAGCCTGGATCTGAGTTTTAACAGCCTACAGGACGAAGGTGTTACCCTGCTCTTTAAGGCCCTCAAGAAGCCTGAGTGCGTCCTCCAGATCCTGGAGTGAGTTACCCCCGCCTCCTCCTTTGCCTCAAGAACAATGGTCTGTAAAGTTCTCGGAGTGGAATGCGGACCCGGTTTCCCAGGAAGCTTGTGTGCCGTGGTTCTGAAGGCGGTCCCTCAGCCTGGGAGTCGTTAGAAATGCAGATTATTTCCGTGTTGGTCTTTCCCTGCCTGGTTTGTTTCATTCAGCATAACCACAGCAAGGTGCATTCCTGTCGTCACAAATGGCAAGAGTTCCCTCTTTCTTACGCTGCTTAACATTCCGTAGTGTGTAAATACCACATTTTCTTTCTCCATTCACCTGCTGGTGGGCATGCAGGCCGGCTCTGGAGGGCAGCCGCCTTGAGTTAGGCTGCAGGGAATGAAGTGCAGGTACCTCCTGGCGATCCTGCTTCCGGCTCTTCCGCGGAGCACACGGAAGCAGGGCTGTGGGCCACGTGGTGCCCTGGGGGTGGCCACAGTCTCTTTGACCGGCAAGTCCATTCGTGGTACACTTGTTCTAGTAAACAGTCTTCCATTCAGCAAGAGAAAGTGTATTTATTGGCTGTGGGCTGATGCCTGAGGTAGCTGGTCTTCTGAAATCAACTTTTGTACTTAGGGCTTCTTTTTTTTGCACATAATGTTTTTCTTCTTCTCCTAAATGGTCCGTATGCTAACACTCACACTAGCCAGAGATTTGGCAAGAGTCATCCTATTTTTAATGAGTATCATGGTTACATTAAGTATTTGGAAACGATTTGGAAACCTCTCTTCTCTGGTGATCAGTGGATACGGGTGAAAGTGCTTTGCCTCTTTTCTGCCCACATTTTCTGTTCTCTGTTAGTATAATTTAGGTTTTAAGTCTAGATCATTAAAATCATGGGTTTACGTTACATCTCTAATTTTTTTTCTTTTTTTATTTTAGAGAGGGAGGGAGGAGCAGAGAGGAGAGAATCTTAAATGGGATCTATGCTCAGCATGGAGCCTGACTCGGGGCTCCATCTCATAAATGATGAGATCATGACCTGGGCCAAAATCAAGAGCCAGACACTCAATCAACTGACCCACCCAGCTGCCCCTACGTCTCTAATTTCTTAGGATGTCCTGATAATGGATTTTACTTTTGTTGGTAATTAGCCAGTATAAAAGAATTCAGTGTTCACTGTAGCTCGTGATTCTTTTTCATTTTTTAAAGATTTTTTATTTTAAGTAATCTCTACACCCAACATGGGACTCACACTCACAACCCTGAGATCAAGAGTTGCATGCTCCACCAACTGAGCCGGCCAGGCACCCCAGCTCATGATTCTTTTCTCCAGAAATTTAATCTTGGGTTTTAAATACTGATTTATCTCTTAGATTGAGGAAAATATATTTTCAAGAATGTAATAATTTCCAGATGAGCATTTATCTCTAAGCCTTTGTTTGTGAGACTACTTTTCAAAAATCTACTTTCCCTGATAAGCAGGAACTTGGCTGAGTACAAAATTCATGGACCTCTCCCCATCCCAAACTTCCTGCTCTAAAAACCCCCTAGATGTCACTCTATGGAATTCCAGTCTTCTAGAAAAGTCCTCTATATCTTTTTTTTTTCCCAAGAAGAACCCAAACTTCTCTTCATTTTAAAAACATGCTCAAATACCTGTGAGTCTTGTTTATAAGTAGAATTCCTTTAGGGACACCTTGCAGCTTTTGATCTCAGGTTTTTTGTATGAACCCAACAATGGGTATGGAGATTACTTAAAAATAAAATCTGGGGGCACCCGGGTGGCTCAGTTGGTTGAGCATGACTTCGGCTTGGGTCATGATCTCATAGTTCATGAGTTCAAGCCCTGCATCAAGTTCTGTGCTGACAACTCAGAGCCTGGGGCCTGCTTCAGATTCTGTGTGTGTGTTTGTCTCTCTCTGTCCCTCCCCTGCTCATGCTCTCTCTCCCAAAAAGAAATAAACACTTAGAGAATGTTTTAACAAAAAATGTTTAAAAAAATTAATTTAGAATGACTCTCCTCCTCTGTTGAAAGGAAATGATTTAGGTGACTATTTGAGGTTAGGGAACTTTTGGCTGGTGTGCAGAGGGAGGACCAGGTGCCTTTCCGACAGAAAGAAGGCCAGGACCTTTATAAACGAAGGCAAAGCTGAGTGATACCCTTGTAGTTTGGGCTTGGACAGCCGTTCCCAGCTTGTGATTTTCAGCTAGCAGAGATGCACAGGGCGGGGAAGGAAAGCACTCGGAAAGAAAGCAGAGTGCACAAGTCGGGGTGCAGATCCGATGGCGCCTCTGTCCTGTCGGTTTTGCATTGCTTATAATAGCCTTGCTCCTGAAGAGACTGTACGCTTTGTTCAAGGTTGAGAGCCAAAACCACCCCCTTCCTGTACCTTCGCTCACCCACACAGGACTTCCTCTTCCATGCCTGCTCTGAATTTATGATACACAGCACCTGTGACTCAGCTCCTTTCCGGACCTGCCTCTCCCCTTTTGCCATCTAGACTAGTGAAGCCATGCTCTCTGCTATATTTATCTGGTGACCTGCCTCCCCCACCTCCCCCAATCATCCACGAGTTCTAGGAAGCGAGGGATGCTATTTTCCTCATGGTTAGGTGCCTTGGTACACAGGCAGTGCTAAATTAATTTTTTTAATGAACAAAGCTAATGCACAGTGACAATTTCTGAAAGAGATTGTGTGGCTCCTCACTCCTTGGAGTTAGGACTTTTGTAGCCTACCCTGGGCAGCCATCCTCAACTAAGCAAAGAAACTAATGCACCCGTAGCACGTACTTAACACGTGTTGGGAAGGAAATGCCTCATTCCAGGGGTGTGATTTCTAGGGTTCGGGTTGGCTGAGCTCTCAGAGGTGGGGGCGTGGCCACCTGTCTGTAAATTCCAGGGTTCAGATTGGCTGAGCTCTCAGATGTGGGCTGTGACCCTCTGTCTACTGTCGGCTTCCACCCCACAGGTTGGAAAGGTGCCAGTTCACCTCTGTCTGCTGCCAGGCTATGGCCTCCATGCTCCTCCACAACCAGAGCCTAAGATACCTGGACGTGAGCGGGAATGACATCGAACACAGGGGCAGTCTGCTCCTGCAGGAGGCTTTTCAGCAACGCAGGTGTAAACCGAGGGCTGTTTTGTAAGTCTCTGCCGGGTTCCCCGTCTAGAAACAGCAGCCCGAGCGACGCTCCTCGTAAAGAGGGGGACTCGACCTGCAAAGCTATTGCAGATGTTGATGATCCTCCCCTCTTATTTCCTGGGGATTTACATTTCCTGGTGCCTGACGGGAACTTTGACCTGGATTCTCCTGTCGATTTTAAATTCTTTCTGTCCTTCTTCACCTTCCCTTGTCTTAACTGAGTTAGTCACCGCTTACCAGCCATACCACTGAACAAGTTCCTTTACCTCTCTGATCTAAGTTTCTCCATCTGAGAATTGGGCTGGCGGCTTCCTCCACGGAGATGCGGCACCACAGCGTTCTCCGTCAGCAGTGGATTCTGGCTGGCGGTTGTAAGGGTATCTGGAGTTTTCATTATTGGTTGCTCTTTAACAAATTACCTCAAGTTCCATCACTGCATTCACATAACATTTCCCAGGGTCAGAAATACGGGAGCGGTTTGGGTGGTTCTAGCTCGTGGTCTTCGCTGATGGGCTATGATGGCGACTTAGCGGAGTGGCTTCCATGCTCACCCATCTGGCTGCTGGCAGGAAGCCTCGACTGCTCTTGTAGGGCTGCTCATGACCATGCAGCTGGCTTCCTCCAGAGCAAGTGAGAGAAAACACCCCAAACAGACCCCAGTCTTTGACTACTCCGTGTTGACAGTGCCATCCGTCACTTCTGCCTTTCTCTGCTGGTCACACAGTCAACCATAACCCGGGGAGGGAGGAGACTCCACCAGAGTGAGCACAATGGAGCAGGATCCCAGGGCCACCTGAGGCTGCCGACCACACTTAGCAGCTGGACAGAGGCCCTCGGCCCCACCCCTGACCCCCCAGAGCAGTTCCCCTGGTCTTGGTCTGCTGCACAGGACCAGAGTGATCTCCAGGGTGGTGAACTTCTGTCTTCAAGTTCTACATACTCTTCTAGAAACACACACACACACACACATGCACACACACACACATCAAACGTGAGACAACAAAGCCCGATTCTGGTCCTTTACAGGGAGATGAAGCAGAATTGTGCAGCAGCCATGACGACAAGGCTGGAGGGCCCTGCTGTGAACAGCGAAGTCCTGAGGGTCATCCAGGACTGGAGCACGGAGGGCTGGGAGGAGGCAAGAGGGATGGAGTGACCTGCTGACTCCACCGTGGATATTTTTTTTCCCAGAAAAAGTTGAGGAATTTTGGCCTATTTTATGGGCCATTCTGAATCTGGAATGGTCCAATTGGTTCTGGAAAATGGTATAAGGCATAACCTCTAAACGGCTCCCTTGGAGATGTTGAGGGTCATGTGTTAGACATGAATTAGCCACTGAATTGATGACATCAGCCCTCTTCTACCCCTGGCTTCTAGAAGCCCTTGACTTTGTCATGCTCACATTGTCTCTGGGAATTATCTGACTTGCCTACAAGCATATCAAAAGATATTAATTAAAAATGTATACATGAATGCAATTTGAGAGCTTTTCCAGTGTTGTTTATTTACCGGTAGACTAATATGTCAATGGTTAAGAAGTAAGAAATCCCAGGGGCACCTGAGTGGCTCAGTTGGCTGAATGTCCAACTCTTGGTTTCAGCTCAAGTCATGATCTCATGGTTGTGAGTTCAAGACCTGCATCAGGCTCTGTGCTGGGTGTGAAGCCTGCTTGGGATTCTTTCTCTCTCTCTCCCCCCTCTAAAATAAAAATAAGGTAAAATCTTTTTTTTTTTAATTAAAAAAGTAAGAAATACGTTCCTTGTCTGGAGAACGTATCCAGAGGACATTTCCAAGGAAGATAATACAGAAAAGAATGGAAAAGGGAAATCACCTCATGTTTCAGGAACTCTTCTAAAATAATGAACTTTTTCGGGGGCACCACCTGGGTGATTCCGTTGGTTGAGTGTCTGACTCTTGATTTTGGCTCAGGGCATGATCTCACAGTCCTGGGGTCAAGCCCTGTGTCAGGCTCTGCATCGAGTGGGGGATTAAAAGCAGAAGATTTACAATTAACCCTGGCCCAGAGAAAAAGAGCCCAACTTAGAGATAAGAAACAGACAAGAGCAGGACATAAGTTACGGCACATACCTTTGCTAACTGGTGCCACAAATCCCTTCCCCATGCACTGATAGCCGTACTGGGGATGGGTGAGAGTAGGAAAAACATAAACCCACGTATGAAGGCCACATCCAGGGCCCCTATGGTGCTTACACCTTCAACATCAAAGAACAAGGTTCACACAAGCAACTTACTAACTAGCTCAAATACATTCTTCCCTTTGTGAGCCAGACAGAATGACTCCTAGCCTGCCTATGTATCACTCAGCCTGTGCCTGAATCTTAGCGTTATTGATATAAACAAATGTGTGTGGTATCTGCTTTTCACTGAGAACATCCTGCCATCTTTTTAGTTGTAGAATTTACTACCAATTTAAACAAATATGTATGTTTTCCTGTTTTCCATTAAGAACACTGTTATTTTCTTAGATTTACTCAACCTCACTATCATTGGAGTAGTTCTGCAAGAATACTTTTATAAAACCTATTTCTGTACACTTTCCAAAGCATCTTATTGCAGAGATTTACCCATTGTAAAAACTCTGTTTTCCTTTTTTTTTTAATGTTTTTTATTTATTTTTGAGAGACAGAGAGAGACAGCACGAGCAGGGGAGGGTCAGAGAGAGAGGGAGACAGAATCTGAAGCAGGCTCCACGCTCTGAGCTGTCAGCACAGAGCCCTACGTGAAGCTCAAACCCACGAATCATGAAATCAAGACCTGAGCCGAAGCCAGATGCTTACCCAACTGAGCAACCCAGGCGCCCCAAAAAACTCCATTTTCTGATGTCATGTAATAATTTGACCTATAAATAAAGACATCAAAACCAACAGGACAAAGATGCCTGCCTGGTGATCAGAAAGAAACTTGAGGCTCTTTCACTTTTTCTCGCCAACACTGTCCATCCTTCAGGGAACCCTGGACCTGCTGGACCTGAACTCCGCACAACCCTCTTGTTCTCTGTATCTAAGAGTCTCTCATGTACCCCAATGTTCATAGCGGCACTTTCTACAATAGCCAAATCACGGAAAGAGCCCAAATGTCCATCACCTGATGAATGGATCAAGAAGATGTGGTACACAATGGAGTACTACATGGCAATGAGAAAAAAATGAAATCTGGCCATTTGTAGCAAAGTGGATGGACCTCAAGGGAGTCATGCTAAGCGAAATAAGTCAGGCAGAGAAGGATAGATACCATATGTTTGCACTCATAGGTCTAACAGGAGAGACCTGGCAGGGGACCATGGGGAGAGGAAGGGAGAAAGAGAGCGGGGGAGAGTGAGGGACACAGATCAAGGGAGACTACTGAATACTGAAGACGAACCAAGGACTGAAGGGGGAGGGGGAGGGAGGGGGGTGATGTTCATGGTGGGGGGCACGTGTGGGGAGAAGCACTGGCTGTTATATGGAAATCAATTTGATAATAAACTATTTAAAAAATGAGTCTCATGGTTTGCCTCCCTCTCTTTTTATCTTATTTTTCTTTCCCTTCCCCTATGTTGATCTGTTGTGTTTCTTAAATTCCATGAGTGAAATCATATGATGCTTGTCTTTCTCTGACTGACTTATTTTGCTTAGCATAATACCCTCAAGTTCCATCCACGTTCCTGCAAATGGCAAGATTTCATTCTTTTTCATTGCTGAGTAACATTCCTTTGTATATGTGTGTATGTGTACACACACATTCACTCAGTTTATGGACATTTGGGCTCCTTCCATAGTTTGGCTATTGTTGAGAGCACTGCTGTAGACATTGGGGTCCATATGCCCCTTGGAATTAGCATTTTTGTAACCGTTGAATAAATAGTGGTGCAATTTCTGGGTCATAAGGTAGTTCTAGTTTTAATTTTTTGAGGAACCTCCATATCATTTTCCAGAGTGGCTGTACTAGTTTGCATCCCCATCAACAGTGCAAGAGCCCCCCCTTTCTCTGCATCCTCGCCAACATCTGTTGTTGCCTGAGTTGTTAATGTCAGCCACTCTGACAGGTGTGAGGTGGTATCTCAGTGTGGTTTTGATTTGTGTTTCCCTGATGATGAGTGCTGTTGAGCCTTTTTTCACATATCTGTTACCCATGTGGATGTCTTCTTTGGAAAAATGTCTATTCATGTCTTTTGCCCATTTCTTCACTGGATTATTTGCTTTGGGGGTGCTGGGCTCTTTATAAATTTTGGATACTAACCCATTATCTGATATGTCATTTGCAAATATCATTTGCTTTGATTTGTCCTCCAGAGCCCAGAATTGAACAGGTGGAGCTGATCATAATGCACCACCACTGGGATCCACAGTGAATGAGGTGGGGCCGCCTGAACAGCCTGGCCTGGGGGCAACAGAAAGCCAGAGAATCCACCCACGGACAGGTCCCCCCTAAGGTCCCAGGAGACAACCCTTTGCTAAAGCAGCAGGGGAATGTGCCTTGAGAAGAGCCGGACTTGAACGTGTGACAGTGTCCCCAGTTTTTGTGGCACGGGGTCTTACCTGGGAATCTTTAATAAAAATACTGTTGCCTGCTGCGATTCCCAGATATCCCGACTTCAGTGGAACAGGGTGTGGCTCGGGCGTCAGGGGCTTTAAAATGCCCCCAGGTGATTTCAACCTGGGGTGAAGTCTGGGAACTGCTGGAATAGGAGGTATCCTCTAGATTGTTAGCGCTGCTGGCAATCACTTTTCAGTGAGTGTGTCAAAGCAATAGTTGTGTAGCTTGAACTTACATAGTGTTGTCAATTATATTTCAATAAAGCTAGGAGGGCAGGGGGAAGGATGGGAAAACTCCAGGAGACAACCATTAATGTGGAGACTCAAGGTACAGAGTGGCTGGTATTTCTATTGCCCAAGATCAGAAGGGGAGAATTTTGGAGAACGTTCTTTTGAGAACAAACAGGAATGCTTACTATGAGTTCACAGAGAATCCAGATAAGAGTTTTATGGAGAGGGGCGCCTGGGTGGCTCAGTCAGTTGAGTGTCCGACTTCTGCTCAGGTCATGATCTCATGGTTTGTGCATTCGAGCCCCACATTGAGCTCTGCCCTGACAGCATGGAATCTGTTTGGGATTTTCTCTCTCTCTCTCTCTCTCTCTCTCTCTCTCTCTCTCTCCTCATCCCTCCCTTTCCCTCTCTCTCTCGCTCTCTCGCTCTCCCACTCTCCTCATCCCTCCCTTTCCCTCTCTCTCGCGCTCTCTCGCTCTCTCTGAAAATAACTAAACATTTAAAAAAGAGTTTTATGGAGAAAGTCAACTGAACAAACAACACCGTGGCATTAGACACTGGTCAATAAATCCAGGTTGTGTAAAATAAACGTTGCCCTGGGACAACCGGATGAGGCTGAGCACAGGTGCGCTAAGGGGGAGGCAGCGTTTGCAACGGTGCGAGGACAGGTGCAGAAGACAGCTGCTCCCCATCTCCCCCGACTCTGACCATTCAGAGCCCAGGCCAGCCAATGGAGAGCAACAACGTCACCAACCCAGGATTTCCCAAAGACCCTCACTGTGTGGTGGCCCATTGGCCAGGGAGTGGGCTCTGAATTTGGAGGCGAGTTGGTGAGTATTTTCTCCTGTCTTTTTCCTAGAGCCTTCCTCTCTCCTTTCTTTCTCTGGCATTGGTTAGGATATATTCCTAGAGCTCTTCTCGGTGCCCATGCTCTCCATTTAGACTAGCCAGAGCCCAAGAACCGAAGAATGAAGCGTCCCATTTCCCCATTTTGATAAAAGAGTATTTTTCACGCTTCTTTGGGGTCCTTCAATAACATTACTCAATCCCTCCCAGTCTGTAAATCTAAAACAGAGGACAGCGTTGGGGGTGCTGTGACTCCAAGTTCAAGATCAGCTGATGTCTGAACCAGGTCTTGTGGGAGCTCAGGGTTGTTGCTGAGCTAATTGTGCTAAGTATATGCTAACCACAGCTTACAGTTATTTAAGCACTACACAGTCCTGAGGGTGTTCTTTGTCACATGGGGAAACCGAGTCACAGAGGAGCTAAATGGCTTTGCCTCGAGTAGCAAGGGCTGAATCAACATTCAAAATTGCATGTAATGGATCTCAAGCCCTGTAATCCTGACCGCTTCCCTGCGCTCACTCAAGAACCCAGGACAGAAAGCGATGGTAGGACACAGATGGTATAAAGGATAAAGACAAAGGGAAAGCTCCGGTTAGTCATTTATTTCCAGAAAATAATGTTAGCCACCACTCTTACTCTACATCCTTCCCACCTACAACCCTGCCCTACACGGGAATAACATCCCTGCCTTCTCCCCAGCCCTCCTCGGCTTTACATCGGAAGGCGTCCGTCTGCCTCCCGCAGGCCAGTCCCTCCACCGGGCTCTCCTCCTGCTCTGCGGGGTTTGATCATCCGCTCCCTCCCGGGACGTCCTGGGAGAGGTGGAGCATTATCGTCTGATGTGCGTTAGAGTGTGCGTTCCTCAAACACTCCAGAAAGCGAAGACAGTAACGCTACATTAACACTACTGAGGGGAAGTTTAAGTGGGAAGCCATAAATGGTCTCAGAAGGGATTTAGAAAAGAGGAAGTGCTCATTTGATTGTTGTCTCCTGCTTCTACTGCTACTTACTCTTCTCTCTGAGCAAATAAACTTTGTCAAGCACCCCCTCCGAAAAGTAACCTTCCTGAGGCCACTGGGATTTTTGTGGCTTTTTACAGCCACGGCTGTCCCCTGCTTGTTCCTCTGCTTATTTGCACAGCAAGCAAACGTTCAGTTCACATCACGTCCATCTCCGTGCTCAGGTGTGGTCATCTGAAGTTTATTCTCCTTTAAATGAGCACCCCATGCTCAGTCACTTAACCAAATAGTCGGGAGATTTGGGGGAGGGGCGGGGGTGTGGTTTTATTTTGTTGTCAATCCCCACGTATACTGGAGGGGGGAATAGGAAATTTTAGTTTTAACTTTTTTAAGTTTATTTATTTTGAGAAAGTGGGGGAGGGGCAGAGAGAGAAGGAGAGCGAGAATCCCAAGCTGTCTCCACACTGTCAGCACAGAGCCCAACATGGGGCTCAAACCCACAAATCATGGGTTCATGAAATCAAGAACCAACTGTAACCAAGAGTCAGATGCTTAACGATTGAGCCACCCAAGCATCCCCAATGCTGAAGATCTGTGGGGGTTGGGTGGGTTGTTTGTTTGTTTGTTTTTTAAAAAGCAGAAATCAGTGGACTTTCAGCAAAGGGCCGATTCTTTTTCACTTTGACTTTCACTTAGCTCTCACTCCCAAACATTCCACTTGCTTCTCCAGGCAGCTGGTCAGTCCATGGTAATGGTCCGAGTCCCATCTCTGAACTGTTTTAAGAGACACTTACTTCTCAAGAACCAGACATTTGTGATCCCTTGTGTCCTGTATCTTGGGAACACTTGTGCCCGTGTAGATCGCATCACCTGTGAAAGCAGGGTCCGCACTGCTCCCGCTCAGGAGATCTACCGTTTTGTCACAACGGCTCTCTCGCCGGCCCAGAACCCTTCCTTCCACATTTCCTCCCATGTACAGTAAAACCTTGGTTTGCGAGCATAATTCATACCAGAAACATGCCTGTAATCCCAAGCATGTGTAGATCAAAGTGAATCTCAAGAAGCACTGGCTCAGTTGTCATCGGGTGACATTCAGTATCACGTCCTACTCCTACTTCAAGACGTCGCCTGTTTATCAAGTTAAATTTTCTTAGAAATGCTTGCTCATCTTGTGGAACACTTGTAGAACAAGCTCCACGCAATCCAAGGTTTTGCTGTATTTTATAATCTTCGGTTTCTTTATCCTCTGACTCTCTCATTGTAAATTGAAGTAATCTGAGTCCCTTGCTCAAACTGCTTGTAGAAAATGGAAGGGGGAGGGGCAGAGAGAAACTACCAGAATCTAGTGTGTAAGTTAAAGGCACAGGGAGTAGATGCACCATCCGCCTAAGCAGCAACAGCAAAACTCCGAGTTTGACCAGACATGCCCCTTACAGTCTGGTTGCACCTTGGTGAGATGCTTCCAGTACCAGGAAGGAGCTAGAAAGGACCTCACTGGGATCTACAAGTCAGACCCAAGAGCACAGCACGTGGAGGAATGTGCGGCTCAGTGAACCTCCATTCTTTTTTTTTAATAGTTTGTAACAAGTTGGTTTCCATATAACACCCAGTGCTCTTCCCCACAAGTGCCCCTCTCCATGACCATCACCCCCCACCCCTTCCCCCCTCCCTCTTCCGCCCTCAGTTTGTTCTCAGCATTCAAAAGTCTCTCATGATTTGCCTCACTCCCTCTCCCAACTCTTTCCCCCCCTCCCTTTCCCATTCCCATGGTCCCTTGTTAGTTCTCTCCTGTTAGACCTATGAGTGACAACATACAGTGTCTGTCCTTCTCTGCCTGACTTATTTCACTTAGCATGACGCCCTTGAGGTCCATCCACTTTCCTACAAATGGCCAGATTTCATTCTTTCTCATTGCCATGTAGTACTCCATTGTGTATATATACCACATCTTCTTCATCCATTCATCAGTTGATGGACATTTAGGCTCTTTCCATGATTTGGCTATTGTAGAAAGTGCCGCTATGAACATTGGGGTACATGTGCCCCTGTGTTCCAGCACTTCTGTATCCCTTTAACCTCCATTCTAATATTGCTCATAAGGAGAAAAGCAC
The DNA here is from genome assembly GCF_006229205.1 of Suricata suricatta. NCBI lineage: Eukaryota > Metazoa > Chordata > Mammalia > Carnivora > Herpestidae > Suricata > Suricata suricatta. The sequence goes on from NC_043715.1 coordinate 57,092,743, forward strand.
GTTGCTGTCTACTTGAGTCCTTAAAGTGTTTTATTACGCAATTCCTTTGATAGCTTTATTTTCCACCAAAAACTAATGGCTGGGCAAGACGGGAACAGCCCCAAAATGCCCAACTGGTTTGGTTGTCCCTGTTTATAGAGGCCATATAATAGTGGAAGCAGACATTTGCTAGATTTAAGAATTCTTCCTGAAGCATTCCTACCAAGTACAAAATGTCTGTCATCACAGACCAGCCTTCTAGCTGACTCTGAGAAGAAATGCATGGCACAGGGCATGGATGTACACATATGCAACAACCTGATGGAGGGGTTGGGGGCATAGAATCTGTTCTGATGGCCAGTGAGATAGAGTATCTTATCATGTGCTTATTTGCCATTTGTAGATCATCTCTGGTGAAATGTCTACTCAGATCATTTGCCCATTTTTAATCAGGTTCTTTGTATTTTTATTATATTTTCTAGATAGAAGGCCTTTATCAGATAAGATTTTCAAATGTTAATCCATTTGTTTTTACAACATAACTCTTTACTATGTTTATGTAACCTCATTTTATGTTATCAGACACAAGGAATCAACCGATCTAAAAACAGTGTGACTGGGGCACCTGGCTGGCTCATTTGGTTGATTGTCCAACTTTGGCTTAGGTCATGATCTCATGGTTCATGGGTCAATGCTAGGCTTTGTGCTGACAGCTCAGAGGCTGGAGCCTGCTTCAGATTCTGTGTCTCCCTCTCTTTCTCTGCCCCTCCCTGCTCATGCTCTGTCTCTCTCTCTCTCTCTCTGTCAAAAATAAATCATCAGTAAAAATACTAAAAACAATACAATAATAAATAAACAGGGTGACTAATTTTCAGTAAGTGGTGGTCAGTTATCTGCCAGTTTTCATGAGTATAGCATATTAGCCAAGGGTATCACTGATAAGTGTTACAGGATTTTTTTCTTGTTCTTAACTATTTTAATTCTGGCATGGTTAACGAAGTGTAATATTGGTTTCAGGTGATTCAACCATTCCATACCACACGTAGTGCTTATCACGTAGGTGCCCTTCTTAATCCCCATCACCTGTTTTCCTATTCCCCTGCCCACCTCCTCTGGCAGTCGCTAGTGTGTTCTCTTAACAGAGTCTGTTTCTTGGTTTGCCTCTTTCTCTTTTTTTCCTTTCATTTGCTCATTTGTTTCTTAAATTCCATATATAACTGAAATCATAGGATATTTGTTTTTCTCAGTCTGACTTATTTCACTTAGCATAATACTCTCTAGCTCCACCCATGGTGTTGCATATCTCAAGAGTTCATTCTTTTTTGTGGCTGAATAATATCCAATTATGTGTGTATGTATGTATTATATATAATGTACATATACACTATATACACATAAATATATGCATAATATAATGTGTATATATAATATACACTACATCTTCTTTATTCACTCATATATCGATAGATGGTTGGGTTGCTTCCATAACTTGGCTATTGTAGGTAATGCTGCAATAAATATAAGGTGCACATATCCTTTCAAATTAGTGTTTTTGTGTTCTTCTAAGTGTTTTGAATCTGACTCTATGCCAGCTGCTGTTTTGGGAACTGGACATAAGGGCAGCAAAACATCCCAGAGCTTATATTCTTGTGATGAGATAAATAGATACGATATCAAGTAATTTTGAGTCTATGAGGAATTGTTCCCCATGAGTTGGGTTTTTCTGTGCATTTCACAAAAGGAACAGAGCATGTAGTTTCCAGTGAGTTAACTGCGGTTGGTTGTATTAACTTGAGGATTTGATGCAAGATGCTCTTTCGAGTCTCATCACTCTTCTACAGGTGTCATCTGCTCCGTATTACCAACGAATCCACTTTCCCATCAAAGCCTGAGCTCTCAGCCTTGCAGTAAGATGAGAGAAGTCAAATCGCCCTCCTTTTCCAACTATGGGCTGCAGTGGTGCTTCAAGCAGCTAGGAATGGAAGAGTTTCAGACATTTAAGGAACGGCTCCTAGAAGAAGCTTCAGAACTGGCGATGTGCTCTTTTCGGCGGGTTGAAGTGAACAATGCCGATGTGGAACACCTAGCCTCGCTCTTGCATGAGCATTATAGAGAATCTCTTGCCTGGAAAATATCTATTCACATCTTTGAAAAGATGAACCTGTCCACACTCTCTGAGAAGGCAAGGAAAGAGATGAAAAGTGAGTAAGACTTGGGACAGAGCTCGGGGCAAGAGAGAAAGGAGATGACCTCAAGGCCTGTGGGAGTGGGGAAAGTATCCTTGATCTCTAACTGGGTTCACCTCCACAGTGTAAGTCTGAACCGTGAGAAGTCACTCAATAGTCATCCTGCTGGGGTGGAAATTAGTCTCTACCCTATGAAACAGTGAAAGAGGAGAACTGAGTAGATAGACCCTCGACATGGACAGAATTTGGTTGAAGTTAGTAGACAAGACTTGGAGTCCTAAATGCTAAGCTTGAGCTCTGGACCTTCCACTTGTTCTATTTGGCTTTCGTCAAATTCCCTTTTGCTCTGACCTTTGTGCTGTTGCAGAGGCTCAATAACACAAACTTCATTCATTTACTGAGAACACTCTGGTGGCTGTACAGTGGGTGTCTCCCATATCCCTTGCCCCAAGCTGAAAAACTAAGGTTCAGGGAACTCTAAGGATTGACCTTGTCAGACTCTTGGTGCCCATATTATAGCAATGTATTCAGATCATATTGTGTGACTATCTTAGGGTATTTAGGAGAAATTTAGTAGGAAAGAAATAACCCTCCTTTATCCGGAGGAATTCTCTTCTTCAACTGTGAACGGCACACTTAGAAAAGAGTCCCAAGGGCGAGCAGCCAGATCGGCCCGCAGTGCCTAGCCATAACTCAAAGCCTTTAAGAGAGTCCATCCCTTCAGAACTTCAAACCAGCCCTGTGCGGAAGACATGTTGGTATTATTCACAGGAAATGAGGGTTATAAAATGAAAATGATGGTGATGTTTACTGAGCCACTACTCTAAGTGAGGCACTATGTCGAACTGCCCTGCCATGGAGCCTCAAACCCACCCAATGAAATAGGTGTCCATGGAAGAAGCTAAAATAGAGGTTCTACCAAGTTCTACAACAGGACCCAGTTCCTGAGCTTAAAGGTGACAAAGAGGGGACTCCTCATCTAACAGATCTGTAAATCTCTGGCACATGACCCACGAGAACTTCCAGTGCATTAGGGAAGAGGAATAATGGGGTGATTTTTAATGGTGTAGAAAACAGAGAGGTTCCTATTCCATACCAGAGGAAAGTGAAGACCAGAATCACTTCCTAGAAGAAGTGAAGTTTAGGTTGAAACAAATATGAAGAAAAGCAGCTAGTCAAGCTAAGTGGGCGTAGTTAGAGAAGAGCATGATGAGCAGAAGACAGGAGCATCATGAAGCCTTTAACAAAGAGTGTGGCCAGACCGTGACGAACTGGAGGGAACAAGGCAAGAGATAAATGTGGGGAGGTGAGACTACAAGTCAGACAACACGGCGTCTTGAAAATAATTTTAAAGCAAAGCATAAGCCACTCGTTTGAAAGGGGATGGAGTAAATATAATCCAACTAGCATTCCAGCATTGATGCTGACGTGTTGTGTGGTCCAGAAGGAGTAAGTGAAGAGGTGTGGGGAGACCAGTGAGGACACCACTCTGGCATCCCACGGGAGAAATAAAGGTGGCTTGGGCCAGGGTGGCAGTGGCCATTAGAGAAAGTAGAAATTCAACTGAAGATGTTTCAAAAGCAAACACAACAGTTTTGTAGGACTAAATGCAGAGAATATGCTACCAAGGATGACACCCCTGTTTCTGGCATGAGATTGGGTGCATGGGGTTCCATTACCTCATCCCAAGAAACATTGGAAGAGACGCTTTGCAGCAAGCAGACTGGAGGAATAAACAATGTTAGAATGCACGAGTTGGACATCTGTTTGGATAATTCACAGGTGTCTAGTGAGTAGTTAACTAACTAATTTGACGTTCAAGAGAGGTGTTAAGGATGACTCTTGAAGACAAATTTTTGATAGCCACAACAGACTGCCCCGTTAATTACCCAAGGCCTTACAGCAAAACCGGGGCTGGAATTTACAAATTCAAAATCAGAGCTTTCTTGACAAGTCTCTGCTGCTTCGCTCTGCTGGTGACACTTGAAGATCTGACTCCACTGTCTCCGTTACCAGCTACTCAAGGAAGAAACTGAAACCCTGAGGCTTGGTTCCCTTCAGTATCTGGGCGGGGGCAATCTCATCCCCAGTCTCAGAAGTTGCTATGACTTTACTGAGACTATTGTTTCATCTGCTCTCCTTTGCAGGATATTCACTGGCTGAAATGCCTGAAAATTCTGCATCGATGAAGAATGACCAAGAACAGAGCGTGAAAGAAGTACCAGGTCAGTATGGGCATGGCGGGAACATGGGTATGTCCAAAGCCACATGGTGATGTTAGCGGCCCATCAGGGATTCGAACCTTGATTGCTGACAGTCCAGTGTTCTTTCTAGTTTAGCATCCTGCTGTCAGGTGATTGCGTGGGTTCTGAGGATCCAGTAATCATGGTCTTTCTTATTCTGAGTCCCAAGCGTTCTGTGATCTTAAAGCTTTCCTACAACTCTTTGAGTTTTTACCTTCAGTTTGGACAATTCCATGGCCCCACCAGGAAAAGTTCCACCTAACAGTCTGTTTTGGAGGCTTCAGTGAGGAGAACCGATTACATGAAACCAGGCTCAGAACAATCCCCCAAATATCTGAGTACCGAGGACATGCCAGGCACTGCTCTGTGTACTCGGGGTCCATCCGTGGACAAAGTACATGCCAAGCCTCAGCATTCATCAAGCCTACACTTCAGTGGAGGAAAAAGGAGACCAACAAAAGGGCTCAAAGCAATGAAGCCAAAACACACACGGAAAGACGCAGGCTTGTATAGACAGCATGCGTTCCCCACTTACATATTGCTAGTCTTCGAGCTGTCAGCATTGACCATGAAGTTTAACACCTCAAAAGAATCAGGACCAACCTCACATTGATGCAGCTTTGTTCAGACTGTGGGCAGGAAAATCCCCTTCAAAACTAAAGTCTGAGGAACTGATGAGTCACAGAGTTTCAGAATCCCAGCGGTTATAAATTATTCCAAGTTTACCTAACAGGGGACCATGGGAAGGGGAAAGCTGGGGGCGGTGAGGAGGGGGAAGAGTTAGGGAGAGCGAGTGAGGCAAATCATGAGAGACTCTGGAATACTGAGAATAAACTGAGGGCTGAAGAGGGAGGGGGGAAGGGGTGGGGGGTGATGGTCATGGAGAGGGGCACCTGTGGTGAAGAGCACTGGGTGTTATATGGAAACCAACTTGGTAATAAACTGTTAAAAAATAAATTATTCCAAGTTTAATGTAAATCTAGGCTTAATAGGGTAAGTCCCAAATATTACTATCTTGCCAGTGATAAAATCATATCTTACTGGGTCAAAAGATTCCTAAGTAGTGATTTAGCAATGATATGAAATAGAGGTGCTGACTGATCTCGGCACCAGGATCAAAATGGACAGAAGCTGCTCTTAGAGGCCGCACTGGAAACACCTCTCAGTTACCCTTGTACACAGGAGCGACCACTTGTCCAGACCTCATGGCTCAAGCATGTGCCAAGTGCTTCAACTCCGGGATCCCCACAGGGTTTTGTGTGGGAGTGATGGTAATTCCAGTTGTTCCGTAGCAAAACTGAAGGTCTAGAGGCTAAACGGCACACTTACACCCTACCCGTGTAGACACTCCAACACGGCACTGTCTCCATGCCATGTAAGTTTTGGCATCTTGTTCCATTTTCACGTTGTGTCTTACGGGCTAACATGTGGTGTGTCTTAGAGGAAGTTATAAGTACATTTCAGAAGACTGTGTTCTGCGGTTATTGGTGTGCTTGGCTTTCTGTGTATCTGCCGCCTCTGGGGTTTTTTCCATAATATTTTATTGTCAAATTGTTTTCCATAAACACCCAGTGCTCTTCCCCACAAGTGCCCTCCACCATCACCACCACCTCTTTTCCCCCCTCCTGTTTTTGATTTCAGTAAATGGGACTGCTATCCACTTATTCATTCCAAAAGCCTTGTCACTTTTTAGTCTGACCGACTAATCTTCTCTTTCTCCACCTTCCATTCAATGAATTAAAATCCTACGAGATCTACATTTAAAGTATAACCCATTTATATGGTTTTCTACCCACATCCTGTCTATGAGAATCATTTCCTTTGAATTTCTTATCCATTTCCACGCTAGTTATATGCAGTCCATTTTCCATACAATAATAACCAAGGTGATCTTTTAGAAATTTACATCTAAAAACTTGACTCCTCTGCTTTAAAATGCCTGAATGGTTTTCTGTTACATTTGTGATAATTTATTGCATCTTTTTTTTATAATTTGCAAGGCTAACACCACCCTTTTGATTATTTGTTAAATACCATAAGGTCATTTGCACAGCACCTATGTTAAGTATGTACTTAGCCACAATAGGAAACTATTCTTAATAAGTAGGTATAATGGTTATTCTTAATAAGCAGTAGCTATCAGACACCGGAGACTGTGCTATTCCTCTACCAAAACAGCTGATTTAATCTTCAGAGCGACTCCACAACCCAGGCACTATGATCCTAGCTCTACAGATGGATCCACAGAAGCATGTGAGCCCCGAAAGTCAACTGAGACCTCACAAGCAGGAAGTGACAGAATCCCATTCAAGTCCTATGTCTGCCTCCAGACCTTTTGTTCTCGGCTGCCAGATTTTATCCCCCATTTTAAGGACTTGCCCCAAGGTCTCCAAAGAATTAAAAGCAGAAGTGAGACCCGAACCTCACATCTTCTGATTTCCAATCAAGTGCTCATTTTATATACACTTACCATTTGTGGCTGAGCCCGTGGCTGCCACGTTCCAAACTGGTCCTGAGATGTGGGTCTGTGCCCTCTCTGATCCAGACAGTCACATAAGAATGGGGGAGTTTATTCTTCATTCTCTTTCTTTTTGCAGAAACTTCACAAGCCAAAGAACCAGATGGTGCCACAGCAGCAGGGCTGAAAGAACAAGGTAAAGAAATCTGACTCACTAAAAATTTTTGGCCATCCTGGAATGGAGCCAGGTGAAAACCAACCTATGGAGTCTGGGTGGCAGAGGAGTCCACTTTCCTGCCGCTTATCTGCATTTGGCGCGGGTGCGTCAGTCTCCTGCCCAAGAGCACCCAGAGCGAATCCTCACCCAGGACACCACAGATGTTCACTGCGATCGTCTACAGTCCCTTTGTATGAGGATAAGTTCCAAAGACCTGGGGTTCTGGTGAACATGGGCATTAAACACAAGCTCATCTGACAGGTGCTAAATATAGACAAGAGTAACCAAATGCTTTGTTCAAAAGTACTTGGTTAGCGGTCATCTTTTTTCCCCGATTCTATGTGTCAACCTTTATTTTGTGAATACCTACCATTTGAAGAACTGATAGGAACATAGTGGTAAAAAAAAATTACACACACACACACACACACATACACAATACAACATAGAGCTATATATTAACTAAACCAAAAATTACAAAAATAAGGATGAGATCCCAGGTGCCAGGATTGTATGAAACAGCAGTTGACAGTCCAAGAAGTGACAGCAGGCTTCTCTGAGGAATATTACTTGAGGGGTTTTTCTTTATTTTTGTTTTAGTTTATTTTTAGAGAAAAATCCTGGGAGGGGCAGAGAGAGAAGGAGTGAGAGAATCCCGGGCAGGCTCCTCACTGCCAGCACAGAGCCCGATGCCGGTCTCCATCTCACAAAACCTGAGCTCGTGACCTGAGCCAAAATCAAGAGTCAGTCGCCCAACCAACTGGGCCACCCAGGCACCTCGCCTGAGACTTTTTTTTAGCCATAATCCGTGTACCAAAAAGCTCACTCTTTTAAGTGTGCAATTCAGTGGTTTTTTTGCACGTTCACAAAGTCGTGCAAATGTCCCCAGTATCTTATTTCAGAGCATTTTCCTCTTCAGAAAAAAACCCAAACCGATTATCACTCTACAGCTCTTCTTCCCCAAGTCCTATGCAACCACTAATATACTTTCTGCCTCTATGAACTGCCCCGTTCTGGACTTTCAGATAAATGGCATCCTGCACTGTGGCTTTCGTGACTGGCCTCTTTCATTTAACATAATGTTTTCTATATTCATCCATGTTGTGGTGCAAACCAGCACTTGGCTCATTTCTACTGCTGACATCCTGTTGTGTAGGTAGGCTGCTTTTCTTTATTCGTTCATCAGACGATGGGCATTTGGGTTCTCTCCCCGTCTTAGCAGTTATGAATATTCGTGTGCAGGGAAGTGCTGATGGACAGAAGTGATCTGACATCTGAGGTATTTGATAAAAGTCGAGGTTTGGGATTTTAAGAAAAGAGGTGTCAGGAGTAGCCCCTGCCTTTCTGTTTAGAGAGCCTGATGGACGGCGATGCAGGAGACAGCAATTGATGTGACTTTCGAGCAAGGCTGGTATGCCACCTCTGTGGTACAACCTACGTTAGCCTCAATCTCTCACTGCACAAATGCTTGAAGACCTAGCAGTGGCCAGTGTTGTCCATCAGTTGAGGTGGCTGGTAGGAAATGCCAATACTGACGGCCTCTCTACAGTAACTGCCATGGGTCAGGCGCTGTTCTCCTGTCGTAGGATTATGTCACAGCATCCTATACCGGTCTCATAAGGGAGGTAGTCATATCCCCATTTTGTAGAGGAGCAAACCACCATAGGCATGAGATAGGGCTAAAATCAGGTTTATGGAGAAAGCATTCAGGCAAATATCTGTTCCAAAGTAAGTCACAAATAGAAGCTTTGATCTAATTGCCACTTACAGGGAACTTATGAGGAGTTTCTTGTTGGAGGTAAAACATGAGTTTTTGATGCATTGAATCTGAGGTCCTTGTAACTCCTTAAGGTGCTAAATTTGACACATGAGCCTAGGATCTTGGAAAAGAAGTCAGCACCAGAGGGAGATCTGGAACTCTTGCTCACAGATGCAATACTTGAGTCTATGGGAGAAGAGATGGCCAGGGAAGACCTAAATTCAACTGCAAACTTACCTCCTGGGGCTTCCTTCCCCTCCCTC
>NC_043715.1:57101947-57119535 GCF_006229205.1 Suricata suricatta
CTTATAGATTTTGGATACTAGCCCTTTATCTGATATGTCATTTGCAACTATCTTTTCCTGTTTCTCATTGCCTATTAGTTTTCTTGATTGTTTCCTTTGCAGTGCAGAAGCTTTTTATCTTGATGAGGTCCTATAGTTCATCTTTGCTCTTGATTCCCTTGCTTTTGGGGATGTGTTGAGTCGGAAATTGCTGTGGCTGAGGTCAAGAAGTTTGTTTCCTGCTTTATCCTTGAGGGTTTTGATGGTTTCCTGTCTCACATTCAGGTCCTTCGTCCATTTTTAGTTTATTTCTGTGTATGATGTAAAAAAGTGATCTAGTTTCATTCCTTTTCATGTTGCACCATCTGTTAAAGAGACTGTCTTTTTTCCATTGGGTACTCTTTCTTGCTTTGTCAAAGATTAATTGGACATACATTTGTGGGTCCCATTCTGGGTTCTCTATTCTATTCCATTGGTCCATGTGTCTGGTTTTGTGCCAGGCTTCCTCTCTCTTTGAAAAGCTACAGCTCAGGAACAGTCTGTCCTCTGATGATAATGCATCAGTCTGAGCTCCGCAAATATTGTTCAGACCTCAAGGTCTGCTTCCTGTATTTTTTAAATTTTTTAATGTTTATTTATTTTTGAAAGAGAGACAGAACGAGCAGGGGAGGGGCAGAAAAGGAGGGTGATACAGAATCCGAAGGAGGCTCCAATCTCTGAGCTGTCAGCACAAAACCCAACGTGGGTCTTGAACTCACAAGCCATGAGATCATGACCTGAGCCAAAGTCAGACACCTAACCAACGGAGCCACCGCGGTGCCCCTGCTTCCTGTAGTTTTAATACAGGTGTCTTAATACCTTTCCCTGATACATAAAAATAGAGCTGAATATTTAGAACCTCTTTGTGGAGATTTTATGTAGAGGTGGTAATTGCCTTATACATTTGTACAGAGAGGATCTTGTCATCTTTTTAAAAAATAGAATAGTATTACCAGCAAACTTAAGGATCCAGGATTAGAGGAGGGTTTTTTTTCCATGTTACTGAGTTCCTGTTAGATGTCAGAGGCTGTTGAGGAGGCTGGAAGTATGCCAATAAATTGCTTTCATAGAACTTCCATCACAAGCTAGGGACTAGGCAATAACCAGATGTATAAAAGAACTGCTATTCATAACAAGTGCTGGGATAAAAATGAAATCAGATAATGTGCAAGAACTATGGTTTGTAATGACAGTAGTGGCCACTGATCATTTTTCCCAGACCCTGTGCTAATAACTTTTAAAGGCACATTCGCTCTTAAATATTTATTGTAACACCTCAAGAGGATGTTCATCTCATCTCAGAGGTGGGGAAAGTCAGGCTCAGAAATTGACACCGTACAAGAGAGCCTGGAGTTTCAAGCAAGATCCGTCTGACCTCAAGGGCCATATTTGCCTCTTGGTGGCAGGGTGGGACTCCCCATTGCACGGAGGTGTCTCCGCACAGCAGCCTGGAGCTGCGGGAGAGTTACACCTGCCCTGCACGCCCAGGATCCAAAGCCACAGCACATGCTGCCTCAGCTCCTCTAAGCTTCTCTGCCTTTCAGAGACTCCATAGGAGTGTTTGGCATAGAGTATTCATTTAACAAATACTTGAGTGTCTGCAGGGTGTCAGACATCATTCTGAATAATAAAGATACAACAGTAAATAAGAAAGTCCCTGCACAGAGTCTACTGAGGGGAGACAGACAAGAAGCAAACAAAAGGAGTAACGTGTCAGGTATTAAGTGCTGAGAGGAAAAAAAAGATGGGGCTAAAAGGACTGATAGAGCTATTTTTTGTAGGATGTTCATAAACTTTAAGGAACTGACCTTTGAGTGGAGGGAGGTTGTTATCAGCCCACTGCTAGGAAGAAATAAAAGTACGACATACACGTACACGGTCTAACCTCAGATCCACTGATTCTAGGCCCGGGGTTTTAAGGACTTAATTCCGTTCTGCTTTTTCCTGAAATCCAGACTTTCTTCTAACTTGTTTCCTGTTTTTTCTTCTCCCTTCCCCTACCCAACTTGGGCTGTGGAGATAATGCAGGGGACTACAAGACTCACGTGATGACAACATTTGCTACGAAGTCGGATGCACACCATGGTGTTGACAACTTTGCCTTTGACTGCCCAGAAATGCAAACATTGTTTGGTGTGTTTAATCCAGACGAGAGGGGCTTCCGGCCTCACACTGTGGTTCTGCATGGGAGGTCGGGAATCGGGAAGTCAGCTTTGGCCAGAAAGGTCCTGCTGCACTGGGCGCGAGGTGAACTCTACCAGGAAATGTTCTCCTATGTCTTCTTCCTCTGTGCCAGAGAACTGCCGTGGATGAGAGAGGGCAGTTTTGCAGATCTAATTTCCAGGGAGTGGCCAGACTCCCAGGGTCCAGTGACGGAGATCATGTCCCAACCAGAACGGCTGTTGTTTATTATTGATGGCTTCGATGACCTGGACTTTGCCTTCAAAGATGATGACTTGGGTTTCTGTGAGGACTGGAGGGACAAACAACCCACATCCATTCTGATGCACAGTCTGCTGAAGAAAGTCCTGCTCCCTGAGGCCTCCCTGATGATCACCGTCAGAGACACCGGCATAGAAAAGCTCAACTCCATGGTCCTGTCACCGCACTACCTGTTAGTCAGGGGCATCTCCGTGGAGAAAAGGCTGCAGTTGCTTCTTAAGCACATGAAGAATGAGCATCAGAAGACAAAAGTCTTGAATTCAGTGGTAGACAACTACCCACTGTTGAACGAGTGCCAGGTCCCTGTCTTGGGGTGGCTCATCTCCGAGGCTCTAAATCTGCACGAGGCATCAGGAAAGAGCCTTGCCCCTTCCTGCCAGACCCTCACGGGCTTGTATGCCACCTTTGTGCTCCACCAGCTCACTCCTCGAGACCCGTCCCAGCACTGCCTCAGCCGGGAAGAGAGAGGCACCTTGAAGAGCCTGTGCCGCATGGCTGTGCAGGGAGTGTGGAGCATGAAGTTTGTGTTTTACGGAGATGACCTGGGTGTTCACAGACTCAGGGAGTCTGAGCTCTCTGCTCTGTTTCACATGAACATCCTCCACCAAGACCTCGGCCAAGAGAGGTGCTATACATTCCTGCACCCCAGCCTCCAGGAGTTCTGTGCTGCCCTGTACTATGTTCTAGAAGGACTGGAAACGGAATGGGATGCCTACCCTGTGTTCATGGAGAACATAAGGAGCTTGGTGGAGCTCAGACAAATCAGTTCCAATGCTCACTTGCTCCAGATGAAGCGTTTCTTATTTGGCCTCATGAGCAAAGAGGTGACGGGGGCCCTGGAAGTCCTGCTGGGGTGCCCCGCCCCCCTGGCGGTGAGGCAGGGGCTTCTGGGCTGGATCTCCCTGCTGGGTCAGCAGCCCGGCACCCCAGCCCCTCTAGACTTCCTGGACTCCTTCCACTGTCTTTTTGAGACTCAAAATGAAGACTTTGTCTGCTTGGCACTGAACAGCTTCCAAGAGGTATGGCTTCCAATGTACCGGCAAATGGACTTGCTGGTGTCCTCTTTCTGCCTCCAGCGGTGCCAGTATCTGCAGAAAATTCGGATGGACGTCCAGGAGGGCTTCGCAAAGGATGAGTTTGCTGAGGCACGGCCCCTGAGTCCCCAAGGGTGAGTCCTTCACCTCTGCCATTTCGTTTTTTCTATATATTAATGTTATTTATTTTTTAGAGGGAGGGGGAGAGAGAGAGAGCACGCGTGCATGCGGGGGAGGGGCAGAGAGAGAGAGGGAGACACAGAATCCGAAACAGGCTCCAGGCTCTGAACTGTCAGCACAGAGCCTGGTGCGGGGCTTGAACTCATGAGCCACAAGATCATGACCTGAGCCAAAGTCAGAGACTTAATTGACTGAACCATCTAGGTACCCCTGTTCGTTTTCTTTTTTTTTAATGCAGGTATAATTTTTTATTCTTTTTTATGGAGATATAACTGACAAATAAAAACTGCACATAACAGTGCCTGGGTAGTTCAGTCACTTAAGCATCTGACTCTTGATTTCGGCTCAGGTCATGATCTCACAGTTGTGGGATCAAGCCCCATGTTGGGCTCCAAGCTGGATGTGGAGCCTGCTTGGGATTCTCTCTCTCTGTGCCCCTCCCCTGCTCATGCTTCTCTCTCTCTGTCTCTCTGACTCTCAAGATATTTTTTAATTGTACATATTCATGTACAACTTGGTGTTTTGATGTACATAAAATAATCACCACGATCAAGCTAAATAGCACACGCATCACATTACATATTACTGTTCCCTCTTCTGTGTGTGGGGGGATAATACTTAAGACCTATCCTTCTGGCAAATTTCAAGGAAAGGGTACAGTGTTGCCAACTACCGTGACACCGCTGTACATGAGATACCTATCCTGTGCGCCAAAAACTTCGTACCCATTTCCCCTCCTGGAGCCACAGGCAGCCCCCACCATCGCTCTCCTCCCATGGGCTCCACTGTCTTAGATTCCACATCAGATCATGCATATCTTTCTGTTACTGGGCAATGTCACTTAGCTTATGGTCATTTGGACCCTTGCGAATGGCAAGATTTCCTTTTTAAAATGTTTTAGTGTTTATTTATTTTTGGAGAGATGGAGCAAGAGCAGGGGAGGGGTAGAGAGAGGGAGACACAGAATAGGAAGCAGGCTCCAGGCTCCGAGCTGTCAGTACAGAGCCCGGTGTGGGATGTGAACTCACAGACTGTGAGATCATAACCTGGGCCGTAGTCAGATGCTTAATAGACCGAGACACTCAGGTGCCCCTGGATTTCCTTTTTTTAAAGCTGAGTAATATTCCCTGGGGTGTGTGTCTGTGTGTGTTCGTCTCATTTTCTTAATCTATTCATCCATAAACAGACATTTAGGCTGTTTCCATATCTTGGCCACTGAGAAGATAGTGCAAATCTCTTTTCAAGGTACTGATTTCAATTCCTTCATGTAAGTGGGATTCCTGGAGCCTCAGGCAGTTCTATTTTTAACTTTCTGAGGAGCATCCGTGTGAAATGCTCCCTTTCACCTCCAGGGGGAGCCGGTAGGGCTGGTGGCTCCACGCCACCTTTGTATACCCCCCACCGGGGTGTCAGAAGGTTCAGAAAGCAGGTGGGTAGGACAGCCCTCATGCAAAGCACAAGGTGACCTCACTACATTGGCCTCAGACCCTCAGAAGCCATTCCCGTCTTACAGTGATGGGCTGATCTCTCTCCTCTGAGCCCACTGGGGCACTTGATGGTGCCAAACTCCATCCTGTGGAAGCAAATGTTGATTTTTTTTCTCCAATGTAGGATGCCGGTGAAGACGCTTGCTGATGAGTGGTGGGCAGATCTCTGCCTCGTGCTCAGCACCCACCCAAGCCTGCGGCAACTCGAACTGAGTGGCAGCATCCTGAGTGAACGGGCCATGAAGACCCTCTGCGCTACACTGAGGCAGCCAACCTGTAAAATACAGAACCTGACGTAAGGGTTCATGCCCCTTGGCATGGCTATGTCACTGCTCTCCTCTCTCATCTCTGAGAAAAATGTAATCAGAGTGGATAAGTGCTGCAGAAGTTGCAGGAACCAAGTTGCCAAAATCACACAAGGGGGAGGAACTAAAGACTCTGAGAGGCAGATCCATTCAGTCTGGGTATTGAGGGATGAATAGGAGTTGTCACTAGGGGCAAAGGTGAGGGGACCTCATTTCAGGCAAATGGGTAGAGCAAGATCAGAGGCTTTCCATCAGTCCTTCATGCTTTTATGTTCATTAATAAGGTAACAGATATTTGAACAGCTACTAAGTTCAAGGTCTGTGGTAGACCCCAGGGTACTCATCAAGCACCTGCAGTAGGAGATGACATGCTAGTTCTACTGCAGACAAACTTTCTGTTCCAGACTCTTCCCTCCAAGAGTCCGAAAAAAGCACATGTGACCCCCAGACTAGAGCAGGTCAACTTCTCCATGCAAACATTTTCCCTTCTTGCCTCTTCGGTTTCCTCCTGAAGTACTCTCCTTAAGCTGGGCTGTGCCAGGGAGCCTGGCGATGCCAGAACGTTGTCCTGTTCACGTCCACCCTCCACCACGCTCCTCTGCCAGCTTCATCTGCACGTTTCCCTGGGCGCCCCTTCCACCAGCAGCCCCTGCTCTCAGCTCTTGGCCGTGATGTTCTGGAATCCCTGTCAGCACTGACTCTGCAATTCAGCAGGAGTCCATCAAAATGGCAACAAGATTCAGGTGTTTCAAGGGTTTGACGTACATCCTCTGGACCTCTCAGGGCTCCTGTTTTTCTAGTTAACTACTTTAACATCTCCTGAACTTTCCATGCCCTTATATGTGTATATTGGCAACTGACCATTTTTTAATCCAAAAAGCATCACATCATACTCATTTTTGTGACATTTGACTTTTCTGTTCAGCTTGGACTTGATCACATCTGTTTGCAGGGTTTTTTAAAGATTTTATTTGTAAGTGCTCTCTAGACCCAACATGGGCCTTGAACTCCCAACACCAAGATCAAGAGTCACATGCTCCAGCGCCCGGCCCAGTCAGGCTCCCCTGCATCCCTGTTCTTAATGGATGACTGGACTGAGTTTCATCCCTCAGCATAGCTGTCTCATTCAGCGCTTCCCTGGGCATCCCCCCACGAGATCAGGCCCCATAAGAACATGATTATCAGCATCATTTAATACTGTGTCCCGTGCCTGCTGCACCGTGGTGGCTCACGTAGCTGTTGCCTTAAAACTGAATAAAGTGAGGGCACCTGGCTTGCTCAGTGAGTGCAGTGTATGACCTTAATCTCAGCATTGTGGGTTTGTGAGTTTGAGCCCCACGCTGAGCTCTGTGCTGACAGCTCTGAGCCTGGAGCCTGCTCCGGATTCTGTGTCTCCCTGTCTCTGCTCCTTCCCTCTTGTTCTCTCTCTCTCTCTCTCTCTCAAAAATAAACATTAAAAAAGTAAATTAATGCAAATAGTGAGAGATAAGAGAGTTGTAATGCGAGAAGAGGAAAAAGGGAAAATCAGGATGTGACTGTCACCTGTGTCTAAGGCACCATTTTCTTTTTTCTCTTCGGCAGATTTAAAGGTGCGCAGGTCACCCTTGGTCTTCATCATCTCTGGACGACTCTCATTACCAACCGAAATATTAAATACCTGAGCTTGGAAAGCACCCACCTGAAGGACGAAGATCTGATGATGGCGTGCAAAGCGTTAAGACACCCAAACTGTCTGCTGGAGTCGTTGAGGTTAAGTTCTGGGGACGGCTTTTGTTTTTTGATTTTGGTTTTGCCACTGTTGTCTTTCCTTTTTATATATTTTGTAATGCTTATTTATTTTAAAAGAGACAGAGACAGTGGGAGTGGGAGTGGGGCAGAGAGAGAGAGAGAAAGAGGGAGAGAATCCCAAGCAGGCTCCACACTGTCAGCACAGAGTCCAATGTGGGGCCGATCTCCTGAATCATGAGATCATGACCTAAACCGCAGCCAAGAGTCAGACAATCAACCAACTGAGCAACCCAGCCGCCCCTGGATTTAGTTTTAAATCCCTGGTCACAGCAAGCTGCAGAGCTATTAGGAAGATGGCAAAGTCTGGTGGTGGCTGGTGGAAACGGTCGTAGAGCAGCACGTGTGTACTTAACGCCCCACACGTGCACTCTCACAAACTCTGTGGGAACATTTCACACAAGAGAAAGGTAACTTTCAATGTTTTACAAAGATAATAAAATCTGGGGCTCCTGGGTGGCTCAGTCGGTTGAACGTCCGACTTCAGCCCAGGTCATGATCTTGTGATTCATGAGGTCAAGCCCCGAGTGGAGATCTGTGCTGACATGCAGAGCCTGCTTGGGACTCTTTCTCTCCTCCTCTCTCTGCCCCTCCCCTGCTTGTCCACTGTGTCTGTCTCTCTCAAAATAAATAAATACACTTAAAAGTGTTTTTAATTAGATGAGCAGAACCCGTTAGGCAACTTCTCTCAGTGTTGTATCTTCCGTAACTAACAGCACAATGTGAACCCCAGGAGGCTGACACTGAGCACCGTGTGTATGTCCTTCTGCGTCGATCTGTCAAATGTGCAGATAGGTGAAGCCACCCTGTGCCCAAGATCCAGAGGTGCCACCAGCCCCGTTCCTTTTCCAGCCACACCATGCAGAATCCCCGGCAATAACTGATATTTTCCATCTCTACAAGTCTGCCATTTGGGCTTTAGAAGTGGAATCATACAGTCTGTCACTGCCCTGTGACTGGATTTTTTCAATCCGCAGATGTGTTCTGGTCCATCATCCCTGCTGGTCTGGGTATCCGTAGCGTGTTCCTTTTTAGTGCTTTTAGTTCCGGTGGACGGAACTGCTACTCCGTGCTATGGTAGGCTGGGCAGAGGCGTGAGCTCTGCTTTGAGCTTTGTTCATTGATGCAGAGCAACTGCCAAAGACTAACTTGCTTTGCACCGCGCGTGTTTTTGCTGTGTCACTGGCGAGCTGCCCTCCCAAGCCAGGCCCCACCCTCATGGCCATGACAGTTCTAGAGTGGAAGACCAACAAGAAGCAAGTGCAGACAACCAGTCCTGGCAGAGAAGGAAATCGCTGCCATTTACAACAACATGGCTAGGCCTTGAGGGGTTGTATGGAGTTGAGTCAGAGAAAGACCAAATATTCTGTGATCTCACATACAGAATCTGAAAAAAGCTGAGCTCATAAAAACAGAGTAATGTGGTAGTTACCAGGGACTGGGGGTAGGGGAAAATAGAAATACGTTGTGTAAGGGCACAGACTTGCACTAGTACATAAATAGGTCCTATAGACTTAGCATACAGTGTAATCATTGTAGGCAACAAGACTGTATTATAAACATCAAACCTGCTGAGATAATCTCAATCACTCCCACCCCTGCTAAAAGAAATAATTATGTGACCTGATCGAGATGCTCACTAACGCTACAATGGCAATCCTACTGCAGTATATAAATGTTTCAAATCGGCATGTTTATGCCTTAAACTTATACAATGTTGTATGTTACATCTACTTCAACTGTTTTCAAGTGCAAGTATGTGAAACATTGGCTGGCAATCATTGCCAAGCATAAAATAATGCCGGAGAGAGGGGAGCCGGGCTGGGTGGGGAGGCACAAGTAAGTGAGGTCAGGAGACAGGCTTACTCAGAAGAGGTGACACTCGGGAGACCTGAACGGAAAACCTGGACCACATAAAGACGTGGGGTTGGAGATGGAGGGATGTTGCAGAGAGAAGAAATAGCAAATGCTCAGACCCTGAGCCTGGAGCAAACAGTGTCCAAAGTTCAGGAAAACGGCCAGAGGGGCTGCCGTGCAGGGAAACGCGTGGCTCTGGGGGAGCTGAGACCATGCTTTGTGTCGCGTGTCTCTGCAGGTTGGACCACTGCGGACTCACCCCCACCTGCTGCAAGGTGATCTCCCAAATCCTCGTCACGTCCATCAGCCTAAAGTCTCTCAGCCTGGCAGGAAGTAAGGTGACGGGCCAGGGCGGGAAGCCCCTCTGTGACGCCCTGGCCACCTCGCAGTGCACCCTGCAGAGGCTGATGTGAGTAGAACTTCTGTTCACAGGGCTCCCTCCTCTCAACGGAGATGGCCCAAGCAGCGGGGAAGGAACTGGCTGATGCCCAGGCCAAGGGGTAGCATGGCAGCTGGGACCCCAAGAGAGTGCCCCGATGTTGAGTATTTTAAAAAGACCCAGTAAATAACACTCGTGTCTTCGCCACTAAACTCTGAACCGACACAGAAGTTTAGGGGAGAAGCCAAGCTCACAGAACCAGCGAGCCGAACAGTGGTTGGCGGGGCTGCTGGCTGGGGAGAAACGGGGAGAGGCTGGCCAGAGGCAGTAAGTTCTGGGGAGCTGCGCAGAGCGCTCAGCTTACAGCTGGCAACGCTGGTTGTCTACCTGAGCGTTTCACCAGTGCCAAAACCCCGAGTCTTAGGCCGGTGGTAGTAGCCGCCATCTACACTGTCTGTGAGCACCAGGCTCTGTGCTGCGTGTTCTATCCTCCCTAGTCCACAGTCACCAACACCCTGCCAGGGGGGGATTATTTTCAGCCCATTTGCTGACAAGGGAAACAGAACTCCGAAGAAGGGAAATCTCTTGTCTAAAGTCACACAGGGAATAAAAGGCAGAGCCAATACATGAGCTCCGGTCAGACACCCAAGGGACTAATCTATGACCTGGAGGTTTCCCCCTTGGTGACCCATAGTCTGGGCAAAGTTGTCTCCCCCAGCGCTCCCAAAGTATGCTGTGGCAATGACCTCCCTCTTTCGTGGGCAGTTTGGTTGCTAAAGTCATAGCAAAAATTGAAAACTAAATGGCACAAATGACTTTAAAGTCCTGAGTGCTGGGGGGTTCTGGGGGGTAGGGGGGGTGGAGAATCACATGAGAAGCCAATAGAGTTTCTCTCCCTTAGTCTGTAGGGGAGGGGGGAAAACTTTTCCTCTATCCTCTTGGGTGCGATGTCTGAGGCCTGCAAATTAAACTAATGATTGGCAGGAAGCAGGTACCAACAAGTTTTACTGGCATTACTTTTTTTTAAATGTGCGTGGAGGCTTCACAGAAACGATGTGAGAAATCCAAAGGAATGGGCAGACTTGAGCTTGTCTGTCATTTTAACACAGTATGACAAACTGTGGAGGGTGACTAGGTGAAAGGGCTTTGGGGCTTCTAGGGACTGATAAAGTGTGAACAGGTAACTAAGGAGTATACGGGGGACCTTCTGGTAGATAAAGTTTCTATGATGACTCACCCCAGTGTCCTGTCCATCTTTGGTGGTGAGTCATTCTGGGTCTGACATCAAGGAGGAAGGACGTGCACAAGGGAACCCAGGCCCTGTCTCCAGGCAGACGGGGGAGAGCAGCTGTGTCCGCTTTTTCTCACTTGCTCTCAGCTCAACATCATCCTTATGCCCAAGTGGCACATTTCGGGCTCACGTATCCTGACCCCCCCCCTTGAATCCAACCCACACAGCACTTCGTCATCAAAATTAATCACTATCAATAATATGGAGAAAGTGCTTGCTTCATGCCCTGCTCTGAGCACCTCAGAAGTGCTAAGTCCTCTAACTCCGTCTCAGCCCCACGCCGGAGTGTTATGGAATCTCACTCCACGTGCACTGCTTCCTAAGCTTTGAGAAGCCGCTGGAGAGGAAGGCCGCCCTCTAAACAGAAAGCTCACTAATCTCAGCAACACCTCACCCCTAGTACACATGAGGAGCAAGCACAACCGCACGCAGAGCAGGAGGGCACTGCCCTGTGCTGCCCATTGTGGCTAATGGCGGCCCTCATCACCCACACCGTTTAGGTGATGTTGAGCTTCATGTTACATGCACATGCGGCGTGACATCACCATGAGCTGCAGGGGCACGTCAGCCACGAGTGGCGTTTCCTTCCCTTCCTTGCAAGGGAGGGAGGGATGGAACCTTAAGAACAGATGTCACCATTTCCCCCCCGGGGGGCTCTGTCCTTGCAGACTGGGGAGCTGCGGCCTCACCGCCGCCGACTGCCAGGACCTGGCCTCGGGCCTCACCAGCAACCAGAGTCTGACACACCTGTGCCTGTCGGGCAACAGCCTGGGGAGTGAAGGCGCCAGTCTGCTGTGTCGAGCCATGAGGTCCCCCAACTGCCGGCTGCAGAGGCTGACGTGAGTCCAGCTCCCTTCCCGGGGAGGTGGCGTTGTGTTACTGCAAACCGTGGGTACCACACGCCAAACTCAAGGCAGTGGGGAGCACCACTGTTACGATAAAGGGAACTGATAAGGGCTGCATCCTGTCCCCTGCCCTGATTTCCTCCCTCCGTGGAACATTCCAGCTCCACCTCTGTGTTCTTTCAGTGGGGAGTCAGCATTCATCCACATACAGGCGAGTCTCCTTATCTTTACCACAGTTACGTTCTGTAAAGTCACCGCAACACTGAACCATTGCTCCCAAGGGAAACACACGGTTAGGTTCCTGGGAGCCTCCGGTCACATCTTCCTCAACCAGTCAGCGCCTAACCTTGCTTTGTGTGTCTCTGTTTGAAGACCCCTTATTTAATATATATTGTCGATTAGTTAGCATTGAGCTCAGGGCCCACAACTCGATCACTCATGTCTGAAGCAAGCTCGTCTGTTAAGCATTTTCTCCACTCATACAGCACAGCCTTCTTGTGCATGGAAACAGTGGACTGCGCTTCAGCGCTAGGCATCAGCACTGCATGTTAAACAACAAAACACAGGGGCACTGGGCGGCTCAGTCAGTAAGCATCCTTCCGCTCAGGTCATGATCTCACAGCTCGAGGGTTCAAGCCCCGTGTCAGGCTCCGTACTGACAGCTCAGAGCCTGGAGCCTGTCTTCAGATTCTGTGTGTGTGTCTCTCTCTCTGACCCTCGCTTGCTCATGTTGTCTGTCTGTCTGTCTGTCTGTCTGTCTCTCTCTCTCTCTCTCTCTCTCTCTCTCAAAAATAAATAAAACATTTTTAAAAGTAAAATTAAACAACAAAACACCAACAAAAGCCACAAAAACGTGAAAACGTGGCACTGAGTGGACCATGAAAAGGATACTTGTTGATGATGAATTTGAAATGGGTTCAGCCTCAGCTAGGGCTGTGTGCCTTGGGCGGCTCAAATCTTTCTCTGCTCTGCACATGCACACGTGTCCGTGAAGGACTGTGAGCCCCACACACATACAAATAAATCATCAGGGTAGTAAAGAAATTTCAGCAAGGGGACAAATTTGCAAACACAGAATCCATGACTAATGAGGATCGACCACACTCATGAAGCGCCTGCTGTGGGCTAACACTGTTGGTTGCTAGAGACACAGAGATGACAGATGTGTTCTCTAAGTTTACGGAGTTTAGATTCTGCTAGGGAGACTTGGATGGTGACACAGGGTTGGGAGCCACGGAGGAGGTGTTCCACGGCTCCAGGGAGGGCCACACACACAGTTAGGGGATGCTGACTACTCTCGCTGGGTTACATGAGCATGTCTCAGTAACTGCCTTAAAAACAACCACCCCGTGTTGCCAGATTACTTTTCTAGCCATTTCTTTGGTCCGGTAGTGAGATCAAAAGATTTTTGTTACACCTGTTCCATACTGTTGGTTTGCCTCGCTGGGGTCACTTTACTTTCTGCCATTTCACCCCATTGACCAATCAGTTCACCAATAACTCTGTAAAACCAGAAAATTGATCTAGGCTGATGGTGTACCTCTAGCCATAAATTCTGTTTAAAAATGTAACTTTAATGTATATGTCTA
Organism: Suricata suricatta; assembly: GCF_006229205.1. Classification (NCBI taxonomy): domain Eukaryota; kingdom Metazoa; phylum Chordata; class Mammalia; order Carnivora; family Herpestidae; genus Suricata; species Suricata suricatta. Next base: position 57,115,160 of record NC_043715.1, read on the forward strand.
TCTTACAGTGAGTTCTAATAAGTGATGGGGGGATTGAGTATGGCAGACAGAATAGTGCTTCACCCCAAAATGTCCATGTCCTAATCTCTGTGAATATGTAAGCTCACGGGGCAAAAGGGACTTTGCAGTTAAGGATCTCGAGATGGGGAATTATCCAGGATTCTCTGTGTAGCCGTAACGTCTTGAAAGGGGTTTTTATAAGACAGGAGAAGAGACGTGGTAGCAGAGGTCAGAGGATAGAACTGGGGACTGAAGACCGGGAGTGAAGATGATGAGCAGCCTATCGAGGCTAGAAAAGACAAGGAGCAAAAGTTACGTCCTGGAGCCTCCGGAAGGCATGGCTCTGTGGATACCTCGAATCCTGTAAGACGCCGAGCTCCAGAACCACAAGACCATAAGCGTGTGTTTGAAGCCCCTAAGTTTTTGCCAATTTGTTATAGTAGCTACAGGAAACTAACACACAAGTGTGAAGGAAAATTAAAAACTGAGGATCTTGAATGGCATCCAAGCACTTCGTGGTCATCCTGTTACCCAAGCTGAAGCCTTCTTTTTCTTTTTCCTTCAGATTTTTATTTAAATTCTAGTCACTTAACATATAGTGTAATACTGTTTTCAGGAGTAGAATTTGGTGACTCATCACTTACCTACAACACCCAGCACCCATCACAAGTTCCCTCCTTAATGACCATCGCCCTCTAGCCCATCCCCCCACCCAACACCCCTCCATCAACCCTCAGTTTATTCTATGTTGTTAAAGTGTCTTGTGATGTTTACCTTTTTTCCCCTTCCCATATGCTTATCTGTTTTGTCTCCTCAATTCCACATACGCGTGAGATCAGCTGGTATTCGTCTTTCTCTGAGTGATCTATTTCACTTAGCATAATACACATTCCATCTACGTTGTTGCAGATGGCAAGAGTTCATCCTGTTAATGGCTGAGTAATACTCCATTGTATAAATACACCACATCTTATTTATCCATTCATCAGTCACTGCACATTTGGCTCTTTCTGTGGTTTGTCTACTGCTGATAGAGCTGCTATAAACACTGGGGTGTATGTGCCCCTTTGAATCTATATTTTTGTAACGTTTGGGTAAATACCTAGAGGCACAATGGCGGGGTTGTAGGATAGTTCTATTTTTACCTTTTCAAGGAACCTCTATACTGATTTCCAGAGGAGGCTGAAATCTTAAGTAATGCCTTATATACCCCCTCCCCAAGCAGGAAGAAACTGGGGCCAACAGAAGTTGCTCCCCCAAGGTTACAGCAAGCCTGGGTACGACTTTCCTCTCTCCCTGCAGACTGAAAGAATGTAGCCTGGATGTAGCTGGCTGCGGCTTTCTTGCATTTGCACTTATGGGCAACAGACACCTGACACACCTGAGCCTTAGCATGAACCCCCTGGAAGATGATGGGATGAACCTTCTGTGTGAGGTCATGTTGGAGCCATCTTGTCACCTCCAGGACCTGGAGTAAGTTTCAATGGCTGTTGGGAGTCAACTCGACCAATAGGGGGCTTGGGGTTCCTAGAAAGTCAAGAGAGGTGAGCAGGAAGACTGCTACCAAAAATCAGTTCTAGGGTCAATTGATGCTCATGTTTTCCAGGGAACCCTACACCGAGTGTGGGAAGGACAGAGAGATGAGTCCAAACAGGAGCCTCAGGCTGGGGTTTCTGCAGCTGAGGGCACCCTTGATTTCTAAAACCTGCTCACTTCTCAGAGGACCTCTTTTTGTCCTAAGTGACTCTTCTGTTCGTTCTGAATGTAGGGTGAAGACGGAGGGGCTGTCTATAGTTCTCAATACCTTTTCCCTCTGGGACCCAAGTTCCTTTACCTTTTATTGGAATGTTTCTATTTTATAATAAGAGTATCCCACCCTTAAACAGATTATAGGAAAGTTAAAAGATCTCAATGAGAGGAAATAAATCTCCAGTCTCACAACCAAGATATAAACGCTGTTACTACTTTGGCAAATCCCTCCAAATGCCTAAGTGGCATTTTGTGGTACAAAGAAAGGATCCCAGCATTACCACTGGGGGCTTTCTTGCCGCGTGGTGGGAACAGGGTTCTATATTTTACCTGTGAAGTCTCATGTAGCTCCCCTACCAATCAGTCCCCGGAGAAACCCGCACTCCCAAGGAGCCAAAGTCTTGCCTTTGGTCTCACATTCTGTCCCCCAAATACCTACTGACCATAATTGTAACTATTCCATTTAATGATGCATGATATCTTTAAAAATCTCCTAAAGCTAGACACTGAGAGTATGTCCAATGTTTTAGTCATGTGTACCTTGTAAATCTTAGTGTAGGTAATATCTTGTCATCGATTACAAAAGTGGAATTAATGAACCAAAAGATAAGACCATTTTAAGACCTCTTCATCCCTGATAATAAGTACAAGAAAGGAATCGGATAGAGATCATAGCCCACAAATCAGAGCGCCCCCCTCCAAGTATTAATGTCTATGTTTGTTTTCATGAAATCGGCATTTCAAGCCCTACTTTTGCATGGAGTAGAAACTAAAGCTTAATCAGTTGGAGATGCCATTTCTTTGGGAGTTGATCTAAGTGCTGGGGATCAGATGGTCACACCATCATTTATCCATGCTGGCCAAGACTTCATCGTTCCCACCTGATCAGCAGGTGTGAGTCCTGACAACTGTGTTCTTGCTCGTTCCTGGCATGAATGCCTCATGAAGACAGACTGTCTCCTCCCCGGTGGGATCGTTCATGCTAAGATGACGAGAGGAGACAGTGAAGGTGTTCCCATCATTTCCACTCGGATGAGTCACCTGGGCTTCACTGCAGGGGCCACATCTACGCCTTCCTTCGCCATGCATACTGGGAACAGGAGCACAAGACCCCCCTCCTTTCAAATCCCAAACCCATCTCACATTTCAGTAGCTTCTGTCCTCTGTCATCTTTTCTCAGCCCCTCGTGGCTCTGTCCTTTGTCAGGGGCTCTACCAACTTCTCTCTTGCGGGGGTTTTTTCTCTTTCTTCCTGTCCACCATGGAGAATCCGTATCCCATCTCCAGGTGGGAAGCAACTCCGATGTGCTCATCTTTTCTGCAGATAACTCCAGCCACATCACACAGTTTCCCCACCTGCCACTGTCATCCCTCCTCACACGAGCCAGTGGAGGCTGCACCTTCTAAGCTGTTCTCAGGGATGAACAAAACGGCTACCAGTTAGGAAGGCATACAGGAAACGCCCCACTGACGTTTCTGGGCGTCATCCCTTGAAGCACTCTCTCCCCAAGTGACACGGGCTCCTCTCCTCTCGCAGACTGGTGAAGTGTCGCCTCACTGCCGCCTGCTGCAAGAACCTGTCCCATGTGATCTCAAGGAGCAAACACCTGAAAAGCCTGGACCTTGCCGCCAACGCCCTGGGTGATCACGGCGTCATGGCGCTGTGCGAGGGCCTGAAGCACAGGAAGGCTTCTCTGCAGAGGCTTGGGTGAGCCCCCAGGGCACCTGGTGGGGGCTGGGTAAAGAGAAGTGGGGACCTGAGTGTGAAGTTGCTCGAACAAAGTTGATGTTCTAACTCTCTTGATTCCATCTGAATCTGCTTTGTTCTTCCTGGTGCTTCAGAAATGACATCACTCCCTTCAAATCAGCATAAAGCCATTTCATAGGAAAGCCCTAGACTTTCCCATGAAACCAATTAACATCTGTACCCACATTCCCTTCTTCCTAAAACAGTAAAGGAGAACCTTTACTCTTTCAGAGGTTAACTTCACTCACACTGGGAATCCCATAATCAGCCAGGAAATGCCTCAGACCATCGCTGAGTTACCTGCCCTTGTCTCTTTCCACAGCCTCCCTAAGAGAGATTTTCTGTCCTCATAAATGCTTAGATACTATTTTTGAAGCAAAACCAATAGTAAGCCCTATTCAGTCCTACCTCACATCTAACTCTAGGCAGCTAGAACTACTCGAGCTCCATGCCAGACTTTTTACTCCCCCACAAGAAATTCCCAAACATACAAAACCTAGAATGATCGGGACATTAAAAACCTGTATGCTCCCCACCCAGCTTAAACAATCAATATTTCGCTCTAGTGAGTTATGGGGCTTGTCATTCCGCCTCTCAGTACCGCCACACACATCCCCAACCCGTGACAACATGGTGACCATGCCGTATTTACACCTGACAGTGTTATCGACTCCCCACTGCTCTGAGGACAAAATTCTGAATCCTTCATATGACCTAAAATTCCCAGCCTGCTCTCACACCTCCGCTTCTGGCTCCCCGCTGGCCATCCGGCTGCCTTCCTGCATCTCAGCCATGTCCCGCCCCTTCCTTCCACAAGGGCCATATAGCGTCCTAAGCGCCACTGCTGCTCCCTGCCCCTGTCTACCCGTTTTACTTCTTGC
>NC_043715.1:57119635-57143804 GCF_006229205.1 Suricata suricatta
CCCCCCCCCCCCCCCCCCCCCCCCCCCCCGCTCCCTCCCTCTCTCTCTCAAACAAAAAACCAAGGAAATGGTCGGGTTTCTCCCCAGAACTGCTGAACCATAAACTTCTGTGGGTAGCGCCCACCACTCAGTTTTAAACCCCGACTTGACAGTCAGATGGGTTAAAGGGCCGGTCACTGATCTGTGGCGACATTTCTTGGCGTGTCGGCTCTGCAGGTTGGAGGCATGTGGGCTATCCTCAGACTGCTGTGAAGCACTCGCCTCGGCTCTCCTCTGCAGCCGGCGCCTGACCAGCCTAAACCTGATGCGGAACAATTTCAGCCTCATAGGAATGATGAAGTTGTGCCCGGTCTTTTCACAACCCACATCTAACCTACAAATAATTGGGTAAGTCCTGGCATTGTCTCCTGAGATACAAACCTCCTTGTACTCCGGGTATATACGCAAGCTGGTGGAGAGGTACTGTATCCCAGAAGCTGAGACTGTGGCTCAGGGGCCACATCTTTATTCAACCCCTACGTGCCCACCGCGTTCCGGGCACCGCGCTGGAGATGCAGGGACACAGGCCTGCAAGGTGCCTGCAAGGTGCCTGACTTCACAGGGCTTGCTCTTGGGTGGGTTTAGGAAGACAGCATACGAATAAGATATTTGTCCTTAAAAAACTAAAAATAGCATTGCGATATGATCCAACAATCGTACTTCTGGGTACATACCCAAGAGAACTGAAACCAGGATCTAGAATAAACCCGTGTTTATAGCAGCATTGTTCACAACAGTCAAAAGGTAGAAGCGACCCCCGCATTCATCGCCAGGTGACTGGGTAGATGAACAGTGGTTTATCCACACGATGGAATATTAGTCAGCACTGAACAAAAGGAAATTCTGACGCACTACCGCGTGGATGAAACTTAAGGACACGATGCTAAATGAAACAAGTGCAAAAGACAAAACGGGCAGGATCCTACTGAAGTGAGGCCCCAGAGGAGTCAGACCCAAAGCAGGCGGTGGTGCCAGCGGCTGGGGGAGATGGACGGGAAGGGAGTGTGTAACGGGCGGAGGGTTTTAGTTGGGGAAGGTGAAAAGTTATGACGATAGGTGTGGGGACGGCTGCGCGACAGCGTGCGCGTTCTTGGCGCCACTGGACCGGACGCTGCACAACAGTTCCGACGGACAACCCGCTGAGGCTGGGTGTCCTACATCTGCATCAAGAGAAAACTGCCCAAGTGAGAACGTGCCTTGTCCCGCCGTCCCAGCTTACGGCAGGTGGGTCTGTGCGCGGGCCACGTGGCGGCGAGCGGGTATAACGAGAAAGGCTGCCGTGTGCCATCTGAGGGGGGCGCCGGTTGGGGAGGCAGGGCTTAGTGGGCTTGGAGATGTCCATGTGGCCAAGGAGAACTGCTACAGCGATCTCTCAGCCACCGGGCAGAAAAGGCAGAAGACTGGGTTGAAAGAGCACGTTTGGACTGGCCGCTCAGGAAGCGGGTAGCCTTGGCGGGGCCAAGGCGCCAGGACAGCACGGAAGCGTGGTTTTGCGTCTCTCGTCCCTGAGATGCAGCCAGATCAACACCGCGCCATCCTGCACAGCTAGAAAACTGCGCTGAGGATTAGCACGACTATCCGCCTGAGCTGGGCCCGCGCGGCGCGGAGGGCGGGGACCGGAGAGAGGACGCCGTGGGAAGAGTACGGAAAGCATCCCCCCGGCCCGAGCAGCTGGAGAGAACGGAAAGCACGCAAGGACTGAACAAGAGGAGGAGAGAGGAAGGAGAATGTAAATACCATTAAACTCCATAAACGGGAAGGGCCGATCGGAAAATCGGCAGCTGCGCACCTGGCGGAGCCTCGGCGGGAAGGGACGGTCCCCAGGGGCACAGGGCAAGGCCCTGGGGTCTCAGGCCACCCGGGAGAGGCGGTTCCGCTGCGGGAGGACGGCGGGGGGAGGCTGGGCGGCCTCCCCGCAGGCGAAGGTCCCAGCAGATCCCGGAGCACGACCGCGTTCGCTGTGCGGGAACAAGGCCGGCGGGGGAGGCCTGGCGCCCGCGGTGGGTTGTGATTTTCCATAATCCCTGAGACGCCGCTGCGACGGACCGCGTGGGCTTCTCCTGGGGCGGCCTGGCACCGCCGCAGGCTCCGGGCGGTCTCCAGAAGGTTCCTGGCAGCGCCCGGCACCTGGCCATCCCGCAGAGACGCAGGACCAGCCACAGCCGCGGCTCCTCTGAAGTGACGGGTCCAGAAAACACAGCCGCGTCTGAGATAAAACGCAGGAGGGAGGGGCCAGCCTGGCAACCTGACCCTTGGTGACAGACAGTGTAAAAGCAGGGACTGGAAGGAAGCTGGAGACAAACAAGGAGTGCGTGACTGCTGGTTGGGGAGAGCACAGAGCTCTGACACCAGACTGGGATGGGGGACGCCATTTTCACTGCTCCTGCGCATGCGCCCACGCACACCTACAGGCGTGGCAACAATCCACCCCAGTGAGCTAGCAGCGCCATCTAGTGGAGAACCGTACTGTTACACTAAGCGCCGCCCACTGGGCCAACCTCACTCTTCAGGAACAAGTCTCTCCACCTGCTACATAAAGTGCTTCATAGTTCAATTTCTAGGAGAAATCAAAGTAATTTCAATCATACTTCAGTCTGTTTGCTGGTCCATCTTTTCAATTCTTTTTCCTCCTTGAATATAGAAAGAATAAATTTATTTCTATTTTCCATTTCTATTAAAAACATTTTTCTTTGATTTTTTTCTACTATATTTTTTACTTTTTTGTAAACTTTTCAAATTCTATTTTTTTTACTTCGATCATTTTATTTTATTCAATTTCATTGTATTCATTTTTTCATTTTTCTTTTTTTTTCTTGTCTTATCTTTCCCTTCTTTCTCTAATCTATCAAGCTCCTTTCAACCATGAGACCAGAACACACCTAGGATCTAGCATCCTTTATTTTATTTTTCTGTGCTGTTTTAAATTTTTTAATTTTAATTTTTTACCTTATTAATTCCTTTTCTTCTTTCAAAATGATGGAACAAAGGAATTCATCCCAAAAGAAAGAACAGGAAGAAATGACAGCCAGGGACTTAACACAGATACAAGCAAGACATCTGAACCAGAATTTGGAATCATAACAATAAGAATACTAGCTGGAATTGAAAACAGATTAGAATCCCTTTCTGCGGAGATAAAATCTAGTGAGGATGAAATTTAAAAAAAAAAAACAAAAACTATAACTCAGCTGCAATCTCGAATAGATGCCACAGCAGCAAGGATGGATGAGGCAGAGCAGAGAATCAACAATAGAAGCAGAAAAAAAGAGGGAGATTAAGGAAAAAGTGCATGATTTAAGAATTAAAGAAATCAGTGACTCATTAAAAGGGAACAACATCAGAATCATAGGGGTTTCAGAAGATGAAGAGAGAGAAAAAGGGGTAGAAGGATTATGTGAGAAAAATCATAGCAGGAAACTATCCTAACCTGGGGAAAGACTCAGACATCAAAATCCAGGAAGCACAGAGGACTCCCAGTAGATTCAACAAAAATGGACCATCAACAAGGTATATCATAGTCAAATTCACAAAATACTCAGGCAAGGAAAGAATCATGGAAGCAACAAGGGAAAAAAAGTCATTAGCCTACAAGGGAAGATGGACCAGGTTCACAGCAGACCTATCCACAGAAACTTGACAGGCCACAATGGAGTGGCAAGATATATTCAATGTGCTGAATCAGAAAAATACGCAGCCGAAAATTCTTTATCCAGCAAGGCTGCCATTCAAAATAGAAGGAGAGATAAAAAAAAAAAAAAGTTTCCCAGAAAAACAAAAATTCAAGGAGTTCGTGACCACTAAACCATCCCTGCAAGAAATTTTAAGGGGGACTCTCTAAGGGGAGAAAAGATGGGGGGGGTGCGTGGGGGAGACCAAAAACAATAGAGACTAGAAAGGACCAGGGAACACTACCAGGAATTCCAACTCTACAGGTAACATAATGACAATAAATTCATTTCTTTCAGTACTCAGTCTAAACATCAAAGGACTAAATACTCCAATCAAAAGACATAGGGTAACAGAATGGATAAGAAAGCAAGATCCATCTATATTCTGTTTACAAGAGACCCACTCTAGACCTAAAGACATCTTCAGATTGAAAGTAAGGGGATGGAGAACCATCCATCATGCTAATGGTCGCCAAAAGAAAGCCAGAGTAGCCATACTTATATCAGACAGTCTAGACTTTGAAATGAAGGCAATAACAAGAGATGAAGAAGGGTATTATATCATAATTAAGGTTGTCTATCCACCAAGAAGACATAAAATTGCAAACATTTATGCTCCAAATGTGGAAGAACCCAAATATATAAATCAATTAATCACAAACATAAAGAAACCCATGTATAATAAAACCATAATAGTAGGCAACTTCAACCCCCACTTACAGCAATGGACAGATCATCTAAACAGAAAATCAAGAAGGAAACCATAGCTCTGAATGACACACTGAACCAGATGGACTTAACAGATGTACCCAGAACATTTTATCCTAAAGCAGAGGAATATACATTCTTCTCCAGTACACATGGAACATTCTCCAGAATAGATTACATACTGGGACAAAACCACCCCTCAACAAGCACAGAAAGATCGAGATCATATCGTGCATATTTTCAAACCACACCACTATGAAACTCAAAATCAACCACAAGAAAAAATTTGGAAAGATAACGAATACTTGGAGACTAAAGAACATCCTACTAAAGAATGAATGGGTTAACCAAGAAGTTAAAGAGGAAATTAAAAAGTACATAGAAGCCAATGAAAATGATTACACCACAACCCCAGAACTGTGGAATGCAGCAAAGGTGGTCATCAGAGGAAAGTAGACAGCAATCCAGGCCTTCCTAAAGAAGGAAGAAAGGTAACAGATACACGGTCTAACCTTACACCTTAACAAGCTGGAAAAATAACAGCAAATAAAATCCCAAACCAGCAGAAGACAGGAAATAGTAAAAATTAGAGCGGAAATCAATGCTGTCAAAACCAAAACCAAACAAACAAAACAACAGTAGAACAGAGCAGTGAAAACCAGAAGCTGGTTCTTTGGAATAATTAACAAAATTGATAACCCCCTAGCCAGACTTACCAAAAAGAAAACGGAAATGACTGAAATAAGTAATACCAAGAATTAAAGAGGACAGATGACAACCAACACAGCAGAAATACAAACAATAACGAGAAAATTATGAGAAATTATATGCCAATAAAATGGGCAATCTGGAAGAAATGGACAAATTCCTAGAAACATAAATTACCAAAATTGAAACAGGAAGAAACAGAAAATTTGAACAGACCCCTAACCAGTAAGGAAATTGAATTAGCAATAAAAAAATAATTACCAAAAAACAAGAGTCCAGAACCAGCTGGCTTTGCAGGGGAATTCTACAAAACATTTAACTCTTTAACACCTATTCTCTTGAAGCTGTTCCAAAAAATAGAAATAGAAGGAAAACTTCCAAACTCTTTGTATGAAGCCAGCGTTACTTTGATCCCAAAACCAGACAAAGACCCCAGTAAAAAGGAGAACTATAGACTAATTTAACTGATGAACATTGATGCAAAAATCCTCAACAAGATGCTAGCCAACAGGACCCAAAAATACATTAAGAAATTACTCACCATGACCAAGTGGAGTTTATACCTGGGATGCAGGGCTCGTTCAATATCCACAAAACAATCAGTGTGATTCATCACATCAATAAAAGAAAGGACAAGGACCACATGATCCTCTCAGTAGATGCAGAGAAAGCATTTGACAAAATACAGCATCCTTTCTTGATAAAAGCCCTGAAGAAAGTAGGGATAGAAGGATCATACCTCAAGATCATAAAAGCCATATAGGAAAGGCCCACCACTAATACATTCCTCAATGGGGGAAAACAGAGCTTTTCCGCTAAGGTCAGGAACAAGAAATGGCTGTCCACTCTCGCCACTGTTATTCAACATAGTATTGGAAGTCTTAGCCTCAGCAGTCAGAAAACACAAAGAAATAAAAGGCATCCAAATTGGCCAGGAGGAGGTCAAACTTTCACTCTTTGCAGATGACACTGTTACTCTATATGGAAAACCCAAAAGGTTCCACCAAAAAAACTGCTAACACTGATCCATGAATTCAGCAAAGTCGCAGGATATACTCAGAACATTTTATCCTAAAGCACAGAAATCGGTTGCCTGCCTATCCACCAATAATGAAGCAACAGAGGGGCGCCTGGGTGGCTCAGTTGGCTAATCGTCCAACTTTGGCTCAGGTCATGATCTCACGGTTTGTGGGTTCGAGCCCTGCGTCAAGCTCTATGCTGACAGCTAGCTCAGAGCCTGTAGCCTGTATCCGGATTCTGTATCTCCCTTTCTCTCTGACCCTTCCCTGCCTGTGCTGTCTCTCTCTGTCTCTCAAAAATAAATTTTTAAAAAATTTTTTAATTTTTTTAAATAAAAAATAACAGAAAGAGAAGTCAAGGAATCGATCCCATTTACAATTGCACCAAAACTCATAAAATACCTAGAAATAAATCTAACCAAAGAGGTGAAAAATCTATACACTGAAAACTATAGAAAATTTATGAAAGAAATTGAAGAAGACACAAAAAATGGAGAAATAGTCCATGCTTCTGGATAGGAAGAACAATATTGTTAAAATGTCAATACTACCCATAGCAATCTACATAATCAATTCAATTCCTGTCAAAATAACACCAGCATTCTTCACAGAGCTAGAACAAACCATCCTAAAAATTGGAACCAGAAAAGACCCTGAATAGCCAACACAGTCTTGACAAAGAAAACCAAAGCTGGAGGTATCACAATCCCAGACTTCAAGCTGTATTACAAAGCTGTAATCATCGAGACAGGATGGTACGGGCACAAGAACAGACACTCAGATCAATGGAAAGAATCGAGAACCCAGAAATGGACCCGCAAACGTATGGCCAACTCATCTTTGACAAAGCAGGAGAGACTATCCAATGGGACAAAGACAGTCTCTTCAGCAAATGGTGCTGGGAAAATTGGACAGCGACATACAGAAAAATGAACCTGGACCATTTTCTTACACCAGACACAAAAATAAACTCAAAATGGATGAAAGACCTAAACATAAGACAGGAAGCCATCAAAATCCTCGAGGAGAAAGCAGGCAAAAACCTCTTTGACCTTGGTGGCAGCAACTTCTTACTCAGTACGTCTCTGGAGGCAAGAAAAACCAAAGCAAAAATGAACTACTGGGACCTCATCAAAAAAAAAATTGCAGATCTCATCTGGAGAGCAAAGGAAACAATCAGAAAAACTAAAAGGCAACTGGCAGGATGGGAGAAGATCTTTGCAAACAACATATCAGATAAAGGGTTAATATCCAAAATCTAAAGAGAACTTACCAAACTCAACACCCGGAAAACAAATAATCCAGTGAAGAAATGGGCAAAAGACATGACAAGACACTTCCCCAAAGAGGACATCCAGATGGCCAACCAACATGTAAAAATGCTCAGCATCACTCATCACCAGGGAAATGCAAATCAAAGGCACACTGAGATACCACCTCACACCTGTCAGAGTGGCTGACATTAACACCTCAGGTAATAACAGATGTTGGTGAGGATGCGGAGAAAGAGGATCTCTTTGCCCTGCTGGTGGGAATGCAAACTGGTGCAGCCGCTCTGGAAAACAGCGCGGAGGTTCCTCAAAAAACTCAAAGTAGATTTACCCTACGACCCAGCAACTGCACTACTAGGTATTTATTCAAGGGAGACAGATGTGCTGATTCGAAAGGGCACGTGCACCCCAATGTTTATAGCAGCGCTTTCAACAATAGCCAAAGTATGGAAAGAGCCCGAATGTCCATCAATAGATGAATGGATAAAGAAGATGTGGTACTATATATATATATATAATGGAGCATTATTAGGCAATCAAAAAGAATGAAATCTTGCCATTTGCAGATTGTGGATGGAACTAGAGGATAGTATGCTATGAGAAACTAGAGAAAAACAAATATCATATGACTTCACTCATAAGAGGACTTTAAGATACAAAACAGATGAACATAAGGGAAGGGAACCAAAAATGATATAAAAACAGGGAGGGGGACAAAACATGAGACTCTTAAATATAGGGAACAGAGGGTCACGGGAGGGGCTGTGGGGGGGGAATGGGCTAAATGGGTGAGGGGCGTTAAGGAATCTATTCCTGAAATCATTGTCGCACCATGTGCTAAGTTGGATGTAAATTATAAAAAATGAATTATAGAAGGTAAAAATAAAGTAAATAAATAAACTTAAAGAAAAAAAGCGGTGTGACCTTGGACAAGCTCAGCGTGTGACCTCGGGATTTAGCATGGAAGAGCCAGACCTAGATTTTACTGATGGACCTTTCAAGAACCTATTTCCTATCTGCAAAATGGGGAAGATGCTCTGTATCTGTTTGAACACCTCTCTCTCTCTCCTGTCCTAGAAGTTATAAGCTTCACAGGGTGGAGACTTTGTTTTGTTCATTATAAGGCCTCCAAACCCTGTAATATGACCCGGCACAAAATAGGTTCTCAAGAAGGAGTTTGTGGACAAATGAATAATCATGCCTGACTCAGGATCGTGGCGAAGGCAGATCCCTCTAAAAGCTGAGTGTAGCACCTAACACATTGAAGACTGCCTTCCACGTAGGGATTTACTCTTGTTCTATGGGGAACATCCTGCGTCTCCTCTCGAGTACAAAAAGAGGTTTCAAATCCTTGGTGGGGGTTCCAGGAACTTAAAAGAGAAAGGTCAGAAACAAATTCCCTGGAGTGTCTGAGTGGCTCAGTTAAGTGACGGACTCGTGGTTTCACCTCGGCTCATGATCTGTGGGTTCGTGAGTCCGAGCCCCATGCCAGGGTCTGCGCTGCCCGCTGCAGTTCTTGGGATTCTCCCCCTCTCTCTCAGCCCTTCCCCCGTTTGTGCTGTCTCTGTCTGTCTGAAGATAATAAAAAAGCAAATTCCCAGAGTAACCTGTCCCCCTTCTGCCTCCCCAGGCTGTGGAAATGGCAGTATCCACCGCAAATAAGGAAGCTGCTGGACGAAGTGCAGCAACTCAAACCACAGGTTGTCCTTGGGGATGGTTGGTATTCTTTCGATGAAGACGACCGGTACTGGTGGAAAAACTGAAGATGGGAACCCCCCACCCACGGGCGATCTGATGGAGGAGCACCGAAAGGGTCTTCCGGGGCACGCTGTGCTCAGGGCTTCCCTCTCACAGCTGGAATACGACTTCCGATTCTCACAAAGCCCTCACGGGTAGCGATTCTTGTGTGTCCAATGTGTCTCAGCTATAGGATTTGCCTCTGGCATACGCTGTGACCTTCAGCTCCTAGGATCTCAGTATCTAGGAAACGTCTGCCCTACTCAGAGCATTAAGAGAAAATCAAACACTAAGAGCATTTCGGGAATAAGCACCACGTGGCCTTGAGCAGTGGAGACGTGATCCAGAAGAAGAATCGGAAAACAGGTCCCCAAAGTGGCCCCCAAATGTTAGTAATACAAATGAAATAAAATATTAAAGCACAATCTGAAAGTCAAAGAAGGTGTGACTTTGAGTATCTAAATATAAACACAAAGCCAAGCGTCTTGCTTCCTGTCGTGAAGAACTGGTCTACCACCATGTCTGGAAGGGCAGACTGCTGATCTCACGCAGGACGGGACGTGGGGAAGTGTGATCTCAGGGGTTGGGGAATCTTTGGGGTGAGTTGACACGTAGCCCCTCAGATAAGACTGCTTCAGCATTCACAGCTGTGTGCACTGGAGCAAATCCTTCCTGACTGACGCTGAGGAGAGTCCTCAGTTGGCTTGTCAAAGCACGTTCACTAAGGCAAGTTGTCTTGGATCCATTTAATGGGTTTACACCTGGTTGGGTAGCTACTTGTTACCATGGCTACAGAACAATCGGTCTCTTCCTAGGAAAGTGGGAAACTCTTGGTGTTCTCACCAAAATGTACTTTTTTATTATTCCTTACATTTACCTAGTCTACAATGAGGACACCTAACACACATGGCCCTTGTTGCACACCAGGCTCTATTCCAAGCACAATCTACAGGTCATTCGGTCTTCAAACCCAGGCGTGACCTTTCAGTGCTTCAGGCTTCTTCCCTGTCAGCTCAAATTAGATGGTTATTGGCCTGCCTCCTCTCACCCCTATAATACGGCTGACGAACCGTTGAGGCCAGATATGGGAGAAACGTCAGCCCTGGGGTTTCCTTGGGTTTATGCCGTTAGAATCATTGTCCGTCTCTGGTATCTTTGCAGGAATACTTTTTTTTTAATGTTTGTTTTGAGACTGAGGGCATATGAGTGGGGGAGGGGCAGAGAGAGAGGAACAGAGAGAGAATCCCAAGCAGACTGTCCGCTGTCGGCACAGAGCCCCATGCGGGGCTCAATCCCATGACCCTGGGATTATGGCCTGAGCCGAAAGCAAGTTGGATGTTCAACTGAATGAGCCACCTGGGTGCTCCAGGAACACTTTAAACACATGCTCTGGAAACAATACATGACGCTGTCCATTGGGCCAATGGGACACCGTTTATAGGACATGAATGGGGGAGGGCGTCACAGTGATACCTCCTAAACCCGAGATGTCCCAGTCCCCAGAATACTGTAATATATAATATATATAATACTATATATTATATAATGCTATATAATACTATAATATATAATACATATGTCCCACTTTGGAAAGTTCCTGCCCGAAAAGGAAGATCAAAGAGTGGAGGCTACAGCTTATTTATTCAGATTCGTGTTGAAATCCTGGCTCTGCTCAATGACACTAGACAAATGTCACCCTCCGTCAGCCTTTGTTCCCTTATCTGTAAAATAAGGAAAACAGCACCTGCCTCTTACGGTCAGTTTGAGAAGAAGAATTTTGGAAAAGCCACCGGCAGCTAGAACGTTCATTCCACAAATACTTATTAAGTACCTACTTGTGTTATCTGACAGTTCACAATATGGTCACACACTTAGCAGCTTAAAACGTCTCCACGGGGTGTCACGAAGCCACAGTGGCTGTGTCTGGCGGGGCCGTGGGCTCACGGGGGACTTCCCTGGGGAAGGAACCTCTTCCAAACGCAGGTGGCTCCCGGAAGTGTTCGTGCGTTGGCAGGCTGGGGGATGGGGGCCTCGGGCTTCTCGTTGCTCGCTGCGGGCCAGGGGGCATTCCCGGCCCCCTGCCGCCCCGCCCCCTCCGCGCCGCAGGCTGCTGCTTCACAGCCCACAAGGCAGTCTCTCCGCAAAACAGACTCACTATTCATGTTACCACAGAAGCGAGGTCCCGCCACCGCTGCCCTATTCTATTCGGCTAGAAGTCACAAGTCCTGCTCACACTCAAGGGGGGGAGACCCACGAGGACATGAACTTCAGGATGACGGGGTCATGGAGGACCTTAGAGTCCGTCCAGGGCTCTGCTCTAGGAGGACGCCGCTCTCAGCTCACATCTGCATGTTGGACGTGCCCTGCCCTCCTCCCAGCCGTCTCCAAGCGTAGAGAAGAAGGGATCTGGTTGGTAAGGCCAGAAGGAAGACACCGGGCCTGAGCGGCTCAGCCCCTCCGGGCGCTCCCTCCAAGCGGCTTTCCCGTTCCAGGCAGCACGCTTCAGGGGCTGGCGGAGTCTGATTAAGGCAAAGGGTTCGGAATCTGCCATCCAGCCAATGGAGTTGTGAGTATTGGAAGCGACACTGTGATCTATCTCTAACTACTGATTTCTCGTTGGATTCCAAGTTCCAAAAGGAGGGGATGAGGTGGTGACTATTCTTGGAAGTGCCCAGGCCCTATACGCCGGCCGCTGGGCCAGGGCTGGCCGCTCGGCAGCACGCGGGGCCAGCAAGGTCCCGACTCTCTCGGACATTCCAGCGGGGAGACCAGAACAAGCTCCAATGTCCAGTCAAACACCCTACAAAGAATCAGACAGTAGTGGCATGTTAGCAAGAGCGGCCCAGCCGTTTTCGACTTTAGAGCGTGAGAAGGCCACTCTTCTTCTGCGCTGTTTGTACCTGCCTTTGGGAAATGATTTACACTCAGTAAAAATTTCCCTGTTTAGTGTGCGGTTCTGAGTTTTGACATACAGTTGGACAGCCTTCGCCAAAATATACTGAACGGTTCATCTTCCCAAAAACTCCCTCATGCCCGTTTGTACGCCACAGCCACCTCCCACAACCTCCCCGTGCTTCTGAGTTAACTAAACCTGGAATTGGCCACCCGCGGAATCGGTTCTGGGGGTCGCATGGATTCCAGCTCCGGGTCCGGATTCCTAGCCTGCCTCTCCGCGCGCCGCAACTCCCTTGAACTTCCCCCGGGTGCGCACTAGATGGCAGTAGAGCACCGTCCTTATCTTTCCAGGCTAAACCTGCAGAAAGATGTGCTCCTGCCTCCCAGCAGTGAGGTTTTCAGGTCAGCCCTGTTAGCACTCTGTGGGGGAGGAGCTGGGCAACATAGGATGTCGAGCCCCTGGCTTCTGTCCCCGAACATGGAGCGCCCACCTGCCTCCAGGTGTGACACTGACTCCAGACACTGCAGGTGCCACGCCCTCGCCTGAGGGCCACCGCTCTACATCCTCAGTGGCTTTCCTGTACCCCAGTGGATCGGACGGACTCACAGGCAATCCCGTGTCAGTATGCAGTGCTGAGGGTCCGCCACTTCCGGTTTCTTCCATAGGAGAGGGACGTTTGTGTAACTGGGCACCCGAGAAGGTAGCTGCCTTATCCGCGGACGCCGGAACCTGGAAGCAATCAAGATGCCCTTCAGGGCGTAAATGGACGGGGCGCCGGCTTCGGCTCAGGTCAGGATCTCACGGTTCGTGGGTTCCAGCCCCGCGTCGGGCTCTGTGCTGACAGCTAGCTCACAGCCTGGAGCCTGCTTCCGCTTCCGTATCTCCCTCTCTCTCTGACCCTCCCCTGTTCGTGCTGTCTCTCTCTGTCTCTCAAAAATAAATAAAAGGCATAAAAAAAAATTTTTTTAAAGCTTTAAAAAAAGGATGGAAATGGATAAATACACTGTAGTCCGTCAAGACAATGAAATATTATTCAGCACTGAAAAGAAATGAGCTCTCAAGCCACGACATGTGGGAGCTTTAAATGCACACTACGAAGTGAAAGAAGCCAATCTGAAAAGGCGACAGCCATATGGATCCAACCATGGGACGTTCCAGAACAGACAAAACTACAGAGACAATAAAAAGATCAGCAGAGAATGTGGATAGTGGGGGAGGCCGTGCATGAGTGGGTCCGGTGGTATAAGGGAATCTCTGCACCTTCCACTCGGCATTCTGTGAGCCCAGAACTGCCCTAAAACACAGTCTACTTTAAAAAAAAAAAAAAAAAAAAAAGGAAGACTCTGGCTGCAGAGTTCTTAAAGTCTCAGTGAAAACTGACTCAGGTCCTTCTGTAGTCTGGAAATACCTGTGAGTCGAATGGTTTTTCTTCATTCGTTTGCCACAGATCATGACCATGACCAAAAATTGAAGGGGGAGAGGAGAGATAAAAATCCAGAGATTTGTGTTTTAAAAAATTTAATGCTTATTCATTTTTGAGAGGGGAGGGTAGGGGCAGAGACAGAGGGAGACACAGAATCTGAAGACAGGCTCCAGGCTCTGAGCCGCCAGCACAGAGCCTGACACGGGGATTGAGCCCATGAACCGTGAGATCATGACCTGAGCTGAGGTTGGACGCTCAACCGACTGAGCCACCCAGGCACCCCCAGAAAGCTAATTTTTTTTAACAAATCTTCTTCTGCAACTGTTCTGGACTGAATGTCTGTGTCTCCCCCCATCACCACCACCAAATTCATATGTTGAAACCCAGTAGGGGAGTACCCGAGGTGATGGTATTGGAGATGGGGCCTCTGGGAGATGATGTGGGTGTATGAGTTTATGATGAGATCATTTATATTTTTATAAAGTAAAATTAATATGGTTTAGGATATTTTGTTATTTTTTTTAATTTTTGGTTAAATAACAATTTTGCCAATTTTAGAAAGACGCTTGATTTGGTGTTATGTGCATTTTATCTCATATAAACAAACAAAAAATGCCAAGGTCTATCTAACTCAGACTCATGCATTTAAGTTTTAAAAAAATGTTTAACGTTTATCTATTTTTGAGAGACAGAGTCTGAGAGGGGGAGGAGCAGAGAGAGAGGGAGACACAGAATCCAAAGCAGCTCCAGGCTCTGAGCTGTCAGCACAGAGCCCGACACGGGGCTCGAGCCCACGAGCCCAGACCCATGCATTTAAGTGATATGACATAATAATATCCTACTGCTCTTCACCCTGGAGCCATCTGTATGATTTCACACACACTGTGCTGTTCTCAAGAATCCACACGGTGGCAGCAGAGACCGACATTTTCCTAGAGGACCCCAGGAGGGTCCAGAATAGGAACATCTACCTGGCCGGGTTGCACGGAGCATTTCTGCGTTGTAGAAGGCTATTGCTAAATTGTTCTGGATTTACCCACAGCAGTGAATGCACAGGCGAGGCCTCTGAGGTCCAGGACACGGGGGGAAGGACAGAGGAAGCTGACAAACTGGACGGAGTTCTGGGCAGTACTTCCATCCCACTGGGAGTGATAATAGATCAGTACATCATCGGATCTTGAGCAAGTGGCCTCACCTAACAAGGCCTAGCCATGTCTCCGTGGGATGTGGCAGACCGTAATGACAAGCCCAGTGTCACTGTGGCTCCTTGCACATTTTTGGGTGTGTCGCCTCGCCTCTCTGAGACTGCTTCTCCCTCTGCCAAATGGAGGAAATAGTTCCTTATTCCTAGTGTTACTGGGAACATTAGGCAAGATGAGATCTATGGGACCCCAGACACATAGTAGGTGCACGTTAAATTGTCCCTCCCAAGATTCTCTTAGATAACAGCCATCTCTAAACCCTCAATCATGTGTCCCCGCACTGGCGAGGGCAAGCACAAAGAGTCACCTTGGACACTGTTGGGGACACAATCAGTCTAACCTCTGGGGAGAGGTTGTATCTGTCAGAACTCAGATGCACACTCCTCACCATGCCAGGAGTTTGGTGGAGTGTTGTTACCATAGCAGAAGACGAGAAAGTCTTAGTGTGCATCTGACTGAGACTGGGAAATAAAAGGCCATATCCACAATGAAATGTTTTGAAAGTATTAAAAGGAATAAGATGATGGATATGGGCCTCTCTGGAACAGTCTTGGATACACAGGTGGGTGGGTGGGTAGGTGGGTGACAGACACATTCATAGACACATTAGCCATACAGATACAAGAATAGACAGACGCCCAGATGATAGAAACATCATACATACATATACATAGATACAAGAGTACACACATAGGTACACAGATACAGAGAAACATCATACATGCATACGTACCAAGTGGCAGAATGGGATGCATGATAAGTTAGTTTTTAAATGTTTATTTGGGGTGCCTGGGTGGCTCAGTCGCTTAAGCGGCCGGCTTCGGCTCAGGTCATGATCTCGCGGTTCGTGGGTTCGAGCCCTGCGTCAGGCTCTGTGCTGACAGCTCAGAGCCTGGAGCCTGTCTTCA
Organism: Suricata suricatta; assembly: GCF_006229205.1. NCBI lineage: Eukaryota > Metazoa > Chordata > Mammalia > Carnivora > Herpestidae > Suricata > Suricata suricatta. Next base: position 57,135,215 of record NC_043715.1, read on the forward strand.
GACTCTGTATCTCCCTCTCTCTCTGACCCTCCCCTGCTTGTGCTCTGTCTCCCTCTGTCTCTCAAAACTAAACAAAAAACATAAGAATTTTTTAAATATTTATTTAAGACATTATTCATGGAGTCTCTCAAAGGATAATGGAGGAAGAGGAATAGAGAGCCTGGGAATTGAGATAAAAGAGACTCGGTAGCTTTCCTCCAAGTACCTACTTTTTAAATTTATTTTTTATTTTTTATTTTATTTATTTATTTATTTATTTATTTAGCTGCAAAAAGCTTTATTTTCATTTGGTCCATGGCTTGGGAAAGGGCTCCAGGCTTAAAAAGCTGCCTAGTGGCTGCAAGGAGACTCGGGCACAAGCCCTGGCACCTGGGGGATGCCAGAGGGACCCTCTCAAGAGGCTGCTGGGCTCCAGAAGCTTCTAATCGTGCTTGAGGGTGAGCCTTTCGAAGAGATACTCGCCCAGCCCAGCCTGGGGGCCGGACAGCCTGCGGAGGTTCGTCAGGTGGTCGCCCATCTTCTTGATGAGTTTCACCTCCTCATTTAGAAAGTGATTCTCCAGGAAGTCACAGAGATGAGGGTCTCCGCGGGCAGAACCCAGGCCATGCAGGTCCAAAAGGTCCTTGTTCAAGTTCTTCTCCAGAAGCAGGGCGGCTTCCATGGCGTCGAGGGTGTTACCCCACTCATCTTGGGACGGCTTCTGCACGTCCTGGAAGAGGGCACGGCCACCGCGCTGGTTTTGCATCTTCAGGAGACGCTCAGCGCCCTCCTGCTTCTTCTCAGCCAGCTGGCGGAAGAAGTGGCCCCCGCCCTCCAGAGCCACATCGTCAAGGTCGAAATAGAAGCCCAGAGAGAGGTAGGTGTAGGAGGCCCGCAGATGCGCGTTGACCAGGCGGCTGACGGCGGCCTCCACCTCGGTGGAATAATTCTGACGCATCTGGGAGGTCATGGCTGGTCGGTAACGAGGAGCTAAGTTCAAAATCGGGTGTTGGCTGGTCCCGAAGGCAGACGGTGGGCAAGAAGATGGCTTGATTGACGTTGATGTTGCGACTGGAAAGAAGGCTGGAGGGTGGTCAGAGGCTGGTAATAGGGGCGTCCCTGGGTCTGTTCCGTCCAAACACTGTTGAAGCAAGAGACAGAGCCGCAGGACCACCGGGCACACTGCCTCTACTTTTTTAAAAGACCTTATTTATGATCACATATCAATTCCTGACCCACATTCCCTCGGCCCAGCCCCCAGCAGCCATATCAAGATAGTCTTTTTGCTCTGCTAGCTGGGGGTCGCATCCATTCCACAAGCATTGCATGACGTAGAGACCACTGCGAGTACAGGTATTCGATTTGGACTTCTAAGCTCTGCTACTTACTAGCCGAGCGGACTGGGGGAAACCTCCCCTGAGCCTCTTTCCTTATCTGTAAAATGGGGACAGCGCCTCCTCACGAGGTGGCTGGGAAGCCGCAGAGGGCGACGCCTGTGGGTTCGGCTGGTTGCCAGCACTCTAGACCCAGCGGTGGGGCTCTGTCCGTGGTCCTGAAGGATCTGGCCGCGCGTGAGAAGCTGGGGTTTGTGGATAGACTTTCTGGTCTCTCGATGCAGGAGAAAAGGCAAAGTCGATGGGGCCAGAAACAACCCCCTCCCCATCCATAACCTCTCTGGGACATACGTGGAAGAGAAAAGATGAGACACAGATACATACACAGACACACATGCACATACAACGATACACACACAGACATACAGAACTACAAAGACACAGAGGGACACGCATACATGTGTGTACATGCACACAGAGATACACACACACACACACACACACACACACACACACACACACACCGTTCACTTCTCCAAGGATGGCTTAGAGCACACCAGCCCCCAAGATGCTCTATTAGTGGAAAGTTTCATGATCAAACAAGTTCAGGAAACACCGCATGTTATAACTCACCCTCCACCCCCACCTCTGTAATTAAAAGGCTCCTGAAGGGAACCAAAGAAACAAACTTGTTTTATGGTTTATTCAGGGATCAAAATCTTGACTCAGCACCTACCATGTGTCTGGCACTATTCTATGGGTTAAAAAAAAAAAAAATTCAGACACAGCATTTTCCCAAGTTACTTGAACACAGGATTCTGTTTTCTCCAAACACCTTATCAACAGTCCCTGGAACCTACATTCCCCAGTGCACACTTTGTGGAAGGTGCCATCCAGAGCTTAGCTAAGTTACTCCACAGAACTGCTGCCTCGGCATCCCTTCTGCATGACCAGGTGGCCGCTGGGACCCTGAACCTGGCACCCACCCCTTCTTTGAGCACATGCCCTGAGTCACAAGCAAAGGCAGGTTCCAGGTGACTCTCCCCTGCTTCCAGAGCTTATACACTCCTTGGTCGAGACTCCTCTGGGGTCACCAAAACCCCTCTTTTGGTTTGAATTGGCCGATTCAGCCCTGGCCTGGGAACCCCAGAGCACTGGACCCAACACACCCCAATAAAGGCATGTGCCCGCATCCTGCCTCTGTCTGCACTCTGCCTTGGCCTCCCCTTGAGACGTGTGCTGTACTTACTCTAGGACTTGTAAGCAACAAACTTCTCTAGTTCAGTTTCTCGTGTGGTCTGCTGTTGAACCGCAGCTCAGCATCTGTGCTCAGCTTAATGCATGTTCACTTAACAGTCATGATGTGGGGAGACGTGGAATACACATTCCCAGATAAGCGCATTCATGGTGGGAAGGGGGTCGGACACTCACCCCATGACTGTCTGGCTCCCACCACTTGAGACCCCCGTCTCTCCAGACAAATGCCTGTTCCATCTCCCCGACCCCAGGACCTTCTCCACATCAATCCTCACCTGCGTGTCATGCCCTGACCCCACACACACACTAGCAGGTGGTTCAAAGGGGCAGACTGTGCCTGTCACGTTCGTCGGTGCGTCCCCAGTGGTTGGCAGGGGCTCGGACACATAGTAAGTGCTCAAAAAAGACAAACAAGGGGGTAGACGTGAACCCAGTGGAAGGAGTGTGAGGTCTGGGGCTTTGGGTTCAGACCTCAGTTCTACACCTTTATAAACTGCGATCTGGTAGCAGTTCCATCGCCAGAAGGGGAGGAGCAGTGCCCCCCATCCAGGCCTTTATGAGGATTGGGTCAAGTGAGGAACAGGAAGTCAGCCTGGCACCAGAGTGGGCACTGGATACATGGCAGCAAACAAGCCTCTTGGCACCGTTACCACTGTGCCCTCGTGAGATCGAAAGGTTGTCCACATCCTCACACCCTCGGTTTCTCCACCTTCGCAGCGGGCGCAGGGCTGCAGCGTGGGCTCACCCATGGGGACTACAGAGACGAGGCAGCTCTCTTTCACCCGAGCGCCCACGCAATGCCTGGCAGTGTTCCGTAAGTCCTCGCTGCAGAAGTGAGCGCTGGGTGAATACACGTGTGCGTGGACAAATGGGTAACTGGCGCAATGCGGCCGGTCCTGTGGAAGCTGATGTGTTTCCAGCACCGGCCACGTTTGGCCGGAACTCCGGCGCTGGTTAGACATGCGGGCCATCGAGCCCTGTTGCAGACACGGTGCAAGAGACCCCTGGGGACGGTCCCAGGCACCTGCCTCCCCGGCAGGGCCCCTCCACGTCCCTGTGCCCGTCCAAGCCCGAGGACAGCAGGCCCAAACACAGAGCGAGCCGTCCTTCCCAGCGCGGAAGGTCTGACTCGCCTCTGGGGCAGGCAGCTTCCCCACCAGGGCAGCCGCCAAAACCGCCCAAAAAGCTCGGTAATAGGCAGATTCTCAGACCCCAGGCTCGACTTACAGAATCTGAATGCAGAAGACAGACAGAGCCTTCCTGGGAACGTGCCGTGCAGCAAGTTCTTGGGGATGTTTGGGGATATCATTTTCGACCTGAAGCTTCAGCAGAGTGCCGGCCTCATGGGCCACCACAACCCTCCCCAGTTGCAGTGCAGAGTGTTTGATGCAAAGTCAAAACTCTTTGGCCTCCAGAACCAACTCTACCGTCTGAAAAGGAAACCCAAAACATACCGGGTCTGCACCTTGTAAAGCCCTGCTTCGGGGTACTGTGACCAAGCACAATAGGTGTCCCTCCCCCTGGGCTTGGGGTGTACAGATGAGGGTCCTTCACACGAGAACACACACGCCCGTGCCCCCAGCCAACGGTCTCCAGGCAACAAGACGCCTGGTGTTGCCAGAACTTCTAAGAAAAGCCAGCAATCCGTATGTTTTCATGTGATGTGTCCCAATTTACAATTCTTGGACTGGGGGCCCCTGGGTGGCTCAGTCGGTTGGGCATCTGACTTTGACTCAGGTCATGATCTCACGGTTCATGGGTTTGAGCCCCGCATCGGGCTCTGTGCTGACAGCTCAGAGCCTGGAACCTGTCTTCAGATTCTGTATCTCCCTTCCTCTCTGACCCTCCCCTGCTTGCACTGTCTTTCTCTGTCTCTCTCTTAAAAAAAAAAAAAAAAACAACCACATAATAACATTCTGGGTCTGGGCACCTGGGTAGATTCGTGGGTTAAGCGTCCGACTCTTAATTTCGTGTCAGGTCATGATCTCATGGTCCTGAGATGGAGCCCTGCTCGGGATGCTCTCTCTCCGACCCTCTCTCTCTCTCTCTTTCTCTTTCCCCACTCACTTGCTTGCTCTCAAAATAAATAAATAAATAAATAAACACTTCTTAAAGATAAAATAAAATTCTGGTTCAAGATCATGTAAAGGATACAAAGGTTACTGATATGGGATTCCAAAAACCTTAATCCCCCCTTAAAAAAAAAACTTTTTTTCCAGCTTTGACGTAAAATTGACATATGGTAAGACATTTAAAGGGCACACCCTGAATTTGACACACATGTACATCCACTGTGAACAGGCTCCTACCACCTAGTTAACACATCTGTGCCCGATCACTTACCTGTTCTTTGTTTGCGGGGGGGGGGGGGGGGGGGGGGGGGGGGTGATACGTGTTGTTTGGTGACCACATAATTCTCCTGAGTCAGTGCTAAACGATCAGAAACTGGAAGCCACTTCAACCCAAACTGGCCACAGGTGTGTTTAGACTGGTTCATTCTGGGCTTTTAAAATGGTGGGGGGGGGGGCACCTGGGAGGCTCAGTCAGTTAAGCGTCCGACTTTGGCTCAAGTCATGATCCCACGGTTTTTGAGTTCAAGCCCACATCAAGCTCTGTGCTGACAGCTCGGAGTCTGGGCCTGCTTCGGATTTTATGTCTCCCTCTCTCTCTGTCCCTGCCCTAATCATATTCTGTCTTTCAAAAATAAATAACATTAAAATTTTTTAAGTTGGGGGGCGGGGGGGCGCCTGGGTGACTAAGTCAGTTAAGCTTTTGACTCTTGGTTTCGGCTCAGGTCATGATCTCTCGGTTTGTGAGTTTGAACTCCGAGTTGGGCTCTGTGCTGTCAGTGCAAATCCTGCCTGGGATTCTGTCTCCCTCTCTCTGTCCCTTCCCCACTTACTATCTCCCTCTCAAAAATAAATAAACCTAAAAAGAATGGTTTTTAATTAGTTGCTAACAAGTTTTTATGGGGTATTTCCCATTTTAAAACGTCCCGATTCTGCTCTCCTGGAGGCCCACGCTCCGCGGGGCGCTGGCCGAGCAGAGCGGCAGCCTCCCTGGCTGACGGCCTTCCCAAAGCCCTCGCCCATTCCTGTCCCCAGCCTGGTCCCCACGAGAACTGAAGCTTGAAGCTCGCAGGGGACCACGTCAGGAGAGCAGGGGGACAGGAACTCACAGGCACACCGGAGACTTGAGGCCGAGAAATTAACTGCGCGCTACAGCCTGTGCTGTAGGAAAGACGGGGATGTTCACTCCAGGAGACGGGGAGCTGCTAAGGGACACGCAGCTCCTTTCACGGGACGCAGGGGTTCTCGGCGCGGGGCGACTGCGCCTCACACACAGGGGACATCTGGCGTGTCTGCAGGGTGCTCCTGGCATCGTGGGTTCACCACCCCAGGAGGCCCAGGACGGCCCCCAACACATAGAGGGACCGTGTCCAACGTGCCCACAGTGCTGAGGCTGGCAGGGCCTGACCCCCCGGTGCGTTAGTCCTCCGTGGGGCACCCCGACCCCAGAGTCCTGTCTCACAGGACCCGTGTGACGGGAACGCGCACCGTCAGGAGGAAGAAAGGTGTAATTGGCGAGTAATCGAGGCGCAGGCTGGACGGTGAGGCTAGAAGGGCCGATGCGCCACAGTAAGTGCACCAAGGGTATGAATCCCTGTCGGCACAGCTGGGGCATTGTGGAAGCACTTCGGTGCGTCTGTGACTCGCCTTTCTGGAAAGCATGGGGACAACAATGACGAGGACATTAATAATGACTAAGGCACATCTAGGTACACAGCCCTGTTGACTCGCTGAGGCCTGCAGCACGTGACGCAAGCTCAGGCTCCGAGAGGGGGGAGCCTGGAAGGCGGCGCGCACATGTGGACCTGGGCGCCCCGACCTGCATGACACTCCCTCCCGAGAAAGGAGTGAACCAGCCGGGAGCGGGCGCCAGGCGCACACAGCCAGTCCCGGGGCACAGGCAGGCTCTTCTCTGCACTGGGGGATCCCGAGGGTCGGGGTCCGCTTGCCCAGGGTCGCAGAGTGGAGACCGGTGCAGGCTCTATGTTGCGCTGGGTGTCAGCTCCCATCCCCACCCCCGGGGTCTGGAGCAGCGGCGGCGGCACTGAGGGCGTGAGGTCCACCCTGAACGCTCCCGGACCCCACAGGCGCCCACAGCTCTTCACCGTCCCACCCCCCACCCCCGAAGGTGCCCACAGCCACTGCTCCACTCGGGGACCCAAGGGCCTTACGCAATGTTTTCTCAAGGCTCTGCTGACGCGCACACTCTGGACAAACAACAGCTTTGCCCCTCCCCCGCTTCGAAGCGACCGGGAGTCCTCGAAACAAACTGAACCGTGTTCTTTCCAAACAAGGCAACGCCACTTGAGCACATGTTTTTCTGGCCTACAGTCACGACCAAGAGGGTCTCAGAGATCCTCCCAGGGGCCAGGCTCCCACCCCAACACCCCACCCCCAAACACACACACACCAGGCAGTCCAGGACCTTGGCTTTGAGACCCCGAGGACGAGGACCTGAGGCCCGGGGGACGTCAGGGGCCTGGGATGCATGGGCGGCCCTGGGCCAGCAGAGGTCCCCTCTACTAGTGAGCTCCTCTTTCCCCAGAGGTCAAAGGAACAGAGAGCCTGACCTTGGGCCGGTCAGCCAGGCTGAAAACGCCCCTTGGTGGGGTCCCTTCTCCCACAATCCCAGGCCCCAGGCTGCAGGTGACAGGAAACCGGAACCAGCATCAGGGGCCCCGGTCCTGGTGAAAGACCTACTAGCAGGCCTCACCTCACAGGAGGCTGCGTGACTCCACGGACCCATCTGTCAGGCACATCGCACAGTGCCGAGTATAGGGAGCACCCCAAAACAGCCATCAATATCCTCATCCTCTCCCCCCGCCCCCCGCCCCCGCGGCGCCTGGAACCGTGTAGGGGAGACAACTACCCAACACAGTCCCTCTCCCTCCTCCACCGTATAGTTTAGTGGCTGGGAAGTGGTGGTCTGCCCGGGGACATCTCCAGCCTCCTCTGCAGGGAACTGTGACCTCGTGACTGCCCCCCCACCCTGCCCACATGCCTACTGGGATATGAGCAGGGGGAGACACGTGGCATTTCCAGGTTCTCCAGCGAGCTAGGTGCAGGGAGGGGCTTTGGGGGGCCTGTGGAGGAACCACAGACAGTTGTGGGGGCTTCCTTGGCCCTTGTCCTCTGTCTCGTGTGAGGACCCACCTTGGGTTAACCCACCAGGCCCGTGGCAGTCCTTCGAAAAGCAGCAGCAGTAGGCAGGCCCTACTCCGAACCAGTCCCAGATCCTCCCAGGCCGGCCACCCGTTCCAAGTCCAGTGACCTTCCATGTGGAAGGCCCACGGCCCAGCCAGGTCACTCCCCAGGCCTGGGAGGGAACCGTGGCCGCAGCCGCTCAGCCATCTGCTGGTGTCCCCTCCGTGACAGCTGGGCGAGGGCGGGGCCCTCCCCCTCCCTCCCCCTCCCAACTCAAGAACCACGCGGAGCAGGGACAATCAGATAGTGCCATTTATTGCCCCCACACCCCTCCTTCAGCCGCGTCCACGTCCGGGAATAGACGGGACCCCATTCTCCGAGGGGTACGCTTGGAACAGGGGCTAGTCCTGCTCCAGGGCTCCGCCACGACCCCAAACCCAGGAAGCGGAGGAGGGGCGAGGACCAAGAAAAATAACAGGACCCGCGGGGAAGAAGAGAAAAAATAATGGAAGGGGGAATCAGGGGGCGGTGTGATTAAACGAAAACTCTAAAGGGAAAAGGGCCCTCTCTCCCTCCCCTCCCCGAGGCTCCCCTGCACGTGGGAGCCCGGCTGCTCTCCATGCCTCGCGAGCGCCCCTGGCGGCGGGGAAAGAGAAAGAGGGGCCAGGGGCCGGTCTCCAGGACTCTGGTCGTGGACTCCTTTGTCTGTCGGTCTCCAGTTCTCACGTACGGTCTGTCCCGGGCTCGCCCGAGAACCGGAAGGGTGGGCCGAGCCGGGGGCAGGGTGCAGGGCGGGGGCGCCCGTCG
>NC_043715.1:57143904-57165353 GCF_006229205.1 Suricata suricatta
TTGGCCGCCACGCCGGGCCCGGACAGCTCCGGGTGCAGCCGCAGGTGGCGCGCCAGGCTCTTGGGCTGGCTGAAGCCGCGGCCGCAGCGCGGGCACACGAAGGGCTTGAGGCCGCTGTGCGAGCGCCGGTGCTTGGCCAGGCTCTTGCTCTGCGTGAAGCTGCGGCCGCAGTCGGGGCAGGCGTAGGGCTTCTCGCCCGTGTGGATGCGCTGGTGCTGCATGAGGTTGGAGCTCCAGCTGAAGCGCTTGCCGCACTCGGAGCAGGCGTACGGCTTCTCGCCCGTGTGGATGCGCCGGTGCTGCACCAGGTGCGAGCTCTGCGAGAAGGTCTTGCCGCAGTCGGCGCAGGCGTTGGGCCGCTCGCCGGTGTGCGTGCGCTGGTGCCGCGTCAGCTTGGACCAGTGGCTGAAGCTCTTGCCGCACTCGTTGCAGATATACGGGGCTGGGGGCCGCGGCCGGGGCGGGGGACCGGCGGGGGGCGCCGACTGGGGCGGGGACAGCTTGGTGGGGGGCCAGCTGGGGACGTCATCGTCATCCATGATGAGGATGTCCACTAGAAGGCAAAGGGGAGAAGAGTCAGAAGCCACGATTGGGGGGGAGAGGGGGGTCTGCCCAGGTGCCAGAGCCGAGGGCTTCCACCCAGCCTGGCCTCCGGGCCCGCTGTGACCCGGGAGGTCGGCTAGGCCGCGTCAGTGAGAACCCCTCAGTCTCCCGGTCTCCATCCTCTTACCCACCACTTCGTTCGCTCCCTGGCATTTTACTGAACATTCATGTGGTCATTACCCATCCCAGCGGCCTCCCCCACACCCAGGACCATGCCTGGGACAAGGCAGGCACTCCAGAAATGTCTGGAAATAAGCAGTATCCACATAAAGGAACACCGGGGGAAGCCCAGGAAATGATCGGTAAGCCCCAAGCACCAGGCTGGGGCAGGGAGGTCCCTGGGCGAGGGCGCTCGGACCAGGGCCCGGAAGCAAAGGCAGGCCTGGAGAAGGTGTTACCCCTGGGCTCCAGGAAGACTGTCCTGGTGCGGGTGGCGGAAACGGGAAGGAGGGACCCGCCTGGTGAATGGGGTCGCAGGGATCACAGGCCAGCAGGGAGTCCCGCTAACTGGGAATGCGACCCCACATACCCGGACCTCTGTCTACCGGTGCAGCCCGACAATGAATTAGTGTGGGGCCCTGGTCCTGGCAGCTGCGGGCTGAGGACAGGGCCACGCCCCAGCTGCCGCCGGCAGCGCACAGCAGGCCCTGAGCCATTGCCCGGGAAAGGCGGCCGCGGCCTCCCCCACAACTGGCTCGGCTCAGACGGGCCGTGTGCACCTGCGACTGGACTCTTGCTCTCCCCAGCCGCAACGCGCTCACACACTGACCGGTGAGGACACTGGCAACACACACAGGAGCCAGAGGATGCACCGAGGCTGGCGCTTCGTGCTTCAGCCTTAGCGCGAGTCAGCCCTGTGAGGAGGGCGCTGTGGAGTCGGGTCTTTACACCCGCGGCACCACGGTGAATCAAATCCTGGAAGAGGCAGAGCCACCCGGCACCCCTGCACCACACAGCGCCCCACACTGACGCAGCGCCCCCCCAAGGGGCCCTGACCGTGGCATCGGAATCGTCAGGGAATTTGGAAAGGCTCTGCTCAGCCGCCCGGGCCTGCTGAGTCAGGAGCTCTGCGGGGGCCCGGCACTGCGGTGACCCTGGTTCTCAAGACCCACCACCCAGGCAGGCGGCCTGGCATCTGGCTTGCCAACAGTGCAGGCAGAAGTCGGGAGGGGGTGGGGCTGGAGCCCGCGTCGGTGTCAAACAAGAAATGGAGTCACAAGCGCATCTGGCGGAGATGCAAAGAGGACACAGCAGACGTGGGAGGCGGCACGGCCCGGACACAAGCCTCACTCCCACACTCCTGTAATCACAGCAGACGTGTCTGGGGCGCCTGCTGGCTGTCGGTTAAGCATTCGACTCTTGACTTCGGTTCAGCAAATGATCGCATGATTCCTGCGAACGACTCTGCACTGACAGTGGGGACCTCCTTGGGATTCTCTCTCCCTCTCTCTGCCCCTCCCCTGTTCATGCGTGCACAGGTGTGCCTTCTCCCTCAAAATAAATTTTTTAAAAATTTTGTTTTCGAAGTTATGGAGAACATTTAACAGTACACCGTGTTCACTAAACTCTGTAGCTAGAAACGGTGTTTACACACCCACCACACACATTGAGTACAATCGAAGCTTGTGAAACACTGGTCCCCAGGTCAGGGGCGCATCCTCACCCCCAGAGCAGCAAGCGGCCGCATGAGTTCGGACCAGAGGCCTGGGCACCTGGTCCGGACGAGACAGAGATCCGGAAGGGCCAGCTGAGGCCTCCGGTGATGAGGCGGCTGGGTTTTGTGGCAGGGCTCAGGCTGTTTGACTTGTCTGCCCGTGTCCAGCTGACCACGTGCACCACTGCCTTTTTAAGCAAGTGTTCAGGGGAGGAGGGTTTTCATTACTCTGGGAGGTGAGCTCTTTTCCAACCTGCGGGTTCCTGGCCCTCTGAGGACCTTTGGATGCTGGGGGCTGTTCTTTCCAAGCACAGGCTGGCGCCGGGCTCAGGGGCGGTGGTGAAGGCCAGCCTGGGGGCCAGGCAGGAAGTCAGCTGCCCTTGGCCTGCCTTCCTCACTAGGGGCTTTTCCCTTTGAAAGAATTCAAGGAACTGCTGGACTGAGGAGCACAAAGCCCTCAGTCAACAAGAATAGCAGAAGGAGCTCCCCTTCAGGGGAAAAGAGGGGAGGGGAGGGGGGTCTCCTGGCGCCAGGACCCTCAGCAAACAGTGTCAACCTCTCACTGAAGGGAGGGCCCCGCTCAGGGACTCAGGCGGACGCTCCAGGGCTGAAGCCGGTGGTTGAATTCAACGTTAGCTGTGCTGTGGTAAAATAGATGGCCACGAACTCCAAGGGCCCCAAAACGGGACGCGGAGCTGAACACATAAATACAGACATACAGTGCCTAGGCCAAGACCCAGGGCCGGCCGCCCACAAGGAAGGCCCCCCACCAGCCTGCCCTTGCCAGTCTCCGTGGCTACTGCCACGTGCATCCCCGGAGGCTGTGGGGCGGCCCTGGTCCACTACTTTTTAACTCAGAGTGTCTGAGAGTCTCTTAATCCAGATTCCCTGTGTCCTGCTTTTCCTCACAGCCTTGCTGTTGAAGAGCCCAGGCTGTGTGTGGCTCGGCAGGTGGCCCCATCCGCACCCCTGCTCTGGCCTCAGCTGCAAAGGGGCCTGTCCCTGCTGTCAGCAGCCGCCGGCAACCGGCACTCAGAGCGTGTGCAACCGAGTGGCTCCCACCGAGGTCCCGGCCATCACGGTACCTGCAGGCGGCTACGGCAGGGTCGTGCCCGCTTCCCCCATGGGTCCAGTCTTCAAGATAAACACCTGGTTCCCACCACCCCCGGGGCACCCCGTGTCTCCCCTTCCTCGGCATTGCCAGGAACTCCTGGGTGTAAAGGTGCACAGTGGTCTCACTCCACGGTCATCACCACAGCTAGCGGAGCCCCCCCGTGTCCCATCCGTGGCATGTCAGGGCCCCCACACCCTCCAGACGTGGCCCAGGGGGCTTCTGGCAGCTTCCCTGCCCCCAGCCCGAGATACTCCAGGCTCAGCCACGTGCCCGGACGTGCAACCAGCTGTCTCTCCCGGAGGCCCTGGGTTCCTTCAGAGGAAAATACCTCAAGACCAAAATCAGGAAAAGGATCACTGTTTGTTTGTTTATAATAAAATTCCTCTCTGACAAATGTGGACCTACAGGTTTTTCTAGAGTCTTTTCTCCGTGACACCTGCATCTCCCTTCTTCACAAGGGGGGAGAGAACCTGAATGCCCGAGTTACTCATTTGCTGACCCCACTTTAGTTTCGAGATACCAGGCAGCGAGGGGCTGCCCCAGTGCAGGCCGAAGGCAGATCCCACCGCTGCGCTGATTGCTGAGATCCACAAATGAAGCCCGGCTGTGGGTGTGCTGCTCCGGTCCACGGCCAGGCCTCGGCCGGCCGCGTGTGCGGGCCTGACCTACCCCACCTCCCGGGGCCCCACCCTTGTCCCACCGGGGTCGTCCGAGGCTCACCTGCTGAGCCTCCTCGGAAGGGGCACAACCCGGCGGACGGAGTCCCTGCGGCACCTCCGGCTGTGGGTCAGTCTTAAGGAGACCCCGGGCTCCCTCTTCCTCCCCCGGGGAATCCTCCACGTGGCCCCACTGTCCAGCGGCCCGCCAGCGCCAGCGCCAGCTCGGCCCACGGTCCGTAGCGTCCAGTGACCTGAACAGAACTGGGCCTGCTCGCCTGACGGGACGTTCTCAGATCTGTGATTCATTTTTCAACACAGAATTCTTACATTCCGGGAAGTTCCCCTATTTACTCCCTCTTTTGCTTTGGATTTTTGCAGGGCTGCCCCTCTAAGTGCTGGGATTTTGACTGGCTTCAAGTGTTTTAGTCCATTTTAATCTTTCTTCACTTCTTTTTTACTTAAAAAGAATTTTTTAACGTTTATTTATTTTTGAAGGAGAGAGTGCATGCGTGCAAGTGGGGGAGGGGCAGACACAAAATTCCAAGCAGGCTGCAGGCTCTGAGCTGTCAGCACAGAGCCCGACGAGGGGCTTGAACCCACGAACCATGAGATCATGACCTGAGCCGAAGTCGGATGCTGAGCCACCTGGGTAGCCCCCTTTTAGATTTTAAAATGTCCCTTCTCCCTGGTTGTCATACGTAGGCACTGAATCACACACACCAAATTCTACTCCTGAAATCACCATTACACTATTAGTGTTCACTAACTTGGATTTAAGCACAATTTAAAAAAAATTTTAATAAGGAAAAAATAAAATAAAATGTCTTTTTTTAATCTCCAATTTTTCTTGGGGAATGTGTTTTTATTTGCCCTGAATTTTCTCTTTCAGGCATCGTGGTGAAATCTGCTCGTACTGCAAACTCTGATCTGCACATCCTTGCTTCTGAGAGTTCTGATTGCTCTCTCTGGCCTCGTGTATCTGCCCATGTTCCCTTTTTTTCTAAAAGCTTGGTGGGGGAGGGGGGCGGAGGCGACCTGAGGGGGGGAGGGGCGGGGCAGGGATCCAGGTCCTGTTTTGGCCTCTGTTATCCCGGCATCATGGCTGAGAGGCTGTGACACACTCTCCCAGGGTCCCTGGCTCCGCGGCCACTCTGTTTGTATCTGTGGTCAAGGACAGGGGTCCCACTCAGTTTTGGATCCCCTCCTGGGAGGTTTCGCCTGCGTGGGTCCTGCCCTGCCAGGGCATTCAACCTGGTTGGCACCAGAGCCCGTGTGCGGGCCCCAGGTGGCTCCGGCCCCTCGGACCTTCCTGCAGCCCCGAGCTCCCTGCGCCGTCTGGACAGAAACCCCCGTCTCAGGTGCCGGCCTCGTGGGCCTCTCCCGCCCCTGCCACGCCTACCAGCGAACCCCTGAGGGCTACGTGGGGTTCTTCCTCATTCCCTTCCCTCTAGCACAATGCTAACACCACACGAACCTGGGGCCATTGGTTTGTCCCCATCCAACTGTGTTTTGGGGCTGGTGGGGGCACCCTCACACTAAGGTGTGTGTCATTAGTGTGGCCCAGGGCACGTGGTTTTTATGTGGGGGTCTGGGGAGAGCTCAGGGCGGCCACCACGCTGGGCTCGGACGCGGCATTTGAGGGGAGCTCCCTGGAAGGACTCCAGAGTGCAGGGACACATGGGAGCCAGAGGGCGGTAGGCAGCGGGGATCAGGACCGTCCTCCAGCAGGGGACTTCCGGGATACCGGCTGACATCTTCCTTGTCGGGAGAGCACCCTCCTCAGAATCACGAGATCTTTTTCATTTATGCGTCCATTTTTCTGATTGCTTCTCTTTCTGAACACTCTGCAGCTAAAGGCCAAGACCGGCCTGGCCGGCTCCACCGGGGCAGCCAGGCTGGGGGTCAGAAGGAGCCCTCGCCGCAGGCACTCCCAGGAACCATCCAATTGCCTAGAGGCGGCCCAGCCTCCCTGCCCAGCACTGTGATGGGCATCCTGACCTCCAGGACAGCCCGGCAGCTTGAGGAACCCGGGACACACGAAAGTGCTTCTACAAAAACACCAGCCTCTGTTAACAGCACACCAGCTAAGTCTACACACCATTCCTAAAAATACCCACATACAGAGGAAAAATGAGACATTCCTGCAGTTTCACAAATGGCTGGGGCGAGTCCACCCCGGGGAAGGAAACGTGACCCCCTGGCCCGTTTCTCTCATGTGCTCGGCGCTGCCTGAGAAGCAGCGCCCGGTGACCCACCACCTGCCCTGGGAGCAGCGGGCGTCACACTGGTCAAGGCCCGGCGCCAGGGGTCAGCTCCCCAGGGAGAGGGCAGCAGGAGACCGGACAGCACGGGGCCGCCAGCACGGAGAACTGATCTGAGACGTTCACTTCAATCCTCCTGTGTACGTGTACACACACACACACACACACACACACACGCACACGGGTGGGGGCAGGGGTGCAGGCATGTGAGGGGCGGGGCGGGGACAGAGAGCTGGAAGTACGGCAGACACCTTGGGCTGGAGCCCAAGCCCACGCCCTCCTCTGCCCGAGGGCCCACCACCCAACCCGTGGTCTGCAAGAGCCTCAGGCCCACGACCACCTCCAGGGAAGGACAAGGCACCCCTGCCCCCACAGCAGCCCAACAGCTTCCAAATCACTCCTAAGCCCCAGAGAAGGCCCTTCCCCCTGGGGGCCACTGCTGGGAGCAGCCCCGCCTTCCTCACCAGAAAATCCCCAGCACAGGGCTGAGCTGGGAGAAGCCAGGCATGGTGACCCTGTAGCCACCTCCTACGTCACACGTCCCCAATCCGGCTAACCAGACCCAAACGGGGTCAACGGGGAGAGAGGCCCGGGCATCCCACTGTGCGTCTGCCCTGCCCTTGGGCAGGTGCCCATCTCAGGACGGTGGGGGCGGCCGGCACAGCATGCAGAAGGCTGCCCAGGGCCAGGACGCAGGGGCTGGGGGAGAAACGGCTGAGCCACCCAACCCGGGAAGCACCCCGCCTGCAGCCTGCAGCCTGCCGTCCCAGAGCACACGCCCTTCCGGCCCCAGCCCCCCGCGCAGCTCCCTGTCAGCCCGCCTCCAGCTGCGGACGGTGTCCCCCCAGACCCCACAGGTGGGCGGGGCGGGCCCGGGCATCACTGCAGATCATCCCAAGATGCTGACCTGGCGGCTGCGGACAAGGGTGGACACGGGACCGCGTGCAGGTCAGTCGGCTGGGGAACCTGGGGAGACTCCAGGACACGGTCCCGGCCTCCACTCCCCGGGACCTGGGGCTGCGCCGGCGCCTCCTTCCTCATCTTCCGGCTCTGGGACAGGACAACGGGCCCACCCTGCCTGCCTCCTGCCAGCTCCGGCTCGCTGTCGGGGGTCAGCAGGCACCTGCCCGTCACCCACCACCCACCAGGCCCCACGGGTGCCACAGGCAGGGCGCCTGGCGGGCCCCGGACAACGGGAAGTCGGAGGCGTCCAGGCACAGGCTCGCCAGCTGAGTGAAGGGGGTGTCACGATGTGGGGACATGGCAGTGAGGGGTGGGGGAGCCCAGGCTCAGGACAGCCCACCGTACGCTTTCAAGGTTTTCTGAGGAGAATGGATTAACAGATGGTTCGTAAAATTAAGACGTATGTTCTAGAGAAAATGGGATATTTGGACAGGAACAGGGTGTTTTGTTAAGTGAGGTCAGCACTGTGTTGCTGTTCTGTTTGTGCTCTTAGAGGACCTATCCCTCTGGGAACTTAAAGGTGTAATAATACAACATCTAGAATTTTCTACAAACTGCTCCAGGCGAAGAGGGCCCGAATAGGGACCTAAGAGTTGGGAGGGATCTCTGATCACTGGAGCTCAGGAGAAATCAACAGTCATTACACCACTGAAGTTTGAAATTCCCACAAGACAGGCTTTCACGTTAACTGTAAGAGGGCTGGAGGCCGGGGCACCGGGTGACTGTCGCGTGAGTGAGTCTTGATCCCGGCTCAGGTCGTGATCTCAGTTCAGGAATTCGAGCCCCGCGCCGGGCTCCATGCTGCCGTGTGGAGCCTGCTTGGGATTCTGTCCCTCTGCCCCTCCCTCTCACTCACTCTCTCTCAAAATAAATAAACTTAAAAAAAGCGCCAAGGTGGCTGTCGGTTGGGCGTCCGACTTCAATTTATGTCATGATCTCGCGGTCCGTGGGCCTGAGCCCCACGTTGGGCTGTGCTGAACGTTTGCTCAGAGCCTGGAGCCTGCTTCCGATTCTGTCTCCTCCTCTCTCTGCCCCTCCTCCGCTTGCTCTCTGTCTCTCTCTGTCTCTTAAAAATAAATAAATGTAAAAAAAAAAAAAAAAAAAAAAGGGGGCGCCTGGGTGGCTCAGTCGGTTAGGCCTCCGACTTAGGCTCAGGTCATGATCTCACGGTTCATGGGTTCGAGCCCCGCCTCAGGCTCTGTGCTGACAGCTAGCCCAGAGCCTGGAGCCTGCTTCAGATTCTGTGTCTCCCTCTCTTTCTGACCCTCCCCTGCTCTTGCTGCCTCTGTCTCTCAAAAATAAATAAATAAATAAATGAATGAATAAATAAATGTAAAACAAAACAAAAGGGCTGGAAGGGCAAGAAGGCAGGTCAGGGGAAGGCGGAGGAGCAGGCCTGGGGCTGTGGGGGGCGCCAGGGAAGGACGGGCACAGGTCCTCCCCGTGGGGGCAGCTGGATCGGAGTGAGCACGGAGCTCCCGGGACTCGGCTTCCTGCTCTGTAACCAAAGCCGCCCAGGCTCCTGCAGATGATCTTAGAATAACGGAGCAGGAGGAGGCCTGGGGCTTTACAATGGCATCTACCTGCACGTGTGGCCGGGTCCTCACAGCCCCTCCCTCGGCCACTACGACAGGCTGGCACAGGGCTCGCAAACTCGGTGCCTGCTCTGCAAATAAAGTTTTATTGGCACGTGGTCACCTCCACTCACTTCCACGTGGTCTGGCTGCTCTCCCGCTGCAAGGGCACAGGCTCTGTAAAACCAAACGTATCCCCCCTCTGGCTCTTTCCGGTACAAGCCATCTGCTGACCCCACACGGGCACAACACCACCCGAACCCACCGCGCTGGGAGCACCAGGAGAGCATCCTGCTCCATCTCCTGGGTGCACGGTCTCGGCAACAAACCCTGGGCCCCAGGTGCTCAAAAAGGAATTTTATTCAACCCAAATGATGCTTTATTAAATAAAACATGGCGCTGGTATTTAAAAGTGAAAGATTTCCCATAAAAACTTAGATACCCAGCCTTCTCCAAAAAGCCAGCACAGTGCCACCTCTGGAGTGCTGTCAGCTGCACGTCACAGTCCCCCCAAGCCCCGTCACGCCCACCCCCGGTCTACAGGCCACCTAGAAACAGGGCAGCGTGGCCGGGCTGCTGGCGGCGAGGGGGCCGGGCCGTGAGGGCAGGAGGAAGCACGGAGAGCAGCGGCCCCCAGGGGCTCCCACAGCCATGGGCGGGGAGGTACAGGGAGCCGGGGCCCAGGACGGGGACTGGCCAGCACAGAAGAACGGCCCACAGCCACCTCACCTGGGTTCTCATGACTGGCCATCTGCTGGTCCTCGGAGTCCAGCGGCCCCGGAGACCAGGCCTCTTCCCGAAGCTCCATGCTGGGTCCCTGTTAGGAGGGGGATGAGACGGAAGGGCAGAGTTCACAGGATGCCAGACGCCATGTGGGCTCCAATCCGCACTCAAGTGCGCATGGCAGCAGGTACCTGAGGGACTCTGCAGGGGGACCCGCCCAAGGCCACGCATAAGCTGAGGAGGAGCGGCCGCCCAGCCAGGCTTGGTCCCCATCTGCGGGGTGAGATGCCACCCCCAGCCACCCACTGACACCTCCCTCCACCGCCACCCGGCACCTGATCGCTGCCCTGGACGTGCCAGGAGGCCCACGGCGAGGAAGCCCTCCACCCACGACCGCCGCCAACCACAGGGTGCAGGGCTCACAGGCCGGGCCGCGCCCGGGATCACGCTCTGCAGTCGCAAACGTGCATGAACCAAGACAAAGTCCACATCGGGGTCCTGGGGGAAAGCAGCTGACTCCCAGGGGTACCTGCACAGCCCCCGACCCCCTCCCAATCCCTCACTTCCTTACTGGCCCCAAGGATCAAGGCCTGGCTCCTGGGGCAGACAGCCCCTGCCCCCCCCCACACCCGCCCTCTTCCTGCACCCTCAGGCCTCCCCACTGCACTGAGCACAGGAGCTGGGCAGGGGTCTGCCTTGTGTCCTGGACTGGGGGGGCAGGGAGTGGGGGGGGAGACCTGGGCAGGCACCCAGCCCCGGGCGTCCCGGTCCCTCTGGACCCCGCTCCCTGGTGTGGCCTCACTCCGTGGCGGGAAGCCTGCAGCACACAGGACCGGTGACAGGAGGCTGCCACCCGCGGCCCAGACGCCATCAACTGGGACCTCAAGGGGCTCCTCTTCTGCTGTCGGGCCCTTGAGTCCCAAATAAAGGGGAGCTGCTGCCTGAAGCTGAGCGCACCCAGCTCTGATAGCCCGCTGCCCCACATGGGGTCCTCCGGCCCCACCCCCACATAGGGCCTCCCAGCTCAGCACCTGCAGACCAGCATCTGGGACAGTGGCCGTCGGCACCCCAGCACCACACACCTCACGGCAACGCACCCACCCGTTTCTCTCCAATCCCCCACCCACGGGGGGGGCTCAGCACCAGCCAGGCACCAAAAGGACCCACTCCACTGCTGGGGGGCGGGCTCCTACTGACATCTGAGAGGAACCCGGACAATCTGCCCATCCTGCTGACAAACACACACGGACATGTGTCCCAGGTCTGGGCCCTGTCCTACGTGGTGCAGACAGAACACCCTCTGAGTAAGCAATGTGGTCACCCCATCATCAGATGAGGAAACTGAAGCAGGAGTGGCAGGGATCTGAAGGCAAATGGCACCCAGAGAACTGCAAACACGCAACCTGATCCTGGAGACCCAGGCAGCCCGGCCCAGCCCTGCCCCGAGGGGTCTGCAGGGAGACAGATATGGATCAGTGTCCCACGTGCCTGCTGTGAGCTTTCCACCCACCAGCTCTGGCTCCACATCGACCGGCACAGGCATGCTCTCAGTGGCCACCAGCCCCATGTCACAGCAGAGGTGAGGTCACCAGGGAGCAGGGACAGGACGCCATCAGTGTGGCCACAGAGCCCTTGGTCAAGCCCAACCGCTTGGCCTTCCTAACACCCAACCAATCGTCACAAGGACCTGTAAGAGCACGGGACATAATCAAAGACCAAGACATGCTTAGGGGGAGAGGGCACCGAGGAAGGGCATGGAAAGCATCAGCCTCGGAGGCTCTGGGGAGGGCGGGGGGGCAGCGAGAAGCCCGCAGTGGGAGCCCCCAGCCCAGGCCCAACCTTCTCACGGCCCCCATGCCACCCACCACGACAGGGAGCTACCACGGGGTCAGGCTAGGTGCAGCAGTGCCCCGTGTAGGCTCTCGCCCCCACGCTTGGTCACGGTGCCCACTGTGGCCCGGAGGCACCTGCCTGACTGATCACAGGCTCCCGCACCACACAGGACACCGACTGGACTACCGAGAAGACACGGAGCGAGAGCAGCCATTCTGCAGGGGCCGGCGTGTGCTCAGGCGCACAACCCCTTCCTGCCCGCCTGTGCCCGCCACCCCCACCCACGGGCCCAGGCCTCGGGGAGGTTCCTGCCAGTGACGAACAAGCAGAGGAGCGACACATGAAAACACACATGGAGGGACAGGGAGGGATGGGCAGCGGCAGCAAGGGGCCAGAGGAGGCTCTCCCAAGAAGCGTGGCGTGGAAGGGAAGGGACGCTGATGGCAGGGACGACAGGTGCAAAGGCCCTGAGGCTGGAGATGCAGGGCTGGGCAGGCCAGATGGAGGACCGAGGTGTTCTCTGAAACGTGGTGATCCCTCTGAGGTGGGCACCGTAAGGACACCGGGCTCACAGATGCAGGGACGCCAGGTCCCGGAGGTCCCCTGCAGCCACAGCGAGGAGCACCCATGGAGGGCAGCCAGGATCCGCTCCGCAGGCGCAGTGCCTCGGGGTCTCCCAGGATCCAGGAGGGTGTGGATGTGGGGGGGCGGGGGAGGCAGCAATCTTCATCCTCTCTGCCTGTGCCACCACCTCCGCAGAGCCCTCCAAGCCCCCAGTCAGCCCCACCCCGAGACCCTCGAGGTGCCTGGCACCCACAACAGCGCCAGGGGCTGATGGGGGCCGAGAACAGGTTCGTGACGCACGCCTCAACAGGTGTGAAGAGAAAAGGCTCCAGGGACAAACGCCCTGCAACTCTGCCCCCCTTGCCCGCCCACCCGCTCAGACCCCACAGGGAGGACAGGCTGCTCCCCAGAGCCCAGCAAGCCCCGGCCAAGAGGGGGCCCCACACACTGCTCGGCGCCCGTAGCCCCTGCCCAGGTGACCCCCTTTTCCAGAAACGAACTGGACGGAAAACCCAAACCTCAGAAAATGCTTCTTGCAGGTAAACAGAAGCTCATCACAGCCAGACTTAAGGCAGGGAAAAAACGGAAAGAAGCCATCAGAACGGCGGGGCAGAGCTTAAAATCCCACAGCCGCCTGGGCGGCTCAGTCGATTAGGCATCCAACTCCGGCTCAGGGCACGATCTCACAGTTCGCGGGTTCGAGCCCCGCGTCGGGCTCTGTGCGGACAGCTGGGAGCCTGGGGCTGCTTCACATTCTGTGTCTCCCTCTCTCTCTGCCCTCCCCCACTCGTGTGCACGCTCGGGCACTCTCTCTCTCAAAAATAAACATTAAAAAAAAATTTTAAGCAAAAGTAAATCCCACAGATGTCACAGCCTCACAAACTGGTTGTGACAGCCCTGCTGATAGCAGACAAGTGATTTTAACTTTCTTCTTTTTATCTTCATATCTCAACTTTTTTTTTTACGTAATTATTTCTGCAACGGGGAAAAGACTAAAAGCTGACTCCTTTCTGGGAGAGCCTGGCGACAGGAAACTCGCTGGGTGGGCAGGGGGCGGAGGACGCGGCCGCCCTTGGACCCCCAGGGAAACCGCGGAAACCGCGAACTCACACTCCGCGGCGCGGGGCTGCGGGCCGTGCAGGCGGGCGGCCGCTGGGGGCCCGGCCGTCGGCTCCTCACGTGGTGACCAGACTCACCTCGTGACCAGTGACTCGGCTCCGGGCTCCCACCCACGAGACACGAGGCACGGGTCCCCACGCACCCTCGCCCCGAGCGCTCCCGGCCAGGCGCGCACCCAGAGGGGGACGGGGCCACCAAGGGCGCAGACAGAGGCATGGCTGCCAGGGGCCTGGGACGGAGACCGAGCGGGACCACTGACGGGGTTTTTTAAGGGACGAGAATATTCTGGAACCAGACCGTGGTGACGGCTGCGCAATGTTCTGTGAATATCCTAGGAACCACTAAACTGCACGTTAAAAGACACGTGATACCTCAATTAAAAAGGAAACAGACTCGGGGCGCCTGGGTGGCTCAGTCGGTGGAGCGTCCAACTGACTGGCTCAGGTCACCACCTCGGGGTTCAGGCATTCCAGTCCCACGTCGGGCTCCTCGCCAGCGGGGCGGAGCCTCTGAGGACCCTCTCTCTCTGCCCTTCATGCTCTCTAGGGCTTTCTCTCTCAAAAATACATCAAATTTAAAAAAAAAGAAAAAAGGAGACAGACTTCGAAAAGCGTAAGGGTCCCCTGATAACAAGGCCACAAACACTAGAAACAAACAGTAAAAAAAAGGGCGCATCGCTCTGCTCGCTGACTGAAACCCTCCCCCACTCACGAACCACTTAATAAAGCCAAGTGTGTCCTCGAGCAGAGGGAGCTAAGCCGCAGGAAGGGGCCGGCGGGGCGGGCGCCGCTCCCCTCCCTCTGTGCCCGGAACTTCCCTGCCAAGCGGGCGAGCTGTGCTTCCCCTGAATTAACGCCTAAGTCCGGGCAGCAGGGACTTCCCAATCCTGGGCCTCCACCACTGGCCGGCTTCCTGCAGCGAGAGGCCACGGCTCCGGCCCCTTCCTGCCCCTGTCCTGTCCTTCCCCGCTGCCCAGCGAGGTTCCTGTGCCCTCAGCGGGCGGTCACCCAGAGCCAGGCGCCCGGTGACCACGCGGAGGCGGCGAGGCAGCCAGTGCAGCGACCCACGGGGCGGCCCGCCAAGGGGGCGGGGCTTCATCAGGGCTTCCTGGAAGATGAAATTCCCATGGCAAGGTGCCCTCCCTGGACCAGGGGCAAAGACCATCCTTCTCTCCAGACCCCAGAGAAGGAGTCTAATCAGACCCTTTTCTCCTCCAGTCCCCAGGGGCTGCGGCCGCCACCCCAGGCCCCTCGGCCTCCAAACGTCCCTGGGTCTTCACTCTCCTGCCTGGACTTCCATGTCCATGGGAACACAATCCACGTGCTTCTCCCCCGTTAGTGAGTTCTAGTCGCAGCAGGAAACCCAAAGAGGGGAGGGAGGAGCGGCGACAGGCCGCTGGGAAAGGCCTCTCTCTGTGAGACAGACTGGACCAAGAGGGAGTCACAGTCCCAGCCTGCTGCCGCTGTTGACAAAGGGTTTTTCCTGCGTGTTTAAATGGTCACCCTTTAAAATATGCCTAGCAGCTACACCGCATCCTTGATCCCACTCCTTGGCCTGTAAAGCCCGAAGCATCTACCTTCCGCTTGTCACAGAACATGTCTGCGAACCCTGACGTAGAGGACCGGGCCTGGGGGGCCCTGCCTCCCGGGGGAAGGAGAGCGGGCCCGGGGCGCATGCGTGGGGGGCCTCAGCATGAGCTCAGGCACCGTCCTGAAACCCCAGTAATTTTCTTTGCATCTGTGTTTGGACATCAAGTGTGATGGGACCAGGGAGTGCACGCCGGGCGCCTGGAGCCGGGCCACCCCTCCCTGTGCCTGAGAAACCCGGGCAGAAGGGGCCGCGCTCCACCCGCAGGGGCGCCTGCATGGAGGGAGCACAACAGGAAATCCCAAATGAAATCACCCTGACAGGTCAAGAGTCCCCAGAAGAAATGAAAAAGCTTTTTTCCTGCTTTTTGTACAAGGGGCTCATCTCTTCACTTTGCGGAGTCCAAAAAGTTACGGATCCCGCCCTGGGGGCAGACAAGGCACTGGACGCTCGGAGGCCAGAGCGCACACAGCTCAAAGGAGTCAGCATCGGTGTTAGCCACACACCAGGAAGCCATGTTTTCACAGAAAATGTTACGGAGGCCTCAGAGAGACAAAGATGCACCTTCTGGGGCCCCGGGAGCTCCGCAGTCTGAGCACCTGACTCTGGGTTTCAGCTCCGGTCACGATCTCACGGTTGGTGGGTGCGAGCCCCAAGCTGGGCTCTCCCCTGGCAGCACAGAGCCTGCCTGGGATTCTCGCTCTCTCTCCCCCTTTCTCTGTGCCGTTCCCCCAGCTCGCACGTGCTCGCTCACGCTCTCAAAGAAAAAAAAGAAAAAAAGATGCACCTTCCTGTTCTGACTTTTGAGGGGTCAGGAGGTCACTCGCCGGAGCTGCCAGTCAGGGCCAGCCAGGTGCAGGGCACACTCCTGGGTTACCCACCTCCCGGAGGATTTAAGCAAACCATCGGGGTGCGGCCATGGCCCACAGTGGTGCTACTTGGCCTGGAAGCTGGGCCCTCCCGGCCTCAGCCCTCCCTAGGATGACCAGCAGGTGCCCCAGGGCCAGGAGACGTGGGCTGAGCACACCAGGCAGGGAGGAGCCAGGGTCCTCGTGAGAGTCTGGAAGGGTGTTCACTACACCTACCCGGGCCCTTCCTCTCCCATCCACTCATCCGTCCACTCACTCATTCACTCACTCACTCAAGTAGCTGCTGAGGCCTCTAGTCAGACTCTGGAGGCCTGTGGGTCCTACACCCAGGATCTCACAGTTGTGGGGGAAGGGCTGTAGCCCTGACCCACCTCCCACTTGCTTAGGAAGAGGCCAAATTCTGCAGTGTGACACCTTCGAAGGCCCCGCCCCCCATGCTCCCAGTGCCCCCAGTGTCGCCCCCACAGCCGCTCTGTGACTTCACCCAGCTCTGACCTCCACTCCTGAAGATGAAGAATGAACGCGCCCCCCCAGCCCCCCCCCCCAGCAGGGCCCTGAGCCATCTAATTAGCACAGGGGCAGACAGGGCCCGCGCTTTGCAGCTCAGACAAATTATTGTTATTATTGTTGTTATGAGATCCCGCCCACCTGCTCTGGATGCCAGCCCACCAATTAGCCCCTCTCTTTCTTCTGCTGCCAATCTCACCGCCTCCCCTCCCCTGCGCCAGCAGCTCCAAACCACCCCTTCTGAACCCCTGCCCAGCCTGGGCCCTTCCCTCCAGGATACACCCTGCCTCCCACCGTCACCTCCAGGCCCTCCCCTCTCCTCCCATCTCTTCCTCCCTCAGGGCTGAGCTGTGACTTCCACCTCCTGCCCTGCCAACCGCCCCCCCAATCTCCAACCACTCCCCCCAGCGTCTGGGTCAGCAAATCCAGGGGCCTTTTAACCCCTCCCCTTCCAGGGCTCCATGGCCCAGCTGCCTAGGACACAGCCCTCCGGCCTCCTCCTTCCCACCTGTCTGCCCTCACCGTGCCTCCCCACGCCCCCTCCCTCCCAACACCCCTTTAAAGTCTGCTTCCCACACCACAGACTCATCTTCCTAAGTCACTCAACTCAAGTAGCCCAACTGAAGATGAGCAAAGGGTCAGAACGGACCTTCTGTAGAAGTTGTGAGAATATAAGAGCAAAGGGTCAGAATGGACATTCTCTAGAAGCTGCGAGAACATAACAGGACTCTCAGGCTCATTCGCCGTCACAGTGAGGTCCCAGTGTCCGAACGTGCGGGACAGAAAACAGAGGACGACAGAAGTACACACACTGGAACCTGCGGGCGCTGCCGGCTGGGCTGGGAAATGGGGCGGCCGCTCTGCAGAGACCAGCGGCCCCGAAAAGTACAGCACAGGGTCGCCGCGGGATCCCGCCACTCTGGCCTTACTAAGTGTGCGCACGTGCAGTCACCCAGGCATGATCCATGACCACCAAATAACGGACACAACCCAACTGCCCGCCGACAGACCAACAAACACACAAACGGTGGTCTGGTCACCCGACGGAGCGCTCCCGTCACAGGCCGCGTCACGGGGGAAGCCAGAACACATCCCGCTCTGAGCAGAGGCCCCGCACAGAGAGCTGGTCACATGAAACACCCAGGGCAGCAAACGCAGGGACCGGGCGTGGACTAGGGATTCCAGGCAGCGGGGCAGCCTGAGACGCGGGCAACATTCCGAACGATGGGTGCAGGGCACAGCAACCGCTGCTAACTGCGCACTTGACGCGCAGGACCTTGTGGGACGGGCCCACGTCACCGCCCCGCCTCCATCGCCCCCCAAGCACGTGCCCGCCTTGCTTCCCCCAAGCGCTGCCAGCCACCCAGCCCCTCAACCCACCCCACCTCCCGCCTGTGGCTGTCCTCCGCCCACCCAGCCCCTTCTCAGCTTTCCAGGGCCCACTCGTGTGTCACCGCCTGGCCCAGGCCCCGCCCCGTATCACCTGGCCGGGCACCAGCACCTGGAACCGTGTCCTGCGCACAGCCTGGGGCTCACGTCCCGGACCCCCTTTGGCCAGGGTGGCGCCGCAAACTCACTCTCCTCACCAGCTCCTACCCGCTTCCCTTTTCTGTGAGCGGCTTCACCCCTCACTCCAGGCCTGAAAACCCCCGCGTTCCCTCCTCTGCCCCCGTCGGGACCACCGCCGACCCCACAGCTGGGCCCATGGGAAAGTCTGCGGCACCCTTGCCCGTGCGGAGAGGAGCTGTCAACCTCTCCCGTCCCCTCCGCTGTGACTCTCTGCTCAGACTCTTTCTGCCTCACCTGGGTGGGCTGAGAGGATCCTACCCCCCCAGAACGTAACCCGCACCCGCTCCCTGGTCTCCGGGGCGCTCAGGAGGAGCTGAGCAAAGCAGCCCCACCCCCACCCACCTGGCCATCTTCCCCTTTCCTGGACCGCCTCCCAGGGAGCCTGCCTCAGGGCTCGACAGCCTGCGTCCACCGCCTGTCTGGACTGGCCACCACCCTCAGGGGCGCCCAGCACCCCGCCTCCAATCCTTCGCAGCCCTCCCCAGGTGCGGCCAGACCTCAGGGCCCCAGCCGGCGGCAAACTCCAGAGGTCCGAGCCACCACTCCCAGCTATGTCCAAGAGAAGACTCTGGAATTCCTAGAACATCCCTGCTCTGTTATAGCGGCAGGTGGGGAAAGGGGAGGTGGCGTGAAGCCACCTGCCACCATCCAGGAATGCTCAGCATTCAGATCTTCAGAGAGTCTGTGAATGCTCCTGAGTCTTAAATGTTGGCGAGTAACTAAAAAGTGCTTAAACAAAAATATTCTCCAGGCCAGAAAAAAAAAGGCGCAAGCAGAGCCCCAGGCCACCTTTTGTGTCACCCATCACACAGGCCAGTGGGCCAGACCCCCATTCTCCAGCGGGTGGGTTTGCCCACATTCTACCTGCAGATGTGCTGCCAGGGCCAGGCAAAAGTAGCACCTCCCCCAGGAAGCCTTCCCAGACTCCTCCCTTCCCTTAGCTCAACTCTCCTCTTTTCAAGTAATAGTAACAGATCCCACTCACCAAACACAACTACACCTCAGACCTCGGGCGCAGGGTCCTGTGGGCTCACAGACCTGATCCCCACAACCACCGGCGGAGGAGAGGACAGTCTCTCTGGGCAGACTGCCAGAGTCAGAATCAGCCCCACCACCCACCAGCCATGTGACCTTGGACAAGGTGCTTCAGCCTGTGTGTGCCCTCCCCCTCGGGAGTCCTGCATCAAGATTGAAGCAGCCAGCGTGAGGAGCTCAGCAAGGAGCCAGACGCCCAGTGCGTGCCTCGTGACCTGGACAAGGACTGTTAAAACGGGGGTTCAGGCGGTGCCATGGCTGACCTGTCGTCACAAAGCCACGAAGTCGAAGCGCACAGACTCCAGCCAGGTGGGCCGGCCTCCAAGGCTGTTTCTTTACTCCTCGCTCTTAGGATGCCAGCCCTGGCTTCCCTCACTTCCCCAGGTGGCCTGGCAGAGCAGCCCGGGGCCCTGGGCCACCCACCCAGGCTTGGGGTGGCCGGCTGCTCAGTAGTCGTGAGGTGACAGCACTCTGTGCCACTATTAGCGTCAGAGTCACACCGGAAACGAGAAACTGGGTCTCGAGTACCCTGAACCAGCCAGTGACCCTGCAGGTATCTTCGTGACAACACACCTGTGACAGGGGAAGACCAGAGTCCCCCCAACCCAACGATAGATACCTAAGAGGCCTTCACAATACCCTTATCTCCCCAGACCCCAACCCTGGCCAAGAGGTGGCGGCATGATGGCGAAGGGAAAGCCCTGGAATCACAGGGCTCCTATGTAACTGTGGGGCCTGGGGCTCGATCCCCCACCCCGAATCCGGGATGGCCACCCCCTTCCCAGGGCCTCTGAGAACTCGGAACAGTGAGTACTAGGCCCAGGACCAGACACCCGCCAAGCACTCAAAAAGCAAGTGTCTGTCTCCACCCGGAGGGCAGGGCCATGGCTGACCCCCGAGACCCCCGTACCCTGCACACCCCCGGCCGTGGGCAACATGGAGGACAAACGAAGGAGCTCACTGTCATCCTCCCCCAAGTCCCAGGGTCCTCATGGTCAATCCGTCCTGTCCTTCAAGACGTGGACATACCACCTTCCCTAGGACATGCTTCCCCCTGGGCTTCTAGAGTTCCCAGGGGCTGTTCTGGGAAATTCCCCTGGCCCTCGGTCTGCTGCTTCTGCGTGTCTCCCCAACAGGTCTCTAAGCTGCTGCGGGACAGGAACTGCCCCTGCCGCCGGCTCTGAGTCTGGGCCAGGGGAGCCTCAAGAAAGAGGTGCCAAGGGACCCTCCTTTCCCAATTCACAGCAGAGCACTGTGCCCGTGGGCCCTGCACATAGCCAGGGTTATCCAGGGAATGCTGGACTGTGCTGTCCGTCTTAGGGGAAAGGAGGAAACAAGCATGAAAAGGGGAAGCGACAGGTCCGAGGTCACCAGGATGGAAGAGACAGGAGGCGAAGCCTGGCCTAGGAATGCAGGGCCCCAGAGCCCTTCCCAGAGAGTTTACAGTCACCTCTCTGAGGTTTCCTTTCACTTTAATCAGAAAGCATTAAAAGCTTCCCTACCAAGATCAATACTATTATTAACGTTCTACTTCATCCAGGCAGAAACTGAGATGTTACACTCACTGGCACTGTAAAATCACAAAGTATGAGGCATGGAGCTGGGATGTGAACCCAGGCCGGCCTGACCCCAGAGCTCTTAACTAACTGGCCACAGTGTTGCTCATGGGCCAGGCACGGTGACAAGCCCTGCTCCGGCTCCTCGGCTGGGCTGGGGTGGGGGTGGGGGGGCAGGTCTGGAAGGCTTCCAGAGAAAAAACTAAGACATGAGATAACAAAGTCGGAATCCGATCTGAGTGTCCTCAGGGTTGAGACAGAAGGCCGGAGGACCAGCAGGGACTACAGCAAAGGCGGCAGGTGAATGCCAGCTGCATCTAGCCAAAGAGGCTTACAGCCTTACAGAGGAGATAAGCCACGATCAACGGCAACCGTGCACCCTGTCCCCGGAGCGGAGGCCGGTTCTGACTCCCAACTGGATCCCTGGCACTGCCCAACGCGGGGCTTGGCACCAGGAAGCCACACACCGAGTCACGCCCTTCCTGAATGCCCCCGGGACCGGGCTGTGTAGGGATGCCTTCCCTGGGCTCCCACAGCCCTCCCAACCTCCGATAAGAGCTCTGGGCGGACTCTGCCCTCCTGCTCCAGGACCTTGCTCATCTCCCTGCCCTGGCGCCCAGCACGGGGTCGACACGGGAAGGGCCTGTGGGTGACTTTTCCATCGTGTGAGGCCTCCATCCTGAGCTTGCCTGACCCCACGGAGCCAGTGGCACGTATCTCCAAGACCTGGGGGGGGGGGGGTCCACCCCTTGCGGCCGGGACTGGGTCTCGGAATAAAACAGCACAGCTGGGTGCCCAGGAGGCCTCGGAGTCGGCTTCGAGCCCGGCCACCGTCCGCCCATGTCCTGCGGGCCACGCGGTGCCTGACCTTGGCCCAGTCACTTCCCCTGCGGCGGACGCGCTTCCTGCCTGCAGCCCGCGCCGGGGCGAATGAATGAGCCTCCCGCCGGGCGAATACCCTAATCACCGGTCGGATCAAAGGCCGCATACAGCCCGCCCGGGGCAGCAGCGGAACCCGGACTTCTCAGAAAAGGGGAAGGAGGTGGGGGGGGTCTGGCTGGGGACCCAGACGCGCCCCCCGGGCTGCCGTTTCCGGTCAGGCCAGCTTAGCCCGCGCGTCCCCTTCCCCCACCGGGGCCTCAACTTCCCTCGGGAATCGCCACCACTTCCGGCCACGACCGGCCGGGGAAGCTGCGGCGGCCCCACCCCCGAGCCCCCAGCCCCCAGCCCCCAGCCCGAGCCTCGGCGCTGCGCAGGCG
>NC_043715.1:57165453-57167062 GCF_006229205.1 Suricata suricatta
CCCCTCCGGCCTCCACCCCGTCCTCGCCGCTCTAGGAAAGCGAGCCCGGCGACCCCCCAGCCGCCACCCCCCAAGCTCTATGGTATGGAGTGGCCGCCCCTGGGAGCCACTTCCGGACACGTCTAGGACACAGGTCCTCCGTCCCCGCTCTATGGCGCCGTGCGCCGAGGGGCTTCGGGCCCCGCCCCCTTTCAGGACCGGAGGCGCGGGCCTGGCCCGTTAGGCGGAGACTTCCGGGTGTCTCGGGAGGTGCCCCCCCAACCCGGCTCCCGGCGCTCGCGCCTGCGCAGTCGGCGCCCCGCGCCAGCCTGGGGCGGAAAGGTGTGGGGGAGAGTGGCGGCTAGGGCCGCTCGTGCCACCCCAGGTCCTCCTGTCGTCTCTATCATCGTAACCCATTCCGTGCCGGAGCTCGGGGTCCGCTAGCGGAAGCAGCACGGGGCACAGCCTGACGAGCCCTGCCTGGTGTCCGCGACTGAGCCCAGTTAGGGCCCCGGAGCGAATCTCTAGGGTGGGCCTGGCGGCGGGGGAACCTGCTGCCCCCAAGGCAAGACCCACCAATGCCCTCGCTTAGTGCACCTGCTACTTCCGTAGCCGGGCGGCCAGCTCCTTCCCCGGGTCCCTGCCCTCTGGTGGGAGAGGGGACCGCTGGCCTCAGGTTTCAACCCAGAAGCTGAGACGGCTCCCTGCTCCCGGCACCGGCCTCAGTGCCCTCCCTTTTAAGGGGATAATAACACATTATACACCTGCGAGGGCTTCGCATACATTAGGTCCCGTCAATAACCTATTCCCATTTTGCAGATAACAAGGGACAGCGATCAAGTCACCTGCCGAAAGTCACACGCGGAGAATGCAGAGCCGGGGCTCGCGCCGTGGACTCGCTCCCGATTCCTGTATTTGACCGTGCCCGAACTGCCTCCCATAACAGACCATTGATCCCATTAGCTGAGGATTCACCTACTTCCCTCCAGTGAGGCAGGCACTGAGGAGACACCCAACGAATGTCAGCTGTTATTCAGTGTTCTCATATAAGTAGATGTTTTAAAATTATTGTTTACACCACAGTGTGCTGGCAGGCCAAGTCCCTCTGGTCATTGCACCCCTCTCCGCCCCCGCGACTTGACTATCAGTGCACCCCCCCCTCCCCGAGACTGGGCTGGCTCTCATGTCAGTGACAGATGCCTTACCGTTATTATTTATGTGTTTTATTATCATCATCATTGAAACAGTCACCAATAGTAAATAAATAAGCGTAAATGATGGAATAAAAAAAGAGAAACAGTCAGAGCTTGGGAGTCAGAAGGATAGGGATGTATAATTCTCTTGTTGAATAACACCTCTCACAGCCTCAATAATCTGTACAAATATGCTTAATTTAGGACCTGACTCATAGCAGGGTCTCAATGAAAATGCTGGTGATTAGCATGACTTATTAGTGCTATTCTTTCCTCTGTGGCCACTGTGTACCCTCACATCTCAGTCTGCACCAATCATAAGATGTACATTGTTGATCTAATAACACCTTTTCAGGGGAAAAAATAGTACTGCGTTAAATGTACCTGTAAATAGTAAGATATGCCTGTGTCACACCTTCAGAAATGTCACAAAGGTA
>NC_043715.1:57167162-57178524 GCF_006229205.1 Suricata suricatta
AGAAGGAGAAGAAGAAAGTGGGAATCGAATGACCTGGCTGCTGGGCGGGCTCAGGTGACCCCAGCGTCCTGTAAACCTCCTGATGTTTGGACATTCAGCCCTCCCACTCAGGAAGGTCCCCCCAGTCTCCTCCTAGGAAATCCCCATTTTGGCCGTTCGGGTTCGAATCACTGTGACCAAACCACTGTGCACACGCCAGCCCGGTTCGGGGTTGAAACAAGGGAATGGAAGGCTGGCTGGACCAGGTGCTACGTGAGCCTCCAGCTTTGCTGTCCTCAGGGACACGCCGGGGTGTGCCGGGCAAGCACCAGCTGCCACCCTGGCACCCTCGACAGTCCTGTCACACGCCCCCCCCTCCCCCCGCCATGGTACCTCCTCCACGGAGCGGCCAGAGCAGCTGCAGAGGACAGGGTGCACGTGGAGGGTTTGCAGCTGTTGTAGGTCCCTGAGACTCAGAGAAAGACACACACACACACACACACACACACACACACACACACACACACTCTCCGATTTCATTGTTATGATCTAGAAAACCTTCTAGAGTTTTCATTCCCGGCTGGACACAGAGCTGAGTGCTCTGTTCCGATCCACAGGCTCCCTGCTCGTCTCCAGCCCCATGAGGTAGCGCGGACCCTTGTTCAGAGTGTGGGCCTCCCACGTGCGGCGC
The DNA here is from genome assembly GCF_006229205.1 of Suricata suricatta. Lineage (NCBI taxonomy): Eukaryota > Metazoa > Chordata > Mammalia > Carnivora > Herpestidae > Suricata > Suricata suricatta. The sequence continues at coordinate 57,167,833 of NC_043715.1, forward strand.
CCCCGACCCCCGGGGCCCCATGAGAAATGCGAATCCCAGGCCTCGCTGCGACCTACCGACCTACCGAGGCACACTGCATTTTAACCTGGTCCTCAAGCGGCTCCTACCCGGGAGGTTTGCAAGGACTGAGTGCCAAGCTAAATCAGCCAATTCAATCTAGTTAAATTTGAATTCCACATAAATGATGAGTTGGTTTTTAGTATGAAAATGTACTGATCCTTATCGGAAAAAATCATATGTGGTTTATTTTTTTTTATTTATTTTTGAGACAGAGACAGTGTGAACAAGAGAAGGGCAGAGAGAGGGAGATGCAGAATCTGAAGCAGGCTCCACGCTCTGAGCTGTCAGCACAGAGCCCGCAAATCATGAGATCATGACCCAAGCTGATGTCAGTCGCTTAACTGACTGAGCCACTCAGGCGCCCCATATGTGGTTTATTTTAAATACAAAAAGAGCCAGGGGTGCCTGGGTGGCTCAGTCTATTAAGAGCCTGACTTCGGCTCAGGTCATGATCTCACATTCGTGGGTTTGAGCCCCGCGTCGGGCTCTGTGCTGACAGCTCAGAGCCTGGAGCCTGCTTCACATTCTGTATCTCCCCTCTCTCTCTGCCCCTCCCCACACGTGCCATGCTCTATTTCTCAAAAATAAATAAATATTTAAAACATTTTTAAATACAAATGGAACTGTGCATTTTATATATGTGTGTATACACACACATAAAAACATGTGTATACCTATTTTTTAAGTGTATTTATTTAGACAGAGAAAGAGAGGGAGAGACAGAATCCCAAGCAGGCTCTGCACTGACAGTGCACCACCGTGACATCATTACCTGAGTCGAAATCAAGAGTCAGACGCTTCACCGACGGAGTCACCCAGGTGACCCACATCCTATATTTTTATTCACTAATCCGGTCACCCTGTGTACTAGAGGACGCTGTGGGTGCTTTAATGACACTGTGCACCCTCTTTGTCACTGGTTTCCCCCGATTTCCATGCCTCCTCCATACATCTCAGGCGCAGGGAGGGGGCACACGGGAAGGAGAGAGACAGTTCCATCCCCTGCACTTTGTTAATCAGCTTAAGGATAACCCACAACTCTGGACCAACTTCCCCTGCACTTTGGAATGTGCTTTAGGGTGCTTTAGGGCCAAGTTAATGGAAGCAAAACCGTACCCTGTGGCCTCTGTCTCTGGGTGGGACGCAATCCAATTGGTGACCGTACGATAGAAAAGTGTTTTCAGTGGGATCCTTTGTTTAAAATAGAATTTATTGTCACATGGGCTCACACGCAGTGTGTGGTGTGCTCCTGCTCGGTGGGATCCTAACCCAGAGCCCGACCCCTCTCCTCCTCCCGGATGGCGGGACCCGGACGTGACGCTTGAGATGGTGGCGAAAGGGCTCCAGGTCCCACAGGCAGCGCGAGGGTCAGAGCAGAAACATGTTGACCTGCGGCCCGCAGGCTCCGATAAGGGCCGCGGACGTGCCGCTGCTCCATTCTCCAAGGGTCTCATGACTGCCTGCAATCTCGCCGGTAGAAAATACCGAGCTGAGTGATAAGCACCGGAGAAAGGTTGCGAAAACAGTTCCACGAGTCGGAATTTGAAGGAGCCGCCGGTGATGGATTCTCCCCGGCGCGGCCCCTCCCCCTCGCGCACCCCGCCCGTGGCCGTGGCCGTGGCTGTGGGCTTCCGAAGAGCGGCTCCTGTGCCCCGGTCCTGTCCCGCCCTAATAATGGCACCGGCTCCAGAATTCCTTCTTGATCCTTTGCTCAGGGCCCCACATGCAGGGATCCTGGCTTGAGAACGGGTCCACATCACAGACAGCAGAGCAGAGGTTGGGAGAGACCACAGCCCCTGGGGACGTTTTTAAAAATGTTTATTTTTGAGAATGAGAGAGACAGAGCAAGAGTGGAGGAGGGGCAGAGAGAGAGGGAGACACCGAATCCCAAGCAGGCTCCAGACTCCTAGCGGTCAGCACAGAGCCCGATGTGGGGCTTGAACCCACCAACTGTGAGATCATGACCTGAGCCACAGTGGGGAGTTTAACGGACTGAGACACCCAGGCGCGCCCCCTCTGATGACATTTTTGAGTGACTGAATCCTATGGACTCTGGAGCAGGTCCCTTTCTCGGGAGTCTCCTGCCAGCTGATGAGTCTTCCCTTGAGTTTGAGCACGTTCGAACCAAGTTCCAGGAGCCATTGAATGCACCTCAACCAATATAGATAGAAAGGATTGTTGCTTCCACGTCACACAGGAGGAGGCTGGTGACAGGAGGGGAGAGCTTGAGTGCCCCAGGCCACCCTGTGGCCATACTGATTCTAGGCTTATCTGACACCCTCGGCCATGCTGATAGCCACTGCCCTGTTGAGGCAGTCTGGGGACGCTCTGTGCCAAAGCAGACACTCAAGGCTTTCACGTTTTCAGGGGCACCTGGGTGGCTGAGTCGGTGGGCGTCTGACTCTTGACTTTGGCTCAGGCCATGATCTCACATTTCGTGGGACTGAGCCCCAAGTCAGTGTTGACAGCACAGCCTGCTTGGGATTCTCTCTTTCTCTCCCTCTCTCTCTCTGCCCCTCCTCTGCTTGTGTTGTCTCTCTTTCCCTCTTTCTCTAAATAAATAAATAAACAAATAAATAAACTTAAAAAAAAGACTCTCGTGTTCAAAGACTTTCATCTTCAAACTCACAGTGTTGCTTGAAATGGGCGGGAGAGACTCTTGTTTGAATTCAGACAAAGAAGCTGAGACTCAGAGATGTCGAATAATATTGTCAAGACCACACAGCACGTGGGACGTGGTATCTGAATCCAGCTCCTGGGCGCTGCTCCGGACTCTGTCCTATTGCCCCTGCCTTCACCCTCTCCCCACACCCCCCCCCCAGAGGGAACTGGTTCTACACTGTACTGTTTCCTAAAACCCTTGACACCTGCAGAGGAAAAAGATTACTGTAAACAAAACAAAACAAGCAAAACACAAAACAAAAACACAGAGATGTCCATAAAGCTAAAAAGGTTCACTTCCACGGAATGAGATGGCCTGAAGTGAAATCAAGAGTCAGAGTTTTAATTGAGTCACCCAGGTCCAAAAGCTAAAAAACGTTTAATAAACTTGATTTTAAAAATATACGATGACCTTGGGGCTCCTGGGTGGCTCGGTTGGTCAAGCATCCAACTTAGGCTCCGGTCACCATCTCCGGGTTGGTGAGTTCAAGCCTGGCTGCAGGCTCTGCACTGACAGCTGGGAGCCCTGAGCCCGGAGCCCGGAGCCCAGAGCCCGCTTTGGATTCTGTGTCTCCCTCTCTGCCTCTCCCCCCCATGTTCATTTCAAGGGAAACCTGCTTTGGCAACAACAAAATGTCATGAGAAAATTAACAAGAGGCGGCAAGCTTCGATTGGTGTAAATAAACAGTAAAACCCGTTCACTTTCCTCTTTGGGCAGCGAACTGTCCAGCTCGCGTTCAAAGGGAGTGTAAGGGTCGGGGACAGTCCTCACGGCTGCAGGATTCGTGTTGAGCATAACGGTGTATTTATCTCAGCCAGCTTTTCCTGGTATTATCCCGCCGCATCGGATGTTTGCAGTTGCTGGTTCCACATCTGATCTCACATCATTCTGGGGCCAGAGGAAGCGGGGAGGGGTCCCCGTCTCTGTAAAGATGAAGGGTGCTGCCTGGACTCAGACCGCCCAGTCGGGCATAATCCTGAGCCCTCCTTCCTGAGTCTGCCCAGGGTGGTGGAGAGAGCCTTTCAATTTCCGCAAGCCTCCGTGGGAGGCCCTGAACGGCACTTGAGGTCTTCAGCCTCCCAGACTCAGTGGCTTTGGGGAAAGGTCACCTCACATAGCCACCTGCATTTCATATTTCTGCAAGGATGTTATTTTATTTTAATTTTTAAATGTTTATTTTTTATTTTTAATGTTTCATTTATGTTTGAGAGAGACAGAGTGAGTACGAGCAGGGAAGGGGAAGAGAGAGAGACACGCAGAATCCAAAGCAGGCTCCAGGCTCTGAGCTATTAGCACGGAGTCCCACGCAGGGCTAGAACCTGTCAACCTTGAGATCATGACCTGAGCTGAACTCAGAAGCTTAACACTGCGCCATCCAGCACCCTTAATGTGTATTTATGTTTGAGAGAGAGACAGAGAGAGAGAGAGAGAGAGAGAGAGAGAGAGAGAGAGCACGAGCAGGGGCCGGGCAGAGAGAGAGTGTGATATAGAATCCGAGGCAGGCTCCAGGTTCTGTCAGCACAGAGCCTGACGTGGGGCTTGAGCTCATGAACCGTGAGATCATGACCTGAGCCAGAGCTGGACGCTCAACAGACTGAGCCACCCAGGTGCCCCTAGAGTGTTATTTTGAAACTTGGTTGGAATTCTCTCTTGAAAAATGCAACGAAAAATTATTTTTAAAAAATAGTCGATCCTCATTATATCTGGATTCCACACCTGAGAATCTGCCTACTTGCTGAAATTCGTGCAGATCAGTGCATGTGAGACACCTGCTGACGGCCCGGTCTTGGACTTCCAGCTTCCAGAACCGGGAGACAATTAATCTGCGCTGTTTAAGCCTCCAGGTCTGCGGTGCTTGGTTATGGCAGCTCTAGAGGACATCGAGAATGATCGTTATCACCAGGAACCCTACCCTGAACTGACTTCGCAGCCTCCAGGACCAACACGGGGAAACCCACTCAGCGCATTGCCCCTACTTCTTGATATCATCCAACAGATGTGGTCCCCACTTCCCTAATCCCTCCCTGGAACCAAACACTTTCAGAAGATTTCCCCTTACTCCCCTATGCCGAGGCACTGCTTTGGTCCCCCTAGGATGAGTCTTCCAGAATGTTCCATCAACTGGACTTTGACAGCAGGCGGCTTTGGTTGACCTCCCAGCTCTTCCCCAGTGCAGCCAACCGACTTCGCCCCAGTACTCTAGCCATAAAGAGGCAGGAAAGGCAGTTTTCTTTTCCAACCTCCTGAGTCAGAAGACAGGGCTGGTGTGGGGCAGAGGGCTGCGGGGAAAGCCGAGAGAGCTGCCCGCTGCCCCCGCCTCTGAGACCCTGGCAAACGTGTGGAGAGCTGGGGAGAACTTCCCAGGAATCCTCTGTGTTGGCAGGGCAGGGGCTGCCTGACTGCCTCGTGCTGTCGCCCCGCTCGCTGTCTGCGTGTCCAGGCTCTCCCGGCCAGTGGAACACCTGCCTCCTGGGCCACACGAAGGACCTGGAACAGAAGAGCGGGCTCACCACACCCGCTGCTGGTTGTGGAACTTGGCTCTCTCGCTGTGTCTCTTGGGGAAGCCTCACTCGCCCCGTCTGTAAAATGGGCTGATGCTTTGATCTGCTGTGCAGTCTCACCCAGAGAGCGTAGGGTGGATAACATAATAGGCAGTGTGTGCCCGTCATTAAGCAATTCACTCATAATTTAACGATTCATTCCCAGGTGTTTCCTGAGGCCTGGCAACGGTGACTCACCCTCACAATCCAGCCCCCAGGAGCCCTGGTTGTGGGGTGCAGACCTGGCTCAGTCATCCTTCACCCACTTATCCAATAAACACCCGAGCCTCCGGGTGCGGGGCCTGGACACCCAGAGATGAACCAAATCCCCTCCCCACCCTGGAGGATCTCCCTGCCTTAAAGCACCATACAAACGAGAAAACATTAATTATTATTTTGAGTAATAATTATTGCAGTGCTACAAAGGAGCCTAGAAGCTTTGGTAGCATAGGTGCCAAATTTCCTGCCAAAGGAATTCTCGCCCTCAGGCGTGGGAGGTAAGGGAAGAAACACTTTCCCTCAATCCTTATTTACTCATTCACAGGCAGGCCCCAGGCTGCCAGAGGAGGAGCAGGGCAGTTACAAAACATAGTGCAAGCATGAGACCGAGAGAGAAGGGGCACTGCGGAAGCCCCGATGAGGCGCTTTGGCCAGATTTATTGGGGTAGGGGTACGCTGGGAAGGCTTCCTGGAGGAGGCAGCATCTGAACAGATAATCACTGAGGGATGTATGATGTTACCAGGTGAAGAAGGGGTGGTAGGGTGACATCCAGAGCGTGGTCCCTTCCTTCCATTGCCATACAGCACTGTGAGGACATTGCGCAGCCACTGAGCTGGTGTCACAGGAATGGCCGCTTAATTTGTGAGGCCCCGTGCAGAATGAAAATGCAGAGCTGTGTCTTTAAATAAAGGGGTCGGGGCACCTGGGTGGCTCCGTTCGTTAAGCATCTCTGACTCTTGATCTCGGCTCAAGTCACGATCTCACGGTTCGTGAGTTCGAGCCCTGCATTAGGCACTGTGCTGACAGTGCGGAGCCTGCTGGGGCAGGGAATTCTCTCTCTCTCTCTCTCTCTCCCCCCCACTCCCTCTGTCTCTCCCCTGCATGCACACGCAGTCTCTCAAAAATAAATAACCTTTTTAAAAAGGAGGATAAGAATCTTATAATGGCCTTCGGAGGGCATTCAGCTGAGCATGGGGCCCTGCTTTGCTTTTTTTTTTTAATCATTTCATATATTTTTCATCATGATAAGTGTGCTTTAATCGCCATCCCCTATGTCACCCCTCTGGCAACCATCAGTTTGTTGTCTATAGTGAAGGGTCTGTTTCTTGGTTTGCCCCCCTCTTTTCTTTCCTTCGCTTAGAGGCGCCTGGGTGGTTCAGTCGGTTGAGCGTCCGGCTTCAGCTCAGGTCATACGTGAGTTTGAGCCCCGAATTGGGCTCTGTGCTGACAGCTCAGAGCCTGGAGCCTGCTTTGAATTCTGTGTCTCCCTCTCTCTCTGACCCTCCCTTGCTCATGCTGTCTCTCTCTCTCTCTCTCAAAAATAAATTAAAAAAAAACAAAAAAATTTTTTCCTTTGCTCATTTGTTTTGTTTCTTGAATTCCACATATGAGTGAAATCATACGGTATTTGTCTTTCTCTGTCTGACTCACTTCACTTAGCATAATGCTCTCTAGGTCCATCCAGTTGTTGTAAATGGTAAGATTTCATTGTTGTGTTTTTTTTATGGCTAAGTAAATTCCATGTTATGTATACCACATCTTCTTTATCCTTTCATCTATCTATGGACACTTGGGCTGTTTCCATCATTTGGTTATTGTAGATAACGCTGCTATGAATATCAGGGTGCCTATATCCTTTAGAATTAGTGTCTTCATATTTTTAAAAAATTTTTTAATGTTTTTATTTATTTTTGAGACAGAGAGAGATAGAGTGTGAGTGAGGGAGAGGCAGAGAGAGAGAGGGCGAGACAGAATCAGAAGCAGGCTCCAGGCTCTGAGCTGTCAGCACAGAGCCTGACACGGGGCTCAAACCCACAAACATGAGATCATGACCTGAGCCGAAGCCGGAGGCTTAGCCGACTGAGCCCCCCAGAGCCCCTGTTTTTGTATTTTTGGGTAAATACCCAGTAGTGTGATTCCTGGATCATCGGGTAGTTCTATTTTTAATTTTTTGAGGAGCCTCCATACTGTTTTCCACAGTGGCAGCACCCAACAGCATTCCCACCAACAGTGCATGAGAATTCCTTTTTTCCCCACATCCTCACCAATACCTGTTGTTTCTAGCGTGGGTCCTTCTGAGTGTGGGACCCGGCGCAACTCTACAGGTTGCAATCCCATGAGTCTGGCCCTGGACATGGGTGGTTCTAGGGGACTTCTGTCACGTAAACAGGAGTCTGGAGGGTCGGGGGAGACCAACAGGGGTCGGTCCATTCAGCAGCTCAGCCGCACCCCGAGGAGGACCAATCAGGTTCCTGGAGCTCTCCTCCTTCCGTCCCAAGTGGGATGTCGGCACTGTTCCTCCTCAGGCACAGCTCAGAGCGTCACCACAGACAGGCCAAGGCTGGCCAGCTCTGGCCACTTACCTCTTACTGAAGCGTTGGGAAAAGCCCTCCTGGAGGTAGCCCGCAGACCTGCCTTCACACCTAACTGCCAGAATGGGCTGGGACTCTCCTGACTGCTATATCGTCTCTGCCTCAGATGAAGGCAGACTCGCTGGTTTGTCCAGCGTCTCGAAGCTGGAGGGGTGCTGGGTGCTGTTCAGAGCCTGACACGCCCATTGTCTGGTGCCCTAGACACGGGATGGACATGGCTTCTGTTTGCCTCGTCCGCCTCTGTATTCTGAGCCTGCTCGGCATCTGTCTTAGAAGAGGTGCCCTGTCTACACAAGAGATGAGGAGACAGAATTCCGTGGGGGAAACGAACTGTTTTTATTATAAGGGGCCGGCGGCAGGTCTGTGAGGGGGCGGCTGTGTGTGTGTTCAACTTTGCATCTGGCCCGGGCTTGCATTTACCGGTTATGTAACTGAAGGTAAAGTAACAAACAGCTGGTGTATCAACTCCTAACCCTCTAAGGGCAGTGATCTAAGTACATTGTGTGTTTTCACCCACAAGCCGCACAAGAACCCTGCGAAGGGGTCACTGCTCTAACGTGCTGCTTGACGGGCGATGCAAGGATTCTGGTGTGTGTCACTAACCCCCGGAGGGCTTGTTAAAACAAAGTGTCGGGCCCACTCCCCAGAGTTTCTGATTTAGCAGGTCTGAGGTGGGGGCTGAGAATTTGCTTTTTTTTTTTTTTTAGTGCAGAAAGGTGATTTTATTAAAGCACAGGGTCAGGACTCTGGGCAGAAAGAGCTGCCAAGAATCTGCCTTTCTAACAAGCCCCCCACGTGATGCTCTGTCGCTGGTCTGAGACCTCACTTTGAGAACCCTCGTGTTCGAGGAACATTAGCCAATGTGGTGGCGCAGTGGTCATGAAGGAAGGAACGTGGTGTTGGGCTGAGGGCTGGGCTGAACCTTGATCTTGCCTACAAGTCCCGGGGCCAGGTGGGAAGAGGCGGCCGAATCCTCCTCTTGAAGTTCTGGTGGTCCCACGCCCTGGCTCAAGCCCACAGGCCTTCAAGGACACTCTTCTGATTTGCACCAAGGGCACCATGTAAGTTAGAATAATTCTGGATCTTTAGGGGTCTGATTATATGGGACTTTGCAGGTCAGAACAAAGGTTGGCACTGGAGAGTTTTAAGCAAGAGTGAGCTGTTCCTAACCAGTCTTAAAAAGGAAGGAAATTCTGACAGATGCCACATACTGGATGAACCCTGAGGACATTATGTTACATGAAATAATCAGTCACAAGGACACAAATACCGAATGATTCCACTCATACGGGGTACCAGGAGCTGGGGGGAGGGAGGGATCGGGAGAATGCGGAGCCGTTGTTTAATGGACAGACTTTCAGTTTTGCAAAAGGAAGAGTCTGGAGATGGACAGTAGTGATTGTTGCACAACAGTGTGAATGTACTTAATGCCACCGAAATGTGTACTTGAAAGTGGTTAAAATGGTGAATTTTATGCATGTTTTATTCATACACAAAAATGATCGCTCTGGCTGCTGTGTGAAGGGACTGGGTGGGGTGCGCGGTGGGAGGAGGCCAGGAGCCAGCAGTGGCAGGGGAGGAGTGGACACTGTGCCCACCTTGCAGAAGGGAAGATGGGTGGGGGGAGCAAACACTTCTGCCCAGCTCAGATACTTCTGCTCCCTCAACCCGAGGGGGGATGTCAAGTGGGCAATCAGGTGAGTGGGAACAAGATCACCGTATCCTGAGGGCAGAAGCAGGCCGGTGTGAAGCAAAAGTGAAGAGGGGGCAGAGGGCTGGTTCAGGGGAGGGCGGGCCATAATGGGAACGATGGCTTTCACCTGTCTTGGGTAGCAAGGTCTGATCCAGCCACTGACCGCTTGTAAAACCTGGGGGAAAGTTACTGTCCGAGGTAGGAGACGGCGTCTGGCGCTGGCCCCCGGGTCCCCAGGGCTCCTGTGAGCCATCCCCAGACCGGATCCATCTGGAAACGGAGCTTCGACCCATCTCTTACGATTTCCTCCCACTCCAAGAAAGACTTCTTCCCGGTTCCGAGATGGAGAAACTGAGGCCCTTGCACTACCCGATGGGGGCACGCCATGGAAATGTGGCTGGAAGTACCCTCTTCCGACTCGTGCAGGAGAGGACACTGAAGCCAGAAGCACTTAGGCACGCGCCGGAAGAGCCGAACCAGGGCGCCCAGGTCGGCCCCGGGCCGCGCGCGTCCCTGAGCGCACCCACCTTCGACCTCGTCAGCGCCGCCGGGTACCTTAGAGGAGGGAAGGCGACCCGCTGTCAAGGAGACAAACCGCAGGCCTGACTGCCGCAGAACTGTGGCGAGCCCCCTCCCCTCTCCTGTCCTCGGACGTCCCGGGGATTTTGCTCCCGAGCGCCCAGCGCCCAACATCCCCCAGACTCAAAGACAACGCCGCCATCGCTCCTCCTTTAACCTCCCTCCTCCCCTCGTCGGCACGTCTGCGCATGCCCGGACCCGCGCTGAGCCAATGGGAAGCCCTATGTGCTTTCTGGGCAATGTAGTCCAAAGTCTGGCGCTCTGAGAGACCTTGTTTGCGAGGGCTGATACCCTTAATGCACCTTGGGAAGTGTAGTTCTGGAGCTGTTAGAGTCATTCGGAGACGGGCGTGCCAAGGTCGCCACGGCGAGGGGCCAATGGGAAATGCTCTTTGCCGCGATACTTCCTGGGAAATGTAGTTCTGGGTGAGGAGTGTAATGGGGTGGTGTGGGGCGGAACAGACAACTCGGTCTCTTAGTGTTCGGGGGGGGGGGGAACGGATGAGTTTGGCGCAAAGCCTGCCGGGGCATGGAGTCTCGGTGAGCTTTGTGCGCATGTGCAAGGAG
>NC_043715.1:57178624-57182945 GCF_006229205.1 Suricata suricatta
TAGTGTTCGGGGGGGGGGGGAACGGATGAGTTTGGCGCAAAGCCTGCCGGGGCATGGAGTCTCGGTGAGCTTTGTGCGCATGTGCAAGGAGGTGAGGGGGTTTGGGGGTCCTCGTTTGGGAGAGTGAGGTGAGCAAGGGGGGAAAGGAGGGTAGGAGGCGGTCGGACGTGCTTTGAGGAGAGAAGGGCTGGAGGCCGGAGGAGGGAGGGATGGGGGAGTGGGGGGAGGGGAAAAGACGCGGGCAGAGTAAAGCCGGAGGTGGGTGAGGGGGATGGGGGAGGGCCGGGAAGTGGGAGGGGGCTGTAGCCCGTCGAGGCGGGCAACGCTGAATCGAAAGGGCAGCCGAGGGAGGGTTGTAGGGGAGGGCCTGGGAAGGGGGAGGGTCCCCGCAGGGGTGGGGCTGGGGGCGCGGGGACCCGCCCTGCCCGAGGGGCCGCGGGGGAGCGGGTGCAGGTGGTTCGTTTTGCGGGGGCCTTGAGCGCGCGCGCCCAGGATTTCTGCGAGTCCCCGGGACAAGGTGGGTCCCCTCGCTGCGCTCCGTGTGGACCGGAGCGCCCACCTCGGTAGCTGGGCGCATGGGAGGAGGTTGGTTAGTGGGTGCACGATGCCCCGAGGCTGTGTTTGCTGCTGTTCCCACCTGAAGCTGCCCCTTCCCCGCACCTCCCCCCACCCCCGTCACCCTCTTGTATCTCCTGTTTCCATTTATGGTTGGGTTTTAATGGGTGTTTGGTTAATATCGGTGCTCCAGCACCCCGCAAAGTAGCAGAAATTTCAGCTCTGACTCCGTTGAGGGCTTGCGTAGCGCCGGGTGCTGTTCTCAGCATCTTTGTTGTCCTTGTGTCTTGAATTCATCCTTTGGTCTGGGATTAGTTTGGTTTTTTGACCTATTGTACAGCCCGGGCCGTGGAGAGTCTGTATGTAAAAGGTGCTGTTGTACCTCGTCCAAGGACAGATGGCTGGTAGGTGGCAGAACTGGGATTTGGTGCAGGGCCCTTGTGCTCTGAGTAAATATTTGACCAGTGGACCCGTGGCTCTCCATGGGAGCGAGTTTGCCTCCCAGGAGATGTGTGGCAATATCTGGCAACATTTCTGGTTGTCACAGTTGGGGAAATAGCTCCTGGAATCTGGAGGAAGAGGCCAGGATGCCGATAAACATGTCATGTTCCATGGGGTGGCTGCCACCACGTGGAATTATCCGGCCCCAGATATGACCGGTGCTGAGGTCTGGAAACTGCGGAGGAGACAGACGAGTGTACTCCATGCTGGGCGGTTCTAGTTCATGGTCCCAGCAACCCCTCTCGGGCAAGGAGCTGTTGTACAAGTCCTGTGTCCCAGGTGCAGAAAAGAAGCCCACAGGTCCAGGGTCACACAGTGGGGCACCCAGGCAAGGTCCAGAGCCCGTCTTTTCACCATTCAGCTAGCCAAACGGGCTGTGCAGAGGTGCTGGGTGCACCCGGCGTGGACTCCGGAGTCAGAAGGTTCCAGGTTTAAGTCCTGCTTCTAAGTGTTCCTGTTACCTGCTTACGGTGGTACCCAGCTCACAGGACTGTTGGGACAGTGGGGTGGGGGCAGCGGGGGACAGAGGCCACTTAGTGGCCATCCCCTGAGGCCTCCAGGGTACCCGGTCGGGCAGGACGATGCTACTTGGGCACAGACAAGGGCGTCACGGTTGGTTTCACGGAGGCGGCGCCTGGCGCCCCTCACCGTGTGGTAAGGACTGGTGTGCAGAGTGGCGTGAGCTGGCTTTGCTCTTAGTGTGTGCTTTCTCGGGGCTGTGACCTCAGGGGCCGTGGAAGGGTCCCGTTGGCCCCCCTCTGAGGAGCTCCTGGTGGACGGCTGTCCGGGAGCCTCACCGAGGCTGCAGGGCCCTGCGGCTCGGTGCCTGGGGCCAGGCTCCCTTGGGTGGGATTCCACTCCCTTCCCGGAGGGGTCTTCACCGTAGAGGAGCTTCTGCGCACCCTTGGAGCCTCAGCTCTGGCCCCGGTCTTCGGGGAAGCCTTCCCTGCCCCGACCAGGCCCCTTCGGTGCTTGGGTGGGGAGGTGAGTGGGCGGGAGGTGGTCCTGCAGACTGGCTGGGGAGCCAGACACCGGTGTGAGCAGAGGTTCTGCCACTTACCAGCTGCATGACACGGGTAACCTGCTTTCTCTTTCTCCGTTGGCAAAATGGGGCAATAATACTCCTCTCGTAGGATGGATCATCCTGTACGTCTCCTCTGAGTGCCAGCCAGCACGCTGGGCTCTCGCTCTCAGGAAGCTTGAGTTCTTGTGAGGGCAAACAGTATACAAATACAATGACAGCCCGTCTCGTTAAACACGAAAAGGGAGTTGGTAAAGGTGACGTGGTAGTAACTGCAGGGAATGGTGTGCGGATGCTGTGTGAATCGGATGATTTGAGGAGACTCCAAGGCGGGGAGAATCACATGGAGGCCTCAAATATGAGAAGGAGCCAGCTGAGCAAGGATTAGGGAGGAGAAAAGAGCAGGTACAAAGGCCCTGGGGTAGGATTAGCCCTAAGTCTGAGAAGATAATCAGGGAGGCAGTGTGGCTGAGTATAGAGAGTCAGGGATGGAGACAAGAGATCAGAAATGGAGTCTGAGGGTTTAGAGCCAGGAAGCGACACAATGTGATTTCTGTTAAGGAAAAAACCACTTGTTGGCTGCTGCGGTGACTTGTGTCTAGAGCGGCAGGCTCAGGGGCAGGGAGATGCTGTGGGGACTGACAGCCGCCCAGCAATGAGCTGATGCCTGTGGTCAGTGGCATAGTGGTTAGGAGTCCGGGCTTTGGACTCAGGCTGTCCAGGGGACCACCCACGCTGTCCGGGAGACCCCACGGCGCACTCAGGAGAGAAGGGGAGTGAGAGAGGCAGCGTCTGTTGTTACGAAATCCTTCTGACCTGCCCATATCCTGGCGGCCCCAGACCACATGAGGACCTCTCTCCCACGCCGGGGTCTCTCGGCCTTGGCACTGCTGATGTTTGGGGCTGGGTCATTCTGTGCCAAGGGGCCGCCCTGTGTGCTGTAGGACCCCTAGCAGCATCCCTGGCCTCCACCTGCCCGGTTCCTCCTTAGGAAGGGGAAAGTGGAAGTAGGAACACATGGCTTCCTCCGGGGGGGATGGGGTGGGGGGCCGATGGTCGGGGTGGGAGCGAACTCCTGCCTCCTGCAGTCTGCCATGGTTCCCAGTTCCTGGACGTGGATGGGGTCCATCTGTGTATTCCTGGGGCCAGGCAGCCGGGGGACATCTCTGGCTGGGGGCTTTCACAGCAGACGTCTGTTTGTCTCTGTTCTGGGGCCAGAGTCCAAGGTGAAGTGCTGACTGCGGACAGCAGCCTGGTTTTCTTCGCAGGCGGCAGAGAGGATGCCGGGGATTTCTCTTCCGCCAAGGCCACCGGTCCTGTCGGGTTCGGACCTCATCCTCATGACTTTGTGTCTTTCCCCAGTTGTGTTGAGATGCGACTGACGCGCAGCGTGGTGCCGCGTGGCACGTGGTGAGGCGGTGACGTGTGTACGTTGTGACGCGATCGCCATAGTCGGCACACTGGCTGCACTGTTCCTTGGGAGGAGGACTTTGGGGAGCGGCTCCGGCAGCTTCGAGCAGGCAGCGCAGTCCTCGCCTACCGACCCCCACCACTGACTGTCCTCGCACCTTCCACCAGCTTCGGCCAACGTTGGTGGCCTCCCCGTCACACCCCCATCCCACATCTGGGGCTAGAGCTTCAGCAGGACGATTTGGGGGTGGCTTTGGAGTAGGCGTCCGGAAGCATCTGCCGTGGGGGACAGTGGGGACGGCGGGGTTTGTGCCCAGGCGGGTGGTTGTGACGACGGTGTCCGCGTTGCTCCGAGTTCCCGTGTTTACTGCTCACTTGAGGGTGGGGCAGGGGTGCCCACGGTCACCTGCGGGGATGACAGAGCCAGCATCTGAGCCCGTGGTGTCCCAGGATGGGGATCTGAAGGCCCCTTCCTCATGCACCTGTTGTGTGCAGGGCACTGGGCACGACAGCCCCCAGGCGCCTTCTTTCTCAGGCCCTCCACCCGGTCGAGCAGGACAGGGGAGACTGAGGCACAGATAGGCCCTGGGCTCTGGGGGCGCCCCCTCACGGCGACGGCGGGAGGCAGTGGTTTCTGGAACCGCGCGCCGGCTCTCACCGTGCTCCCCTCCCCCCACAGGCGCTGCCGCCCGCGCGGGGCTCGCGACCCCATGGAGGGCCCGTGCCCCCCGCCCGTGAAGCAGGAGGGCCTGGCCCCGGACTCGCCGTGGCTCCGCTTCCGCAGCTTCCACCTGGGCGAGGCGCCGGGGCCCCGCGAGGCGCTGCGCCTGCTGC
>NC_043715.1:57183045-57189915 GCF_006229205.1 Suricata suricatta
GGACGCCGTGGCGCTGCTGGAGGAGCTCTGGGTGAGCGCGGGCCGGCGGGGCGGGAGGGGGTCCGGCGCGGAGCGCAGTGCGGGGGGTGGTCCCCAGAGCACCTGCCGGGGACCCGCGGGCAGCCTGGGCGCTCCGGAGACCGCGGCGCGCGAGTCCGGAGGGGGCTCCCTGGAAGCCGTCTAGCTCGGTGGTGGTGTCCTCTCCTCTTGGGGCGGGAGGACGCACCTTCCGCAGAGACGGGAGGCGCGGGGCGGGGTAGGAGGAGGGGGTCCGGGCAGTGGGAAGACGCGGAGGGGGGGTTACAGGGGAGCTGCACGCACTGAGTGTCTGTTCGCCCCCTCGCAGGGCATGAGGGCATGAGGGGGTCTGGCTCTTGCTGGCAGCGTGTGTGACCACCTGTGTGCGGTATCCCCGGCGGCAGGGTCGGGGGGGGGGGTGCTCCCTGTGGGGCTCCCTGAGGGGCTCCCTGAGGGGCTCCCTGAGCCCTGGTGCCTCCAGTGCTTGCTGGGGCTGCAGGCACCACCCGCCTTGCCCTCCAGCCCCCTGCAGGGAGCAGGTGCAGGGCGTTTGAACGTCCCCCCGTTGTACATTATATTGTTGGACCATCAGGTGTGGCCTCAGGTCCTCAGACAGGTAGGGTGCCCCGCGAGTTTGAAGGTCATCTCCTGGTGGTTGAAGGCAAAGGTCAGCCCTCTCCCTGGGTGAGCCTGGACGTTACCAAATGCAGGAGGTCACCCAGCGGGCCAGCCCTGCCCCCGCCCATCTTCATGCAGTGTCCTGTGTTCTTTATAGTTAAGAATCTCTTAGAATTTGTTTCTTTCTCTGCTTTTATTTTCTTTTTCTTCCCTTCCCTTCCCACATGTTCATCTCTCGTGTCTTAAATTCCACGTTTGAGTGATACAATATATCTTTCTCTGACTTATTTCACTTACTATAATAGTCTCTAGTTCCATGCCATTGTTGAAAATGACAAGATTTCATTCTTTTGGCCACCGAGTAATACTCCATTGTATACACACACTACATATTTATTCATTCATCTGTCGATGGACATTTGAGTTCTTTCTGTAATTTGGCTTTTGTCGATAGTCCTCTATAAATATTGGGGTGCATGTGCCCCACGTGTGTGTAATTTTAGAACACGTTGCCAGACCGCTTCCCGAGTGGCTTGCCCCCGGTGGCCCTCGTCCGGGTGAGCCTCCAGGCTTGTAAGGACCCCTCCCGGCTCCTTGGGCTGAGAGCAGCCCCTGCCCGGCTGAGCCGACCTGTGGGACTCGCTGCTCCCTCCGGCCTGACGATGACCGGAGCGTAGACTCGGGCTCAGGGCCTGCTGCTTTCAACACCGCCTGGTACGCAGCAGGTGCTCCAAAGAGTGCTTGCCATTGAGCAAGGTGTGGCTGCCCCGGCCTCCCTCGTCCGGCCTGGGGGAGAAGATCTGATGCGGCGGCGTGAGGGCTCCTGTCATCTCTGCCGGGGGAGAGCCTGGTCTGTTCTGCAGTCAGTGACCCGTGTCCAGTCCCGGGCACACCACAGCCAAGGGGCCGGGCGTCCGCCAGCCCCGGAAACCCAGAGGGAAGCTGGGGGGGCGGCAGGGGCGGGAGACCCGGCCGTGGTCACTGTGGTCTGTGCTGGGAGGTCAGCGCTCGGGGGAGTCCCGGAGCTTTGGGGGGTCACCAGCCGCGCAGGAAGAGAGCACGGGTCCACTGTCAGATGCGAGAGCCGAAACTGGACAGACCTGCGGGGCTGGCGGGAAGGCGAGGGGCGTCGTGGGCGGGGCTCCCTGAGGCTCGGAGCTGGGTGCTCAGCAGGACTCCGCCCTGAATCTGTAGGAGGCGCCCTCACCCCCCCCACCCTGCCCCTTGCCTGGTAGAGCTCAAGTGAATACACGCACCAGCGGTGGGAGGTGGGGGTGCGGACGTGAACCCCAGGGTCCTGGCTGCCATCCGTGACACTGCTGGCTGCCAGGCGGCTTAGTGTGAGCGCTCAGGGGTTCACCCAAGGACCCCTTCGATGTGCCCCACCTTGGTCTTGGGACCAGATGCGTTTCAATGAAGGGACGTGGAGTCTGGTCAGCACGGGAGAGGCACGGGGGCAGGGCCTGGGGAAGCTCCTGGCCGGGGGGGTGCCATGTGGACCACGCCCAGTAGTGCCCACCAGGGAGGCTTCCCAGCCTGGTGTCTGGGGGTTTTATTGAGGTCAGCCACATCGACACAGGGACCACCTCCTGGCTCAGCCTCGCCTCCAGCTCCTCCAGACACTACAAGTCCTGTAAATCCTGTTGCCAGCATGGCTGGCCTGTCCCTGCGCACAGCCCTGGGGCACCAGGAGCCTCTGTCACAGATGAAGGTGCGAGTGCCAGGGAGGTCAAGCAACCTGCCAGAGGTCACATGGCCAGTTAGCGGGCAGTGGGAGGCAAGAAACCTGGGGCCCTGGCTCTAGATTCTGCTCTGAGCCCTGCTGCACACCGGGTACTGAGCCCCTGACGCCCGGCCCAGGGTGCCAGCCTGACCCCACCTCGCTCTGCCTGGGCATCTTGCGGACGGCGCTTGGTCTCTGCACAGTGTAGCATCTGCCATCTGAGAGCCCAGACCAGAGCTGCAGGACGTCTGTCACGTTCGAAGTGAGGGCGTTCAGGCCTGCGCGGGCCCCAGACCTGCCGGAGAGCCTGCTAGCCATGCAGCATTCCGGGCTCTGCTCACGGGCGTGCTGACCTGGGCACCTGCCCCTGGGACAGATGTCACCTGCGGGTGGCAGGAGCCCCACTGAGGGCTGGGGAGCAAGGGTACCCCAGATTGTGCCCTCGGTATCTGCCAGTCTGTGTAGGGAGTCAGGGACACCGAGTGCACCTCAGCCCATGTGCACTGACCCCGGGTTGGGCAGGAACTGGCTCGCGGTCCCACAAGTGGGGGTGTGGCTGGAGGCACCCAGGGATCTAGTCAGTCTTGGGCCAAACCTGGACTCCATGCCTCGGTTCCCCCTTATCTCAGCCCCCTTTTTAGGAAGCCTTCCGTCATCAGAGCAAAGGAGACGTGTTTGTCCTTTGATTCATCCGTCCTTCGCTTGCTTGGTGTCTGCTCAGGAGCCGGAGCCCCTCCCGTGGTGGGGGGACTGCGGTGTTGGGAGCCCCTCCAGGTGGGGGGACTGTGGTGTCTGGCGGTTCCCATGAAGGTTAGACACTGGGCGCCCCGTGAGCCAGCGGTGCCCCTCCTGGGAGTCGTCCACACAAAACTCCTCCCTCCCTGAGGTGAACAACCACAGGACAGTGGCATCGTGATAGCCAAAAACTGGAAATGACCCCTGTGGGCACCCACCAAACAGACAGACACAAGTGGTCCAGCCTCACAACGGAGTGTTACCCGGCCGTGCGGGACGGAAGCAGCCGTGGGAAGTGCATGACGGTCTGTGGGAAAGGGAAGGTGTCGGTCAAAAGGGACCGTGTGTTGCAAGATTCCAGTAGTGTGGCATCCAGAACTTTCCAGAAACTTTCCCAGCTCTTTCTACGGGACCAGCATTACGTTGACATGCAAAACCAAAGAGCTTATGAGATAAGAAAACTGTGGCCCCATATCCCCAACCTCAAAATAATTATATTTCATGAAAAAAACACCCCCCCAAAAGAGTACCTAATTATAGTGTGGTTCTGTATAAAGTTCTAGAACATGCACACAGCTCTGTAGCCATGGGAAGTGCATCAGCAGGTGCTGAAGCCCAAAGGTGAGGAGGCAGGGAGATCACAGACGTGGACAAGGAAACTCAGGGCTGCTGGATATGTCTGCCATCCTGATTGTGATAGTGTTTTTGCGAGTGTATACGTGTTAAACTCACTTAATCGTGTGCTTTAAATACATGCATTTATTATACATCTGTTCGATCTCAGCAAAGCTGTTGAAAAGTGCAGTGTGTTCGGTACCAGGGTAGGGCCTGTCCTAAATCACACAGGATCCTAAACCTGCATGTAATGGCAGGGATGCGGGCTCCATCAAGCCCTGAAGGACACGTAGAAGGTAGACAGAGGAAAGAGAATGAAGGTCGAGTCCAGGCAGCGAGAACAGAACATGCCGGAGTTAGAGGTTGAGAGAGCCCGGCACTGTTCGGACGCCATAAGCTTTCTACTGTGGAGTTCCAGGCAGGACCCTGGTGAGAGGCGGGGCCAGGCACTGGGGCCTCGTGGGCACAGTGGCAGCGGGCAGTGGGATGGGACCGGCAGCACCATGACACCCTGAGCTGCGCGAGTGGCTGGGAACCAGTTCACAGTCTGCCAGAGCAGAAAGGTGACCACGCAAAGTATTCATCTTGCCACCACCAGGCAACGTAGGTGTCACGGATTCCAGCGGTGCACGTTTGAGAAAGGCTTCAGAAGCTCCCCGAGGACTCCTCTTGCTAGGATGAGAGAATTTTAGGCATTACTGGGGCGCCTGGGTGTCTCAGTGAAGCAGCCGCCTCTTTGGAATTCTCTCTCTCCCTCTCTCCCCCCCTCCCCCACTTACTGTCTTGCTCTCTGTTTCTCTCTGAAAATAAATAAACGTTTAAAAAGGGTGGGGGGGGGACGTGGATTTTAGGCATTGCTGACTTCCATCCTAAACGTTACACTTGAAAGAAGTAAAATGTGAGAAGTAGGGTTGGATGTGTGGAACTCGGGAGTCAATTCCGTCAGCATCAGGATTCTGATCTGTTCCTCTGGGGAGAAGGGCTTGAGAAACATTGACAATAGTGTAAAGGAACCTAAATTCGTCTGAAACGTTTTCAGTAACCTTGGTGCACCTGGCTCGCACCATCCTGCTCAGAAGCAGCCCGCCACTTGTGCGTATAAAAAATCCATTCTGAGCTTACCTTTATTTTTTTCTGGCCTTAAAGGTAGCTTATGTGTTTTTCTTGTGTATTTTATCAAGAAGTTTGCACTTTACCCAGAGGGCAGTAAAAAGCTAAGGCAGGAAGTAAAGTAGGTGGATCAGTTGTTGGTTGCTGCGTACAAATCACCCCAAGCTTAGCGGCTTGCAACAACAAATATTTGTTGTCTCACACAGTTTCCATTGGTCAGGAATCTGGGGCACATCTGGCTCAGGTGTCTCATGAGGCTGTGGCTGAGGCCGGAATGTCCACTCCCCAGAGGGGTCCCTCGTATAGTGGCTAGCAGGAGGCCTGGTGGCCGGCTTCCCCCGAGGCGTGTGCTGGGACCTGCTGACTGTCTGAATATAGAGCGGTCGCAGGGGAGAAGAGTGAGCTACCACTGTGGTGTCTCAGTTCTGAGTGTCGTGTCCCTCGTTTCAGGGACCAGCAACGAGGGCACCCCAGGATGTGACGGAAGGCTCTGGGGTGGCTGTCGTGAAGGAAGATGGTGTGATGGTGCCTTTGGGTGAGTAGCGGAGCCCCCCTCACCCTGTGCTCCCCGCTTACCCTGAAGGCGTCCCTCTCCTGCCTGTCATTCATTCCTTCAGTGAACATTCGGTGTCCCTGCTGTGTGCCAGGCCCTGAGTTGGGCACCAGGGCTGGAGATGGGTCAGACACGCCCCCACGGAGGGCACAGCTAGTGGGGGTCAGGATAGCAGGCGCCCAGTGACCTGGACCAGCTGTTGGCGAGTGACAGGTGCTGTCCTGCCAGTCTCCTGCGGCCTGTGTTGCCACGTGGGAATGTGGCCCAGTCTGTCTACAGTGGTCCTCAGGAGAAGACAGAAGTTTGGGTTTCTAGGACATTGCCTGATGTCCGAACGTTTTTCGTATTTTCAAATACACTGCTGTGCACCACATGCACGTCTGCTTTGGCTGGCCAGCTGGTACTCTCGGCTCTCTGGAAGCCCGGGTCTAACATCGGGACCCAAGGCCAAGAGAACTGAAGCAGCTTGCCTGCAGCCACACAGCGAGTCAGGGCCAGAGCCAGGATAGGGACCCGGGCTTCTGCCCGGATAGCGTGTGTGTCTGCACCCGTTCCGTGGCGGGGGAGGGGGGAGTAGGCCTGGACACCAAGGCTTCGGATCTGGGGGTTGACATGGGAGGGGTGGGGCGGGAGGCTCCGACTCTTCAGCAGTGCCCAACTGTTGTTTGTAAATTGAACCATGAGCTGGAAGCCTGCGAGGTAAATCAGATAGACTAGAAACGGGATGCGTATCTACCTGGAACTCCACAGAGCAGTTTGAAAACCCGGAGAAAGGAAGTGAGGTTCATTTTTCCAGCTGACTTACCCCTTACCTACCCATCTCTGCACCCAGACACCCACTCAGACGCTGTCTGCTGCCCACCCCCCTCACACAGCGTGCAGTCAGCCCGCCCACCCACTCACCCACCGGTCACCCATCAGCCTTCCTCCCTGCTCATTCGCTCATCTGTGTCCCTACTAGCCCTCTCCTCCCGTCCATCTACACCCTGGAGCTTTCATTCACTCCTCTGCCCACCTCCTCCATCCACCTGCTGGCCTGCTTTCACCCATCAAGCCACTCCTCTGTACACCGCAAAGGGTCACACCCATTCCCCCAGCCTCCCTCGCTCCCATGTGTTTATTTGGCGCTGACTCTGCAGGGTGTACCAAACACCGTCCTGGGTACAGGGGTCCTAGGGATGAGTAAGAGCCTGCAGTCAGCCCTTCTCCCGCCCGTGGTTTCGGGGCATTAGGCATTCCCCACCCGCTCCAGGGGGCTCTTCCTGACCGGGACACAGTCACCCACCCATGTCCTTCATGTCCATCCCCCTCCCCGCCCCACCGCGTGCAGCGCCACCGCCCTCACCCTGTGCCTCTGCCCGACAGGAGATGCGGCCCCCGGAGCTGAGGTGCTGGCGACGGGGGACGCCCAGGCCACGCACCCCTACAAGCAGGAGCCCGGCAGCCCTCCCCCGGCCCCGGCGGCCCCGCCTGCGCCCGGCCTGCCCGCCCTCCTGGT
>NC_043715.1:57190015-57209839 GCF_006229205.1 Suricata suricatta
GGCGGCGGGGCCGGGGGGCGGCGGCGGCGGGGTCCCCTTTCCGGCCTGGCCCTTGGGGTAGCGCCCGCCGCCCCCGGTGCTGCCCGGCTCCTGGCCTGACCGGCCGGGGCTGTCACGTCGAACCTTCCCCTGTTCTTTCTGTCCCGGCCCCAGTTCCTGTTCCTGGCCTTTTGTCCTCCCGCCCTACTCGGTGGCCCTACAAGCCCCGCCTCTCCCCCCTGCACCTGCCTCCTACCCTGGCGGGAGGAGGCCCTGGAGCCCAGAAGTGGAGCGCAGGGCGGGGCTGGATCCGGAGGAGGCGGAAGGAAGGGAGACCGCTCCCCAGCTGGGGAGGGGGAGGGCAGGAAGGGGCCAGTTGTTCGCACAGCATGGACCAGGCTCTGCTGGTGGTTCTCCTGGTCTTGCTCCTCTCTGCGGCCTGGAAGGCTGTAAAGGACAGAGATGCTTGCCCCTGGATGCGCCGCGGAGACCGTTCACCAGCATATGGAGAGTAATAAAGTCACTGATGAGGTGTGCAGACCGCAGTTTCAGGTTCTGTCGTAGGCAGGCCTCGTGTTGGACCCCCACTGCCAGGAGGCCGTGGGCACCAGTTCCTCGTTCTTGAGCCTGGAGACGAGGAGGAGGAGGGTTTCATCCCGCCCATGGAGAGGCCCAGGAGCGGCTCGCTGCACTGCGGACTTACGGAGGCTGGGAGGAGGGACTGGCCTAGCGCCAGACCCGCTTGGGTTCTGATCTCGCTCTGTGGCCTCCTGGCTGCATGATCTTAGCTTTTACCTCCTCTGGGCTTCCCTGTTCACATCTGTAAACAGATTTAAATGTCCATTGCTAGAATAGTAATTTTGGGAAGCCACCCATTCCTGGGGACCCCCAAATACCAGTATCGGTAGGTCTGGGGTAGCCCATTTTGCCAAGAGCAGAATCCAGTCTCTTGGTGAAGATAGGGTATGAGCTTGGGGGCGGTGGGTCTGGGACCTCCCAGAGAGGGTTGAGGAGGGAACTGGGCGTGGCTCACTGTCGAGTGCAGACCCTGGCCAGCCTCGTAGGGGTGCTGTCTCCCCCACCCCTTACCCTCATGTCAGCACAGAGGCCTGGGGGCCGATCCCTGGTGCCTTCCCTTAGGAAGATGCTGGTGCATCTGACCAGTGAAACCCAGACCACACTGCACCCCGCAAGTGAGTCTGGGAAAGCGGCTCACTGGACTGTCGGACCGTCGGCGTCTGTGGCTGGAGGCTGGCTCCACCTTCCGAGACCCGTGAGGCAGGACAGTCCCCGGACAGCCGAGGCGGGTCTGGGTGCCTGGCAGCGTCCAGGAATGACGAGTGTCTGTCCCGAGGGCTCAGCCCCGGCTGTGAGACGTGTGGGAAGGGCCTCTTGTCGGAAGTTCAGGGGGCAGTGGACGCGGACACAGCACTGTCAGCTCGAGCGCCCGCTCACACCATCTTCCTGGTGCCCTCATCATGCTCCCAGAGTGCCATGTCCCCGTGTGCCTCCTGTCCTCCCGAGGAAAGCGGCCTGGAGAAGCCATGTCCGCTGCTGCAGGACCTCAGCAGGGCTGTAGGGGGAGCCTGAAGGGGGAGTGTGAGGGGGCGGGGTTCTGAGGACGGGGTTCCGGTGGTAACGGCAAAACCTGGTGCTGGCCATGTACCGGGTCCTCTGTCACTGCCGAAACCCACCCATCTCCCTTATCACCGTTAACCCAACGAGGCAAAGGCTGCTGCCACCCCTGTTCACGGATGGGGAAACTGAGGCTCCCAAAGGGGAAGCGACTGGGCATGCGTGGGTGTGAAGTGGGCATCCGACCCCAGTGCCAGGCCTACTCATCACCTAGTGACCCTTGACAGGCTCCTGTGTCCCTCAGTTCCCCACCTCTGCCACCAGCACAGACGCTGCCCCAGCCCTTCGGACGAGCGCCCCCATACCCTGTTTGCTCCAGGAACCCCTGCCCCGCACACACTGCACCCGTCGGTGTGGATCCCCGCTTCCCGGCGCTCCTCCGTGAGCCTCCGTCCTGGTTAGGGCTGGAGGGACCACGGAGGCACGCCTGGGAGACAACTCAGGAGATGGGGAGGTGGGCACCCAGGTGCTCGCCCGTCGGTGCCCACCAGGGGGCACATCTGACTTCTGCTTCCATAGCCCATCCAGGACTAGGGGGCGGCCCCGGCCCCTGCGCGGGAGAAGATGCCAGAAGGCTGAAACAAGGTCCCTGCCGGCTGCCGCGGGGGGTGCAGGGCGCTGCGGACGGGACCACCTGGGGAGCCCCAGCCCCGCCGGCCACGGGTGCTGTCTCCATGTGGCTGGGGTGGCGGCGACGGCGGGGGGGTGGGGGGTGCACCCACACTGTTGGGCAAAGCCCAGGGCCTGGAAATAAGGACAAGATTCAGCAGTGCCTCCTGACAAAATCATGCTAGAGCATTAAGACCGAGTCCTCCCTGAGGGTCGTCTTGTAAATGAAACCGTGTTTGACCAGCACCTGTCTGGAGGTCGCTGTCGCCACTCCGGGGTTCGAGGTTGACGTCCCAGAGCTGGCTCCTAAGACGTCGTGGAGCGTCTGGTGGGCCAGGGCTCACGGTCCTGGGGCCCCTCGCCCGCCTGGACGCGGCCTCCTTCCTCCCCCGCTAACCAGGCTCCCGCGTGCCTCTTCCCGCTGACCCGGCGTCAGCCACTAACGAGCCAAATAAACCGGCTTCGCACAGACTGCGGTGATGGGGAGCCGAGAGGGGACGGCGTGAGGGTCGCAGACTCGGCGTCTCCGGGAAGGGAGCAGGTGGAAGCCAGCACCGCCCGCCGAGGTCGCCGCGAGGAGGCTGGGGACGCCCGTGCCCCCCTGCGACAGGCCGCCTTCTCCGCCCCGCCGGTGCTCGCCCCCGGGCACCGCGCACCGGAGAGCCCGGCTCGTGGTTCCGGAGGCCGGCCGCGGCCTCCCCACTTCCTTCGTCAGCGACAGGAAGGGAGACAGTTGTCGTAGGTCCCCTGGGCAGCTCGCAGGTGCCCGGGGGGCTCCCCTGTGGCTGCTGCACCCCGCCTTCCCCACAGGGGGCGGCACGCCCGCCGCGAGCCCACCGGCCAGCCGGTGAACAGGGGCGCCGGGCGGCCTGATCGGCGTCTCTGCCCAGGGTGCCTGCTCACTGGTTCCCTGCGTCCACTCCCCCAAATACACCCCGCAGCTGCGCCCTTCCTTCATCTCCGTCACCCCTACCCCGGGCCAAGCCTAGGTGCCCCCCTCCCCAGGCCCCTCAGCCCTGCTGCAAATGCGCGGCCGGCGGTGACGGGGTGAGGGTCCGAGGGAAGATGGGAGTCGGCCGTCAGAAGCGCGCTCAGCCTTGTCGCGGGCGGGGCGCCCCCTCTGACCGCCCGCGGCGGAGGCAGGGGTGTGCAAGACCTCGCGGGCGACGGCTGGGCGCCAGCGCGCATCTCCCGCCACATTTCCCTAGCCAGAGCCCGCT
Organism: Suricata suricatta; assembly: GCF_006229205.1. NCBI lineage: Eukaryota > Metazoa > Chordata > Mammalia > Carnivora > Herpestidae > Suricata > Suricata suricatta. Next base: position 57,193,459 of record NC_043715.1, read on the forward strand.
GCAAGGCCAGCCCGCGGTCCAGGGCAAGGAGGGAGCCGCAGGGCCCCGTGCAGGGTGGGAGCGGGAAGGGGTGGGGCCGGCAGGGCAGCCCCTCGGCTAAAACCCCTCCGTTGGTTCAGAGATCATTATGCAGCACCTGCTGTGGCCGGTACCAGTCAAGGGCCCTACGGACAGCAGTGGACCAAGGCGAAGTCCCTGCCCAGCTGAGCTTACGCTCCCATGGTCCTGGGCACGTTTGGGAGCGGGCGGTGGAGACGGAAGAGTCGGTCTGAGGAGGGGCGCGGGTGAGGCCTTGGGGATGAGCTTGCAGAGAGGGGACAGCCAGATCCGCGGCCCAGGTAGAGCGCCATGTGGGCAGGAGGCCCGGGTGGCTGGAGTGAGGAGGGAGGGGAGGAAGGGTCATGAATGTCTGGGCTGACGCTGGAGGGTAATTATAAATTCGGGAGGCTCGGAAGCCCCTGGAGGGTTTGGGGCAGGCACTGCATGATCCTGTTTGTATTTTAAGGGCAGTATTTTGGCTGTTGTGTGGAAAACAGGTGTAGGGGGGAGGAGAAGATGAAAGCAGGCAACTCAGAGACATCGCTGGGAGTAGATAAGATGTGTGTGGGGTGGTGAGTCCACTCCAGGTGAAGAACAAAGCATCCTCCGCTAAGTCACTCGTGACCTTGGATCCAACCCTGTCCCCTATTTTCCAGTCACACAAACTGCGGAGACGTACTTGGAGGCATGGCTGCATGATGCAAATAGGCTCCAGAGTCCAAATGCCTGGGTTTGGAACTGCTTATTTACTATCTGTGCAATCTTGGGAAAGTTACTTGACCTCTCTGAGCCTCCGTGTTTGTCACTGGCTCAGGGAAGGTAACGCCTACCTCACTGGGTTATCAGGAGGGTTCAGTGAGGTCAGATGTGCGGTGTCCTCCGGACATCACGTAGAGCCCAGTTAGCGCCTATGATTAATGGAAATATGATTATGATATTTTTAAAGTTCATTTATTTTGAAAGGGAGAGAGATTTCCAAGCAGGCTCCACACTGCTGTCAGCAGAGAGCCTGACGCAGGGCTCAAGGCCACGAGACCACGAGACCATGACCTAGGCCGAAACCAGGAGTCTGACGCTTAAGCAGCTGAGCCCCCAGGCGCCCCTGATCATGATATTTGAGGAGGGCGCCTTTCCCCAGCGGGTCCCTTCCCAGCCTGCTTTATGTGCAGAGTCCTCAGTGTTTAATTGTGCTGTAGCAACTTTGTGAAGATATTATTATTTTTATAATTAAAAAAAACTTCTAAAGATGAAGAAACCCCTTCACCGTGACCTCTAAAGACGTTGCATTATTTCAACTCTCAGAGTCTACATTCTCCCACTAAAATGAGATCACAAGGTGGGGGCACCTGGGTGGCCTGATGGGTTGAGTGTCCAGCTCTTGATTTAGGCTCAATTGTGATCCCAGGGTTGTGGGATCGAGCCCCAAGCTGGGCTCCGTGCTGATCCTGGAGCATGCTTGGGATTCTCTCTCTCTCTCTCTCTCTCTCTCTCTCTCTCTCTCTCTCTCTCTCTCTCCTCCCCTCCCCCTCTCCCCTGTGAGCTCTCTAAATAAACAAACATAAAAGTAAGATAAATAAAATGAGACCACAACACTGCCCATTTCACAGGGGTATTTTTCAGATTCGATGAGATAGTGCATATAGAGACGCTGTACTCCTGACATAAAAGTCTGACTCACACGCCATCGTTTTCATCACCCACTTAGCATCGCTCTGCAAATGCTTGTTGCATTCCCTTCACTCCGAGGAATAGCGGGAATCGAATCTTAGATGCAAATATTCTCTCTGACCTTCTGCGTCTTTTTCTGTTTTGTCCCTCCATCCGTCCGTCCATCCATCCATCATTCATCTGTCTCCTTTCTTTCTATCATCTGTCTGTCTATCTATCTATCTATCTATCTATCTATCTATCTATCTGTCTGTCTATCTGTCTCTAATTCTCTATTTTTTCTCAACTCTGTCTCTCAGCTCACAACCTTCATCCCTTAGACCCTTAAATACATTTTTAGCTGGGGGCCAGCTGAATCTTCCTCCCTCATTTCCCCGAGCACCTGATGGAAAACAAACTCAGTGGCCATCAGTTCCTTTGGCTCAGCATCCCAGGGATGCTCCCAGCAGAAGCAGAGTGTGTGTGGAGAGTAGGGGTGGGGTAGGGGTTCTCCCGCATCTGGTCTCCTGCAGGTGCCTGCGGCTCATCATCACCAGCGTTCATGCCTCACAGCGCACCCCAAGAAAACGGATGGGGGCACCTGGGTGGCTCAGTCGGTTAAGCCTCCGACTTCGGCTCAGGTCAGATCTCACGTTCGTGGGTTCGAGCCCCGCGTCAGGCTCTGTGCTGACAGCTAGCTCAGAGCCTGGAGCCTGCTTCCGGTTCTGTGTCTCCTCCTCTCTCTGCCCCTTCCCCCTCTCATTCTCTGTCTCTCTCTGTATCAAAAATAAATAAAACATTAAAAAAAAAAAGAAAACGAATGGACTGCTGGAGATGGGAGGTGTGGTCTCGGGAAGCGTTCAGTGCAAGTTCTAGAATCCAAGTCATCCAGCCTAACCCAAGACATTTTTTTTAAGTTTACTTATTTTGAGAGAGAGAGTAGAGAGAACCAGTGTGTTCAAGTGTGGGAAGGGCAGAGAGAGGGAGAAAGAGAATCCCAAGCAGGCTCTGCACTATCAGCACAGAGCCCGACGCGGGGCTCGAACTCATGAACCCTGAGATGATGACCTGAGTCAAAGTCTGACGCTTAATGAACTGAACCACCCAGGAGCCCTTTAAGACATTTTCCAATTTCCCTTTTGATTTTCTCAGCCGTGTTGGCTGTATAGCAGCCTGTCGTTCGAGTCTGACATGCTTGTGACCTCTCCCGTCCACTCCCGGTACTGATTCCCGGCTCCACACCCTCGCGGTCGGAGAAGGCTCTCGGTTACACTAGATGCTGTGTTCTGGAGATCCTCCGTACAACAGCCTTGCCCACGTCAAGATCCGCTAGGGGGCAGATTTCATGTTGTGTGCGCGTGCGTACACACACACACCCAAGACCCCAAACAAAGGGACGCAGGAGACGCTGGTGTGTCAGTTACCTGGATTGTGGTGCCAGCACCATGGACGCTGATCAACAGGTGCAGTTCTTTGTTCCTCCTTATGCCTCAATCAAGCTGTTCTTTTAAAAATCCAACTTACGGGAGCCTGGGTGGCTCAGTCAGTCGAGTGTCTGACTGTTGATTTCATCTCAGATCATGATCCAGAGTCATGGGATCAAGCCCTATGCCGGGCTCCCCACTGAGCACGAAGCCTGCTTGTGATTCCCCTTCCCCCACTCGTGCTGGCTCTCTTTCTCTAAAATTAAAAAAACATCAACTCAAATTGGCTTAATGACAACAAAGGAGCAGACTATGGGAAGCGCAGGATTGAGGGGAGTTTTCAGATCTGGGTGACTCTGCTTCTCCGTGTTCTCTGATTCAGTTTCTCTGTCTTCCCATCCTGCCTTCTGTGTTTCAGTTCCAATCCTGCGTTTTGTTCCCACTCATGGTGACACGGAACTCTGGGCGCATTTTCAAGGAAGAGATTCAGAGGAACACCTACTACCTACCTATGTAGAGATAGGCTTCCCAAACGCTCTCAAAAGACTGAGAAAACACACCTAGGTCGTCTCCAAGTATCTCCCCACAAGACATTTATCAATTACAAAGGGACAAAAAGTCACTTCACAGCGGGGAGGTCCGGCCGAAGCTGCCTTAACCGGGCCATGGAAGTTCCCACCCCCGGAGCGGGAGGCATTGATGTCCCGAGTTCCCGTGGCCGGCTGCACCCAGGGAGACATGATTTACACTTACACACCACCACCACCCGCTCACGGACTTCTGTGCCTTTCCTGCCCGCACGGGTCACCCAGAGGTAGTCACGAGAAAGCGTCAGACAAACCCAAACTGAGAAGCGTCCCGCAGCACAGCTCACTGGTGCTCCCAACGTCAAGGTCGTGAAAGACGGAGACAACCCTGGAGCTGTGCGGGAGCACGGAGGGCTTTCTTTGGCTTTTCTGTTTGTTTGTTTGTTTGTTTTGCTATCAAAGCCATTATTAGGACAATTGGTGACATGCTAATAAGGTCCGTAGCACAGATATTAGTAGGGTGTCAACATACACTTTACAACATTGATAATCTCGCTGTGGTTATGTTAGAGAAAGTCCTTTTTTTAAAAGGACTCTGAGGGGCGCCTGGGTGGCTCAGTCGGGTAAGTAAGCCTCCGACTTCGGCTCAGGTCAGATCTCACGTTCGTGGGTTCGAGCCCCGCATCAGGCTCTGTGCTGACAGCTAGCTCAGAGCCTGGAGCCTGCTTCTGGTTCTGTGTCCTTCTCTCTCTGCCCCTCCCCCTCTCATGCTCTGTCTCTCTCTGTATCAAAAATAAATAAAACATTAAAAAAAAATTTAAAAAAAAAAGTTTAAAAAAAAAAAAAAGGACTCTGAGAGTCAGCGACCAAGCAGGGAGCGGGCCAAGAGAGAAGGAGAGAGACTCCCAGGCAGGCTCCATGCTGTCAGCACAGAGCCCAATGCGGGGCTCAGACCCACCAAACCTGAGCTCCTGACCTGAGCCAAAACTAAGAGTTGGACGCTTACGTCACTGAGCCACCAGGCGTCCTAGAATGTTCCTGTTTTGGGGAGACCTGTGGAAGAATTTAGGGGTGAGGGGGCATAATGTTTGTGACTCAAACGGTTCAGAATATTTACAAGCGTATATGCAGAGAGGAGAGAGGTAGACGGGGTGGGGGGGTTGCAGAGAAATCAAATACAGGAAAAATGGAATCTGAGTATTGGGGAATTATTTGGATAACTTCCCAGTAAGTCTAAAATTATTTCAAAATAAAACATTAAAAAGAGAAGAATTTTTTTCCTTCCAGAAGCCCCGGCAAGGATCTTTTTCGCTTTCGCTGGCCGGAATCACTGGCTCATTGCATTGTGGACCGGGATGCAGGACAATCAGGCACCCCGTACCCGTCTTTGGTAGGAAGGGTGTTTCGACTGCCGGTCACCCGCTCGGGCCAGGTGTGGGTTCCCGTCCTCCAGGCACTGGAACGCTTCGAGAGATTCAGATAAAACCCAGCAGACTCATCACCAAAAAGAGCAAATAAAGGTCAGACGGGGAACTGCGGTGTGCACCTTGGGAAGGGAGCCTTCGTTTCTATGTTTCCAAATCGATAAGGGGAATGACGGCTCACGACAGACAGCGGGCTCAGCCACAGAGACGCAGAGAGTGACATTTCTCCCCCACACCTCAGTCCTGTTTTGTTTTGCAGGAGATTTGGCCCCCCTTCACTTATTTCTCCGGACCTCGCTAATGAGGAGGCCCGGGCTCTTTCCTCTGACTCTCCCTCGGTCTCCAGGAAACCACGTCTGTCCTTCTTTGCCCTCCGCGGGCACCGCACCTCCTCCTTCCCCCTCTTTCCCAGCAAAGCCATTTGTACCTTCCTGTCACTTCCTCCCCTTCCCCTCCAGAAGAGAGGCCACGGGTGCCCGGAAATGAAAATGGGAGCAAACAGGCGTCTTTGTGGTCCTGTTTCTTGCTCTCACTCTACCCCTGGTCCAGGGTCTTCATTTTATTTATTTTTTAATGTTCTTTTTTTTGTTTATTTTTATTTTTGAGAGAGAGAGACAGAGTGTCAGCAGGGCAGGGGCAGAGAGAGGGAGACGCACAGAATTGGAAGCAGCTCCAGGCTCTGCGCCGTCAGCACAGAGCCCCATGTGGGGCTCGAACTCACAAACCCTGAGATCATGACCTGAGCCGGTCGATGCTTCACCTTGGTGCCCCAAGGGTCTTCACTTTATAACCGAGATGAGGACGCCCCTTCTGCGGGGGTAGGGTTGAAAAGGGTGGAAAGAAGGTACAGATGAGCTCTGCGCGGGGCAGACGGGGACCCCTGCCTGGCGAGGCCGGGGACTTCAGGGAGCAGAGGGCAGAGCCAGGGCTCGAGCCCTTCCTTGCTGCCAGGGCTCCTTCGCCTGGAAACCTGCTGCTCTCGGCGAAGAGGGACAGAAACAAAGAGACAGATTAAACAACAACAGAGAGCGAGGTCACACACACACACACACACACACACACACACACACACACACGGCACCGCTCCAGGGGCTATTGCAGACTTTCTCATCGGTGGGGCTCTTGACCTCTGGGGCTGGGTTGTTCGCTCTGGGGCCGTCCTGTGCACCGCAGGACCCTGCACAGCACCCTTGGCCTCACCGCCCTCTCCAGGATGCCAGAAGCACCCCCAAGTCATGATGAGAAAAGGAAAAAGCCTGTGGGCGTGGCCAAATGTCCCTGAGGAACAGCGGGGTCCGGGATCCGGATGAGAAAGGTGCCTTGGGGCCCCTCACCCAGCCTATTCTCCAGGGAGGGGAGACGGTGAACCAGGTGAGGATGCAGGGGGGAAGCAGAAGAGCGGGAGAGCCGCGGAGACGTGGAGAGACTACAGGGAGCCTAGCGCTGTGGGGTCGTGGGTGGAGACCCCTGGTGCTGGGCCCCAGACGCACCCAGGCCCAGGCTGGGGGGTCCTCGAGGACACAAGAACCTGAAGCACAGGGCTCCTGGGAGAGGGGCAGGGAGGGAGGAGGAGGGGCAGCGAACGTCTCAGGTTAGAGGGTCTGCAGGGGAAACTGAGGCGGGGCAGAGAAACACTTCCCTGTGGGGGTATCCTATTTTGAGCTCAGCTCATAAAAGCCCCCGGTGTGCGTGCAGCCTCACCCCTCCTCCAGCCTTGGCACTCTCCCGTCTCCCCCACTAATTGCTGACCCCCTCCCTCTCCCCTGCTGTGCCGGCCTCCTCCCTCCTCGGGAGGCATAAAAGCTGCCGTGGAGGAGCTGGACCCCGAGAGAGCTGGGGGCACCTGCCAACTGAGGTAAGAGGAGGGGGGAGGCAGGAGGGCAACCAGGGGTGGCGGGGACGCGGAGAAACGGGGTCCGGAAGGATGGAGAGGGGGTAACGCCTCTGTGACTCTTTTTTTTTAACATTTTATTTTTATTTTTGAGAGAGAGACACACAGAGTGTGAGCGGGGGAGGGTCAGAGAGACAGGGAGACAGAATCAGAAACAGGCTCCAGGCTCTGAGCTAGCTGTCAGCACCGAGCCCGATGCGGGGCTCGAACCCACAAACCGTGGGATCATGACCTGAGCTGAAGTCGACTGCTTAACCGACTGAGCCACCCAGGCGCTCCCGCTGTGACTCTTAAACTTTGGTCACCCGTGCACCGCGGGGCTTTGGGGTTACGTACCCAACACCCCGTCGTTGGCCCACCTCCTTCAGCGCTTTCCCTCAACCAACTCTCTGCGTTTTTTACTTAAACAAACGCGTTCAAAATGGAGCTCCACAAAAAACCAGCAATGAGCTCGGAAGCGTTGGTTTTATTTTTCTGTCATGTGTTTGAGACAGAAAGACACAGAGGTTAGCCTCCGACGGTGCTGTGCACTTTGCGGTTTGTTAAAAGTCAGACAGAGGAAGATGAGTGATCTCGCTTGCCTGCGGACTCGGAGAAAAACCCGAAGCCACTCAGGGAAAGAGATCAGAGGGGAGGCTCACCAGAGGGGCGGGGCTGTGCAGGAGGTCAGGTGCAGGACCCGGGATGGCCCGGCCCCGTGGCTGTGTGTTTGAAAGGTCCAGAGAAAGAGAGTAGATGCTGTTAGTTCTCACTCAGAAGAGAACGTGTTGTCCCCACCGGGAGGTGCCAGATGCTGCTAACGGGCTTGCGAGGTGACCCTCTGGCTGGTGCGTATGTGTGAGTCCGCCGGTCTGCATACCTTCCACGTGGTGCTGGGTGTCCCTTGTAGCTCAGTAAGACCGAGAGAGAAAAAACAAGTCCGGACATATCTCCTGTTTACAAAACAAACAAAAAACTGAAACAAACAATAAAAAAATGCAAGGAGGGGCGCTTGAGTGGCTCAGTCGATTAAGCATCCGACTTCGGCTCAGGGCATGATCTCATGGTTCATGAGTTCGAGCCCTGCGTCGGGCTCTGTGCTGACAGCTCAGAGCCTGGAGCCTGACTTTGGTTTCTGTGTCTCCCTCTCTCTCTGACCCTCCCCTGCTCACGCTGGCTCTCTCACAAAAATAAATAAAACATTAAAGAAAATGCAAGGAAGTATGTGAAGGTGATGGGCATGCGCCTGCGTGTCTCGGGTGTGTGCCCGTGGGTGTGTGCGTGTGTTCGAAAGGCAGGGAGTTTCTTTTTTCTTTTTTTTTTTAATTAAAAAAATGTTTACTTATTTTTGAGAGAGAGAGAGAGAGAGAGAGAAACAGAGTGTGAGCAGGGGAGGGGCAGAGAGAGAGGGAGACACAGAATGTGAAGCAGGCTCCAGGCTCTGAGCTGTCAGCACAGAGCCCGACACGGGGCTCAAACCCATGAACTGTGAGATCATGACCTGAGCTGAAGTCAGACGCTCAAGTGACTGAGCCACCCAGGCGCCCGAAGGCAGGAAATTTCTTGAACAGCAATATTACCTTAACGGAACTAGAAATAAATAAACACACTCACTACCCTCCCTTGACAACCTCCTGTAGCTCCCAGCGCCTGCCCTTCCGGCCCTCAGATGGCTCCCGCGGGCTGCCTGGTCGTCACCCTGGCCATCTTGCTCAGCCTGGCGGCCACCCCCACCTCTGCACCGGTCCACCAGGTGAGACCTCGGAGCAGCCCTCTGCACCTGCGCCTCCCTCCGCCCCGTCACTACCTTCCTGATTCTTCCCCACAAGCCACGAGCCAGGGCCCTGGGGGCGCCTTGGCCCTGGGTGGGGGTGGCGGCGGGGGTCTGCTGAACCCACGACCCAGAGGCCAGGAGGCACAAACATCCTAAGGATTGGCATGGCCCTGAGGCAGAAAAAGACGCCTTCAAAGGCAGAGCTCCCTGCCATCCCAGTGGGCAGCAGGACCCGGGTCCGGAGCCTGAGGCCGCTGGCCTGGGGGCCGCTGACTGGGAGCGGGGCTGCGGAGGTGGGGTTGGCACCCCGTTCCCACCTGTTAGCTGCAGGCCTCCTGGCAAGTTGCCTAATTGAGGTCTCGGTCCCTCCCAGTGCTTAGTGAGACCACAGCACTGGGCAGTTCACCCAGCTCCTCTGTGACAGGCTCACTGGCCGGCGCACTTCCCGGCCCAGAGCACCCCAGCATCTCGGAGCTGCCCTGGCTCCTGTGTCACCAGGGGGCCGATGGCGACCCTCTGACCGGGATGCCGGGCAGGTCTGACGAGGGTCGGTGGGTGTGAGTGCCTTCCTGGCCCCAGGAACCGGGCTATGCCAGTTCCATGCCAGTTCCATCCAGTAATTTGGCCTCGTTACTCCCCATTTTACAGAAGGGAAAACTGAGGCATAAATATTGGGTACAGTGGTCGTAAAGAGACTGAAATCCGCCTGGGGTCAGAAGGCCAGCTCTAGCTGCTTCCTGGCTTGGTCTAGGCAAGCTGGCAAATCTCAACGCAAGTTTCATTAAGGAAGCTAATCCGAGTTCCAGCCTGACTCTGGTGTCGTGGGGACGATGTCAAGGACTTAGGACCAGAGCAGGCGTGGACGGGCTCGCCATCTTCCGGGCCGCCCACCCGCCCAGGGGCATCTGTGCTGGGCCTCCCGCTCCACTGTGGCCGCCTGGACACCCTTGATGGTGTTTGAGCAAGGGGCCCCATCTTCACAGGGTCCTGCCCGCCCGCCCCATCACGCAGCCCGCCCTGCTTGGAACGGATGCCCGCGGGGAGTGAGCCCACAAGTCACGTGGGCCGCTGTGATGATGGGAGGGCCGCAGCGACGTGGCTAAAGCCATCCCGTGATGCAGCCTGGGTTTGACCCCACACGTGTGGGTGGGTGTGCGCGTGCATGTGCTTGTGGGTGCGCGTGCGCACGCGTGCTTGTGGGTGTGCGTGCGCGTGCACGCGTGTGCAGTGCTCGCGGTGCGGCGTGGAAAAGGCTTACGGCAGTGCCTTTAAGCTGCCTGGTGGTTCCGCGTGGCCGGCGCCCCGAAGCCTGCGGTTTCCGCCAGCGAAGCGCGGGGTCCCGGAGCCGTGAGCCTGCGCGGCGGAGACCCGCCGTCCTGCCGGCTGAGTCTGCTCTCTCCGCCCCCGTCTAGGGCCGAGGAGGCTGGACCCTCAACAGTGCCGGCTACCTCCTGGGTCCCGGTGAGTGAGGCCGCGGGGGGCTGGCCGCAGGGCCCCTCGCCTTCGCGGGCCGCGGCTTTGTTTCCTGACCGTCTCGAGAGCTAGTCTAGCAGAGGGATGGGCGCGTGTCCACATCCCAGCCGGTGTCTCCGCGAGCCTCAGTTTCCCCACCTGTTCAGTGGGCTCGTGCTGGTCCCCTGCCGCACGCAGAGGATGAAGTGACCCGGACCAGCCCCAGGAACCCCCGCGTCACTCCTGTCCCCTCTGTCCCTCCGTCGCGGCCTCCCCCCCCCCCCCCCCCCCCCGCGCCTCCGCCCTGTGCTCTCACGTGCGGGCTCAGCGACAGCTCCGGCAGCTGCTTCTCGGTGATGCTCAAGGTCAAGGCAGGGGCCACTCGGTGGTCCAGGGAAACCCGGGCTTCCGGCACCGTGTGGCAGAGCGGGAAGGACTCGAGGTTTGGATCCAGACAGGGGTGGGTTCAGAACCCAGTTCTGCCTCTTAGTGGTGCGGTGACTCTGGACAGCCTCCTCACCTGCCCGTAGGGACTCTGTCCCCTGGATTTGGTGACACTGCCCCACCAAGGGAATAGTGGTACAGGATTGCTGGGTTCCCCGAGTTACCGTTGCCACCTCACAGACCCGGGCCCTGTGCTCCCCTGCCTCCCACCCCCCCCAGAGCTCCACCTTCCTCAGAGCAGGGACCGCAGCAGCAGAGGAAAGGAGAAGCCGGCCCTGGAAGTCCTAGACCTGTGGAAGGCCACTGGTGACTGCGTGGGGGGCGGGGGGTCGTCTCCACCACCGTCCTCGCCTGCCAGCTGCCGGCTTTGGAAACCGGCACCTGTGGGCTCCGTCCCGGCTCCTCACTGCGCCACCTACCGGTGGGTGGGGGGAGAGCTTGGGGAAGGGCCATTCCTTCCAGCCTCAAATACCTGCAGAACCGTGTCATTGGAAACTCCCAATGGTTCTGTCGTGTGGCTCGGTGACAGAGGCAGCTCACTGTCTGGCATATGACGACAGAAGGAGTCACGGTTGCCATTTATCTATCTTTTCTTTTTTATTTATTTAATTTAAGTTTTTTGGGGATGGGGGAGAGAGAGAGGGAATCCCAGGCAGGCTCCACACTGTCTGCACAGAGCCTGATTCAGGCTCATGAACTGTGAGACCCTAACCTGAGCCAAAACCAAGAGTCGGACGCTTAGCCGTCGGAGCCCCCAGGCGCCCCTACGGTTGCCATTTTTAATATTCTCTCCCTGCAAGGTCCACATTCAGTTCGTCCTTGCTCGTCCCCTGGTCTTGTTGCCTTGTCTGCTGGCCTGGCCACGTCACGTCTCTGGGACCCGCCCCCCCCCCGTCCCCCCCTCTCATGAATGGAAAGAATCACGGCTGTGCACGGGGGTTCAGATGCCTGGGTCTGCTGCAGGATGTTTAGCCGTGCCCCTGGCCTCCACCCACTAGGGGACTGGAGAAGGCAGTGTCCCCACATGTTACCAAGTATCCCGGGCTGGGGGAAATGACCCTGAATGGGAACCACAAAGTACGAGATTCCCAGGAAATAAGAGAACTACAGTCATGACGCTCGGGTCCAAGCCCTTAACTGGTTTTGCTCCTAGATGGGCGGCCCAAGCCCCATCCTCAGCGGGCCTCCGGGAGGAGTCCGAGGGAGACGTTGGCCAAACCAGAGACGGCAGGTGAGCACGGAGATGCAGAGGAGAGGAAGAGATACAAACAGGGACAGGAGACATGGCCAGAGGAGCTCTGAGGGTCAACTCTGAACACCCATTGTGGCCATGACGGTTCCCTGGCCAACACAAATTTCCCAGCTAACCGCGGACATTCCCCACAACCCGGTGGTTTTCCAGGGAGGAGCCCGTTCCCAAACCTTGATCTGGCCTAACTCCACCCCCAGGCCTTTGCCTCCAGCCCTCACTCGGACCCCATGGGTCACCTCTGGCTCTGACCTGTGTCCGAAGTAAGATCTTTATTTCCGGCCTTTCGACTACCTGTGGACCCTGTGCTCATCTGCGCTCAGGCTCAGGCATGTCCTTCGACCCCCGTTTGAATTCCAGTTTCCTCAGAACACGGGTCCATTTCCCTCGAGGGCCTTTGCCCCAGCTGCTGCCTCAGTCTGGAATGTTCTGTCTCTGGAGCTTTGCATGACCACATTCTTCGCCTCCCATGGAAACGGTTTTAGCCAGCTCCTCCCCCGTAGAGCCCACCCCTGGCCGTTGTATCTGACGTGAACCCACTTTCCCTCCGTTTTGTCACCTCCTTTTATTTCCATAGTAATATTTGCCAATATGTGCCTCGTCTCTGGTTTGTGCATTTATCTGCTCGTCTCCCAGTAAAATCTAAGCTCCACGTGAACAGGGACCTTCTGTGTCTTGATCGCTGCCTTGTGCAAGCGGATGGTATGTGTAGGCGTTTGGAAAATGTTTGTTAAAGGAGTGGATTAGATGACCCAAGTGCTGGCTTCCCTCCTACCCAACCGCGACGGAGCCGGCCATCAAGCCCCCTCCACCTGGATCCTCACCCCAGTTCCTTCAACCCGAGCCTTGTTTTTGGAAACGAACGCCATGCCTTTGTCCCCTAGCTGGACTAGCCCCTCTAGAAAGCATCGGTCGGACGTCTAACCAGCATTGGGTCTGACTCACCTCCTCAATCCTCTAAGCCCCACGCCAACCTCTGCTGCCCTCTGGCTCTGGAAAAGGCCCGCCCCCACCGTGTGCCATCTTCAATGCCGGGGAAAGGGGACTATGCGGGTGGATGCAAAGAATGGAGGGCAGAGCAACAGGGAGCGAGGGAGAGAGAAGGAGAAGGCGATGGGCCGTGGACCGCACCGAAGCTGCCCTCCTCATCCCAGCCTCACGGACCTGGTTCGGGGGGTGGCAGTGAACAGGACTACTCAGAATTTGCCTCTTTGTCTCCCACAGGCACGGGCGAACTCAGCAAGAAAGCTCCCGGGGAGGGAGGTGCCCTGGGTCTTGGCCGCCTCCAAGCCTCTCCTCCGCAGCCTCTCGCCAGCTCCTCCTGAGCCCCTGCCTAGCTCCCTCTGCTGAGACCGAGACCTTGAAATTAAGCATCGAGCCCCAAGTCCCATGTAGAAAATGTGGAGCGTTGGCAGAATTTCCTCAAAAGTCCCGAGACTGTCTCGGGTTTCACTGACTGGTCCTGGGAATACGTATAAAGCGTTGGTAACAAAGTCAAGAATAATTCTGGAGCCATTTAGTTAATGCAATCGGGGACTATTCCCAAAGTCCCGCAAAGAGATTGTATTCTCTTGCTTGTTTGTTGCTGTTGTTGTTGTTTCTTGTTTGTTTTGTTTTTAGAGAGTGTAGATGAGGTGGGGTTGGAGAGAGACAGAGAGAGAATCCCAGGCAGGCTCCACGCTCAGCACGGAGCCCCACGGCTCAGTCTCAGATCCTGAGATCATGACCTGCGTCGATATCAGGACTCAGACGCTTAACCCAGTGGGTCACCCAGGCGCCCCAAAGTGACTGTGTTCTTTGCAGTCATCCCAATCATGACACAGGCTATTGAATAATACGATATGAATATCCCATTTACCGCTGAGAGTCTCTGATGTCTTGACTCAAGAAGATTCTGCCAGGTAGCGAGCTCACCTTCCCTCCTGCCACCTGCGTCCCCTCCGGCTGGAAACCAGGAAAGGAAATCTGGAACGGAGAGGAGAGAATAAAGTATTGCTTCTCAAATAATCCATGATTTCTTGTGTTAATTAGCATGGGAATTTGTGGCGGTGGCAAAGTCAAGGCTGACGGGGTCGCGTGTGGGGCTGCAGGTTATACCCTGTCGGAGGCTGTGGATCTCGGATTATCTCAATAAACAGCCTAAGTACAGTTCCAATTTCTGGCAGCCATCCACACCTGGATACGTGACCTACTCCTGTTCATTAGTTCATTCATTAATTTTTTTAAGTTTATTTATTTTTGAGAGAGAGAGAGACAGAGTGCAAGTTGGGGAGGAGCAGAGAGAGAGGGAGACACAGAATCCGAAGCAGGCTTCAGGCTCTGAGCGGTCAACACAGAGCCTGATGCTGGGCTCGAACTCACAAATCACAAGTCATGGTCTTACCCGAAGTCAGACCACCCAGGTGACCCCTAGTTCACTCATTTTTAAACTTTCACATATTAAAAAAAAATTTTTTTTACATTTATTTCTCTTTAAGAGACAGAGAGAGACAGAGTGTGAACAGGGGAGGAGCAGGGGAGGAGAGAGACACAGAATCTGAAGCAGGCTCCTGGCTCTGAGCTGTCAGCACAGAGCCCCACACGGGGCTCGAACCCACGAACCGTGAGATCATGCCCTGAGCTGAAGCCGGATGCTCAACCGACTGAGCCACTCAGGTGCCCCAACTTTCACATATTTTAAAGCTATGTCTTACCATGTAAGTAAGTAAATTTTATGCATTTCTGGAGGAATCTTCTTTTCATCATTACTTGATGCCTCCCTTGATCCCTGTTAATGCAGTTTGCTTCAGATTCTCTTGGGGACTGATGTGGAAGGTCCCATGTCTGGTGCCTTGATGGCTCTGAGCAGGAGGCTGGGTTCAGCAGGGACAGTTGACTGAGTGCCTGCGTGACGTCTCCAACATGACATTGACCTCCCAGACAGAAGCGGTGACTGTCTGTGGAGGGATGGGTAGCGGGTGTGGGCCCTTGAAGAGGGAGACGGCTTTCCTTGCAGGTGCAAATCACCCTCCAGATGTCCCGGTGACTAGCGAGAAGTCCTGATGAGGAGAGACATTGCTGGTGCACAGACGGCCGGTGAGGGACGCGCCCGAGTAAGACAGAGGCCAGGGGACACATACCCTGCCGTGGTCCCTCCTTAGTCCAGTTCCCCAAGCAAGTGTCTTCTTAAAAATATATAATGAAGGGGCGCCTGGCTAGCTCGGTGGGTAGACTGTGTGACTCTTGATCTTGGGGTTATGAGTTGAGCCCCACATTAGGTGCAGAGATGACTTAAAAATAAAATCTGAAAAAAATTTAATTAAAAAATTTAAATCGTAGTAAAATACATGGACCATAAATTTACCATCGTATCCACGTTTGAGGGCACAGTTCAGTGGCATTAAGGTCATTCACACCTTTACGCAGCCACCCTGCCATCCAAGGAGGGCTTTTCCTCTTTTAAGAGTGAAACTCTGCTTCTGGTAAACAACCACCCCCAGGACCCTCGCCTGACCCCGGGCAACCAGGCCCTGCTTTCGGTTGAATCCTTTTGTGTCTGGATTAATTCACTCAGCATTTTCAAGGTGTTACAGTGAGTGATGGGATTGTCTTCCTTTTAAGGCTGAGTAATACTCCATATCACCTGGGTGCTTGAAAAACCTCCTGTCCAAGCCCCACCCTAGACCAGATCAACCCACAGAAAGATCCAAGGGTGGGGCAAATCGGTGGCTGGTCTCCTTCTCTGTGTTCCTGGTGATTCTATTATGAACCTCAGGCAGAGAGGGCTTTCTTCCAGCGCCGGCTTCCCCTGGGGGAGGGGGGCTTAACTTTGTGGCCCTGACCTGAGGCCTTACTTGGTAGGATTATACCAAAGGCAGCATTAACTGTAGATTAATCTCCTCTCCTTGAAGGCATTGGAGCTAGAACGGGTCAGCCTCTACTTTACCGGACTTCGCCAGGTTAACGAGCTACAGTCCCTGCCCCGATTCCAGGATTTCTCAATCCCGGCACCACTGACATTTCGGTTGGGATCATTCTCTTTGTGGGCCCGTCTCTAGACCCTGTTGAACGTCCACCTTTAACAAAATTCCCCGGAACTGAGGAGTCGTCCTGTCCCAAAGGATTCTAACTCACGGGGCCAAATAAGGAGGCAGCTCATTAAACAAAATCAATTGACGGAGAATACAAGAGCTGGATCGCAGGTATTTTCAGAAACGGGGCTATTAGGACGGCCATTCAAGAAACAGAAATAAACCCAAGAAACAAGAAAAGTAGTCAGCAAGATAAAATAACAAGCGTTTTTTAAATGCAGCAAATATTAAGAAAAATATGTAATCGCTGAAATAATACGCTAGGCAGGACACACGGACACAACAGAGAAACAAATTAGAGAAAAGGAACAAAACATGGGCGAGTCTCCCAGAAGCAGGAACGTATGAGGAATCCAGGGCCAACTCCAGGAGAAGTGAGGAGGGAGAGGAGGAAATACATGTAAGAAACTGTGCAGATGAATTCCATGAGATTCAAGATGGAAGACCTCAGACCAGTGGTG
>NC_043715.1:57209939-57231057 GCF_006229205.1 Suricata suricatta
ACTGAGCCACCCAGGCGCCCCAGACCAGTAGTGTTTGTAAGGATGAACAGGAAAAATCTACACCTGGTGGTAAAAAAAAAAAAAAAAAAAAGAACTAATTTCAAAAACACTTAAAAGAAGAGCCCCTGGGGGGCTCAGTTGGTTAAGCGTCCGGCTTCGGCTCAGGTCATGATCTCACAGTTCATAGGTTCAAGCCCCATGTCAGACTCTGCGCCGACAGCTTGGAGCCTGGAGCCTGCTTCGGATTCTGGGTCTGCCTCTCTTTCTGCCCCTCCCTCTCTCTCTCTCTTTCTTTCTCAAAGTAAACATTTAAGAAAATTATCAGGGCGCCTGGGTGGCTCAGTCGGTTAAGCATCCGGCTTCGGCTCAGGTCATGATCTCATGGTTCGTGGGTTCGAGCCCCGCGTCGGGCTCTGTGCTGACAGCTCAGAGCCTGGAGCCTGCTTCAGATTCTGTGTCTCCCTCTCTCTCTCTGACCCTCCCTGCTCATGCTGTCTCTCTCTGTCTCTCAAAAATAAATAAACATTTAAAAAAGTTTAAAAAATAACATCAATTGCTTGGCTTAACACACAATACAAACACTCAACAAACAGATGCTAAGTATGAAGTAAACAATGGTACAGTAAATAGCATAAATATAACATCAGTACTATTACTGGTAACAACAGCAGTACTGTGAGGATGTGGTCTTTAGCTTTCAGACAGGCTTGGCTGAATGGTCAGTGGCAAATCCAGAATTCATTTTTTTCACCAGAGAATGAAGGCTATGACACCTTCCTTTGGATGCTAAATTAAATGACACAATGTACACAAAACATTTACTACATATTTTTGGTTTGTGGCTAAGTATTCAATTTTATGTGCATGCATAGCTGCATATCATCCATCTTTGTCTATACTTATGTATCTTTATTGGACATACACACAGGATCACATATTAAGACTCTAAAAGAATCAAATTCCATTATTAAGATAAATTTGAGGTTGAGTTTATTTATTTTGAGAGACAGCGTGTGAGCAGCAGAGGGGCAGAGAGGGAGGAAGAGAGAGAGAATCCCAGCCGGGCTTGAATGCGGGGCTTGAACCCACAAACCATGAGATCATGACCTGAGCAGTGATCAAGAGTCTGATGCTTAACTGACTGAGCCACCCAGGTGCCCCTGTGGGGCTGCTTTCCATTGTTTTTATAAAAGGGTAAATATCAAATCAGTGATTTAATCTAGTGGGAGTAAAGCTTTAAGATAGTAATCCCAAGATATTGAAAAATAGTAAAAGTAAGTTTTAAAAAAATCACTAATATTCCTCATGTATCGAGAATTACTTTTCATTTTTCAGTATCTTGGAATTAATATGTTAAAGCTTCGGTTGAACTAGATTATTTTTTCCCCAAAATTTTATTTTTATTTTTATTAATTAAAAAATGTTTATTAATTTATTTTGAGAAAGACAGAGCACGAGCAGGGGAGGTGCAGAGAGAGAGGGAGACACAGAATCTCCAGCAGGCTCCACACTGTCAGCACAGAGCCCAACTTGGGGCTCGAACCCACAAACCATGAGATCAAGACCTGAGCCAAAGCTAGACACTCAACCGACTGAGCCACCCAGGTGCCCCATCACTGTCTTCAGTCTTTTTAAAAAATTTAAAAAAATTTTTTATAGTTTATTTTTGAGAGAGAGAGAGCAGAGCATGAGTGGGGGAGGGGCAGAGAGAGAGGAGGCACAGAATCTGAAGCAGGCTCCAGGCTCTGAGCTGTCAGCACAGAGCCAGATGTGGGGCTTGAACCCACAAACCGTGAGATCATGACCTGAGCTGAAGTCGGCTGCTTAACCGACTGAGCCACCCAGGCGCCCCATCGCTGCCTTCATTCTTAAGGAAAATTTTTCTCTACCTGCACGCCACTTCTGGTTTCCTAAATGCGTACTTGTCAGCTCATTTTAAATAAAACCTTGACCCCAAGTGCTTAAAACTTGCAGCTCTCTGTTCCCTGATCCCCTTGAGCACTTAGGGCAGATGATAAATCATCCACCAGACCAAGAAAACCAACATTGGTTCCAAAGAGACTTATTTAATGAATGACTTTTTCTCTTGATGGAGTTTCAATGGGAAATGTAATCCACTCAACCATTTGAAGTTGTTAATTTTATGCCTTTAAACCAATCTCAGGCTGATGAGGTAACAGGAAGTCGAGTTTCTTTGGCTGTATATAAACAGAGTCACTTCAGCTCAAGGCACAGTGTGAGAGCTGGTCACCTGGAGGCAGGAGCACGTGAAGGAGGTAAGTCATGGGTGGGAATGCCTAGCGGGGCTTGGAACCTGGGGTGGATGGAGGCTGGACCAGGAGGCCTGGGTTTACAGTCACTACGCATGAGCTCCCAGGTCTTCGACAACAATGTATCTTCTCCGACGCCCGTTAGTAACTTTGATTCGCTGTCGCAATCATCTGGGGAGCGGGAATATGTGTAAGGGGGGGCGGGTGTTTGATACTTCGAACCAGGGTGTTTGACCTCAGGTTTTAGTTGTGGCCGGATGTTTGTTTGCTGTTTTGTGGGGGGAGGGGAGTTGGGGGCTGTCCTGTGCCTGCGGGACATTTAGTTCAGCTGAATTCCCCCCGCCTCCCGCCCCCATGCCCAGGGTCACCACAACCAAAAAGGGCTCCAGGTGTCCCCCAAAGCCCCTTGGAACGAGGGGGGCAGGGTGGCTTGCCACCTTGGGTTGAGAACCCCAGATCTAAGGGTTGGTCACTCCGTCCGGTGAACACGCACCCGGCATGTCGCAGCCTCCCCTCACTTTGTCCTCATACAATGTAAGAGGTAGATTTCATCTTGCCCACGTCTCGGAGGGTCTCCCAGAGCTGACCGACTTGCCCAAGACCCCACAGCTGATTGAAGCTAATGGAACTGAAACTCTGAGATGAAGTAAGCCTCCCCAATGATTCGAAACAGGACGGAAGTGGACCACTGTGGATTTTAGGCAAAATGTCTTACCTTTGAATTCCACGTGGCACATGGGTCTCTTGAGATTGCTAAGCAGGCACTCTTGCTTAAACACATCACTAGGCTTTTGCTGTCCACGGGCTAACATCAAACCTTTAAGGACCTCCTAGCGACCCACTAGAGCAGCGAGGATTACAGCCCCTTTACCTGGGTGCCTGGTGGCTCTCCCCATGAACGGTGTCCCTCCCCCACCTTAGTCTGCCTGGTAACAAAGTTGTTCTTGACCTTGGGTGCTGGGTTGAACCTCTTAAAAACTCTTCTCTTAAAATCTTGCTTTTCTGAAAACTTCCAAGAGTGTTGGATTTTAAATTCTTTTTCTGGGATGAGATTAAGTATGTGTAACCCATAGAGACAGCCGATTAATGGATTACCAGGGAGTAGGGGTGGGTGGGGATGGGACAGGGTTTCCTTTTTGGGCATGAATGAGTTCTGGGGCTAGACAGTGCTGGTGAATGGTTGCACAGCATCGCAGTGTGGGTGCTCCCACAGCGTGTATAACAAAGTTGTTAATCCTGTTAGGATTCTTTTGCGTTCTCCCCTTTCCTGGAACAAGCCAATATCCCGGGATGAACAAGGAAATGTATTGGGGGACAGTCTTAGGTTAATATTTCCAACATTCCTACACCACATGAAATCCTTAGGTTGGAAATATTTTTCCGTATCCTGCAAAATTATAGCTAACACAGTTTTGCCTTGTAGCTCTCCTGATGAGAAGATATGAAGACTGACACTGTTAAAATCGATTTTATGTATCAAACTATATATGTTTCAAAAAATTGAAATACATTAATGTGTGTATATATACATATACACTTACTCAAAAATAAACTTCTATATGTATACACATATATACACACATATAAAGTTTATTCTTTATATATAACATATATACACATAAGTTTTTTTAAAATTTTTTTAATGTTTTTATTTTTGATACAGGGAGAGACAGAGCATGAGAGGGGGAGGGGCAGAGAGAGAAGGAGACACAGAACCGGAAGCAGGCTCCAGGCTCTGAGCTAGCTGTCAGCACAGAGCCTGACGCGGGGCTCGAACCCACGAACGTGAGATCTGACCTGAGCTGAAGTCGGAGGCTTAGCTGACTGAGCCACCCAGGCACCCCTATACACATAAGTTTTACACACACACACACACACACGCACACACACACATATATATATATAAAGAAGTTTATTTAGAGAGAGAATCCCCACCAGGCTCCTTGCTGTCCATTATCACGCGGGACTTGAACTCACTAACCGTGAGATGGTGACCTGCCCTGAGCTAAGATCGAGTCAGATGCTTAACCAATTGAGTCCTCCAGGAGTCTGCACTTAGGTATATTTAATTTATAGTAAAGAACAATATTGTCCCAATTTATAGATGAGAAAACTGAGCCCACCTCTGTATATTTCATGCTCAGAACCTAGGGGGTCATTCAGACAATTAAACCACCTTTTACTCTAAAGGTGGGCATTAGGAAAATAACAGTGGGACTTACTTTCCATGGTTTTAAATACAGGACCCGCTGGGGATGGTGTCTAGTGTTGGGGGAGGGGAGGAAGGGTAAGAAGTTAAACGAATCTTGGGCACCTGGGTGCTCAGTTGGTTAAGCATATATGACTCTTGGTTTTGGTTCAGGTCATAATCTCAAATTTTCTTTTCTTTTTTTCTTTTTTTCACGCATGCAAAGTAATCTCAAATTTTCTGAGTTCCAACCTGACGGTGTGGAACCTGCTTGAGATTCTCTCTCTCCCTCTCTCTCTGCCCCTCCCCTGCTTGCTTGCTGTGTCTCTTTCTTAAAATAAACAAACAATAAATAAAACTAATCTGGTTCATTCTCTCCTCCCCACTGCCCGCGCCCCCCAGACTTGTGAAGACACAGCCAGTCTACTGCTGAGGAAAACCAGAGTAAACTCCTTTAGGTAGGTCTTCATTAGGCGCCGCCTGTGCACGGAGCCCTGCTGGAAGATTTCCCGGGGAATATGGCCACGGACCAGATGTTTGCAGGGGACCACGAGGAAGGCCACGGGGCCCTGGCTGGAGGGCAGGGCGGCCGTGAGATGTGGCACGTGAGCTTCCGGGCGTTCTCCAGCTCGGGGGGGCTGGACCCCGCGGGGGACCTCAGGAGACTCCGTGAGCTCTGCCGGCGGTGGCTGCGGCCGGACCTGCACACCAAGGAGCAGATTCTGGACATGCTGGTGATGGAGCAGTTCATGATCTCCATGCCGCAGGAGCTCCAGGTCTTGGTCAAGGAAAGCGGCGTGCAGAGCTGCAAGGACCTGCAGGACCTGCTGAGAAGCAACCAGACCCCCAAGAAATGGGTGAGCAGCGCCTTCCTCGTGGGGATGGGAAAGGGGAGGCGGGTACGGGGGCCACGGGCGGCTTGTTCTCTGGGTCAGTGGTTCTCCAGCGGGAGGCAGACTGACTGCCCCTCAGGAGACAGACTCTCAGCCATGTCTGGAGACAGGTCTGGCTGGTGCAAGGGGGAGGAGTCAGTGGTTTCATGAGTCTCTGCTCTTGACCCTCGATCACCCTGCCTTACCTCTCTGGGGACAGTCATGAAAAAGGAAGAAGTTGGGAAAAAGGAGACTGAAACCAGTCCACTGGCCCTTCAATTCTTGGTATCACCAGAGACCCTCTTTAAAAAGCAGTCTTAACTTGAAGAAAGCAGCTCCAGGTTGCAGAGAGGAGCAGGGGACCTGTTGCCATGGTGACACGTCCTGGGAGGATGCGGAGGGAAGGAGGTTGGGAGAGAAGGCTCTCCCCGGAGCGGGGTCTCACACCAACTAGCGGTACTGGGGGCGGATGCCCTTTGCTCTGGGGGCTTTCTTGTGCGTTGCAGGGTGGTGTGCAGCATCCTCGGTGTCAAGGGCAACCTCCCCCAGTTGTGAAAATCAAACCTCACGCCCCCCACCCCCCCAAAATCTCTGGTGGTTGCCAAATGTCTTATAGGGTCAAAACACTGGCTCTTGGGTAGGAATCACCAGACCAGGTAAGACTTTATTTACATGGGAACATTTTCCATCATGGTGGCTTGAGTGTGCCTGCATCTTTCGTAGAAAAAGCAAGGGTCAGAAGGATCTAGAAGGGAGCAGAACCTGGTATGCCACATGCATATTTGCTTCAGTCACCGGGTTCTCTGGGTAATTCTGTAACAAGCACAGGAGGGAACTAAGTCCAACATGGCAATGCCGCTTTCCCTGTGCACTGGGGTAGGAGATGCAATCCTCCAGGGGCCGAGCCGATAATGGGGATTACAAGCTTCCACAACATTGTGGGAAAGGAGCTCTGGGAACTGTCAGCTGTTAATCCGGAACGATGGGTAAGGAAATGCCTAAGACCAGCTGGGTGACCTGTAGGCCGAACATTGGCAGCGTCAGAGGGGGAGGTGTTGGGTGTTTCGCTGCGTCATGTTGCACAAGCCTGGATAGGAGTGCACAAGGCGTGCTTTAGGACAGTTTGAGGGCTGAGTGTTAGTTGAGTATTGTTAGTATTAGTTGGGGCACTGGGCATAGGGAGGTGCTGAGGTTGATTAGATATTAGGCCAGTGGTTAGTTGCCCAATACAAGGGGGGCATAATGTCATCTTTACCCCCTAGGGGTGCATTTGACAATTTCTGGAGACATTTTTGTTGCCATTTTTTATTTTTAAAAAATTTTTAAGCATTTATTTATTACTGAGAAACAGAGACAGAGCATGAGTGAGGGAGGGGCAGAGAAGGGGAGACATGGAATCGGAAGTGGGCTCCAGGCTCTGAGCTGTCAGCACAGAGCCCGACACGGGGCTTGAACCTACGAACCGCGAGATCATGACCTGAGCCGAAGCCGGACGCTCAACTGACTGAGCTGCCTGTGCACCCAGGTTGCCATTTTAAACATGTTGCTCCAACAAAGTGAGTGTGGAAGGATGCACACAGCACAAGCGCTATGTTCTGGCTCTTACAGAATCTGACCTTGTTTTATTCTCCCCACAGATCATAGTTACCATACAAGGACAGGAATGTCTTGTGCGAAGTTCAGATGTCCTGAAGGCGGACAAGAAGCCCCAGTCCTCTGAGGGTGAGACACGTCCAGAGAACAGCCAGGTCAGCAGAGAGCTGCAGAATCTGCCAGGAATCAGGGAGCCATCTAGGGAGCAGGTGTGTGTGAGGTCCTCCCCGATCTCCAGGGAGTGGAGGCAGAAGGTACCGGAAGCTGTGTGTGTGTGTGTCTGCTAGAATTATTGGGGTATTTAGAATAGTATCGAACTAGATCCATTTATCCTAGGAATTCCCATAGATTCATCAAGTCCTAGACATTTCTGAGCCTCTGTGGAAAATTAAGACTCTCCAGCCTTTGTCCCCCTGCCATTAAAGCTGTGAAGGCTGGAGAAAAAGGAGTAGCCACGATGAAATGGTGCAAAGTCAGTTTGCCACAGGGTAATGAACTGAAAGCTGATGTCTCCATAGTTGATTTCCTCAAAGGCATTCCATGGAATGACTGAGGCGAAAGGACAACATTTGGGGAAGGTTGTCAATATCCTAAAGGAGTGGTTCTCGCTCACCTGGAGTCATTCTGCCTCTCAGACGTTTGCAAATGTCTGGAGACCTTCTCGGTTGTCAGAGTGGAGGTGGGGGTGGAGGGTGCTCCTGGCACCTGCCGGGTAAGAGACCAGGGATGCTGCTAGTTGTCCGACGATGCACAGGAAAGACAGCCTCGAAACAGCCGGGTATCAGTAGTGCTAACGGGACACCGGGACCTAGAGCCAACTCGCTTCCAGAGTCAGGCAGGGGGAGCTGGGGATGACCTGAGGAGGTGTGCTTAGAGAATTAAGCCCAAAACTGGTGATGTGTGGACATGGCTTAAAGGCGCAGTGGGTATTAACAACATTCTGAGAATCAGGTGATGATTAGCAGGAGGGATGAGGTGCCCCAAGGGAAGTCGGGGCATAACCACAACACTGATGGAGAAAGTTGGGGGGTCTCAGATTAGGGAGATGGGCAGGATGGGGAAAGAGGAAACCAGAGCTTTCCATACCATGATTTAGACACGTTGGTAACTATAGTGCCTGCCCATTGTCAGGGACAGGAAGTTCTCCCGCCTGAGACTGTTCTGGGGAAAGGTGCACTGGAGGACCTGAGACCCCAGGAGAACTCGGGGAAGAATCTGAAGGAAGACTTGGAAATGACAAGACTACTTAAATCCCAAGAGCCTCCCGTTCTGAAGGGTCCTGGTGAGCACGGAAACTGGGAAGAGTGACTCCCCTGCGGGGGAGGGGCTGGGGGTGAGCACGGACCTCTCGGTGGTGCGGGGAGGGGAGGCGCTCATGGCTTTTCCCTCACGGATTTCCAGAGTGTCCTACACACAACCCATCTCAGGTTTGTTGGTTGATGGGAAGTTCGTTCTTCGCCTACATCGGTGTTCGGTTCAAACGAGGTTGGTATCATTGAAAATGCTCTTAAGTGTTGTGTTAACCCTTTCAACAGCTTCAGTGAGGACAGACGGTGGAAAGACTCTCCGAGAAAGACCCTCTATTAAAAATGTGCATGCCGACACAGACACACCTTCCGCGCACGGGTCAGACAAAGTCTCCACTCCGCGAGGGAAGAGAAGAGATTGCCAGAAGACTCAGAGAAGTCCCAAAAGGAGAAAACAGGAAGGCACCTCCATTTCCCAAGACATGGCCACCCAGCTGGACAAAGGAGAAATCTCAGGGCAGCCTGCTGCGTCAACACCAGATCGTCCTGTTGGGGACCAAGCCGTGGGAGGGACACCGAATGTATGTGGCCTGTGTAAGAAAGAGTTTCGTTACAAATCTCAGTTTTCCATCCACTGGAGGACGCACTCGGGAGAGAGACCCTTCAAATGCAACACCTGTTCTGGGCGTTTCATGCAGACTTCGGACCTCCGAGTTCACCAGAGAATCCACACCGGCGAGAAGCCATACTGTTGCGAAATCTGCCTCAAGACGTTCACACACGACTCCACCCTGCGGAGCCACAAGAGGATCCACACCAACGAGCAGCCCTACACGTGCCAAGAGTGTGGGAAAGCTTTCAGCCACAAGGGGAACCTCAACGTTCACCGGCGCACCCACACTGGGGCGAAGCCCTACACGTGCAGCGAGTGTAACTATGCCTTCCGTCAGCTAGGAAGTTTTAAACGCCACCAAAAATTACATGCAAAAGTGACTTCCCAATGATTCTGTCATCAGATTCAAGTCCCTTCTGCCGCAAGAAGGAAGTTAATAGTGATTTATCGCCTATTTTATAAAAATGACTATCATAAGCACTTACGAGGTTTCCGGACCACAATAGATGTTCCATCAATGTTAATTTATGGAGGATCTTGAAATGATATCTTTATCAGTTTTCACTTTGTTTTTAATTATGTCACATTGTTTTCCTTAAGGCTTTTCGGTTTATGAAGGCAAATCTTATTGTCAATATTTCCTTATAATAAAATTGTGGCTGCCAAATGTCTTTGTGTTATCCGCTATTTTAAAATTTTTTAGGGGTGCCTGGGTGGCTCAGTCGGTTAGGCCTCCGACTCGGGCTCAGGTCAGATCTCACGTTCGTGGGTTCGAGCCCCGCATCAGGCTCTGTGCTGACAGCCAGCTCAGAGCCTGGAGCCTGCTTCTGGTTCTGTGTCTCCTTCTATCTCTGCCCCTTCTCCTCTCATGCTCTGTTTCTCTCTGTATAAAAAATAAATAAAACATTAAAAAAATTTTTAAAAAAAATAAAAATTTTTAATGCTTTTTATTTATTTTTGAGAGATGGGGCAGCGCGAGCAGGGGAGGGGCAGAGAGGGAGACACAGAATCGGAAGCTGCTCCAGGCTCTGAGCTGTCAGCACTCAGCTGGGCCTCACGCAGGGCTGGCACTCAGGAACTGTGACTGCAGAGGCATTCTGAGGCACCATTACTTAGGGCGCCTTAATTTAGTGACGGGGGCCCCCCTGAGGGCCTTGTTGAGCCACACTCGGGCTCTGATTGCTAGCTCTGGGCGGGGGCATGAGAATCTGCATTTTAAGAAACTTTGAGTTTTGGGGCTCCAGGGGGGCTCAGTCATGGTTCAGTATCCTTCTCTTGTCTTGGACTCAGGTCATGATCGCTTGGTTGTGGGATCAAACCCTGCATCAGGCTCTGCGCTGAGTGTGCAGCCTGCTTGGGACTCTCCCCCTCTTCCTGCCTCTCCCCTACTCATGTTCTCTCTAAATAAACTTTAAAAGTGTCTTCAAAAAGCTGAGTTTTAGAATAGTTTTCTCAAGCCCACAGACCTCCCCCGTGTCCTATGCCGCTTTCTCCGTTAATCCCGGGTGTGAGTACCACCCACCTGTCAACTGTTCAAATGTTGGAATAGTCCGGCACTTGACCGATTTCCTTGATTTTTACATAATGGCCCGTCCCAGGCTCCTAATCCTAGAGACTCTTGTCAGTGAAGCTCATCAGCGACCACCCAAGCCTGGAGGCCACACCCAGAGATAAGGATTTAGCTGGTCTGGGGTGTGGCCTGGACATTGAGAGGTTTTTCATTTTTAGTTTCTTTTTGATGAAAGAGGGAGCACGAGGTGGAGAGGGGCAGAGGGAGGAAGAGAATCTCAAGCAGGTGCCACACAGTCTGTGCAGAGCCTGACTTGGGGTTCAAACTCACAAACTGTGAGATCATGGCCCGAGCTGAAGTCGGAGCGCTCAACCGACTGAGCCCCCCAGGTGCCCCAAGGTAAGAGGTTTCTGATTGCCCACGGTGGTAATCTAGGGACTCCTATGACTCATCACACTGCGAGGACCCCCCCCCCCAGCCCCACTGGAACCCATGAGGCCTTGTCAATGGCTTGGTTGCCAACATTCATGGACAACGAGGAGGATGATCTTGCTGGGTGGGGTCCACCGAGGTCTGCGAGCCTGCCCCGCCCCCTGCCCGGCTCCCAGCTGGCTTGCTGTCCCCATGACGAACCCGCCCCGCCATAGTTAGCATTTAGAAGGTGGGCAGCTCAAGTGTGATCCACCATTCAATCGCTCCTGCCCTCTGGGTGTGGGCCCGGCCCAGCTGCACCCATACTACTGTGGTTCTTGTTAGAAATTAAATCACAATCAGGCTCTGGCCCAAACCTACTAAATCAGAAACCCTGGGGGGTGGGGGAGCAGTGCTGGACTCCCTCTCACAAGCCTCCCCGGGAATTCAACAACATTCTGAGATTTTCCAACCACTGTCCTTCAGCATTGGTCCTTAGACTGGCAATCACGTGATTAGAATTTTGCTTTGTTTTTTGAAATAACTATAGATTCTTCACAAGCAGCTGGAAAAAATAGTCCCGTGGGGCGCCTGGGTGGCTCAGTCAGTTGGGCGTTGGACTCCGGCTCAGGTCTGATCTCTCAGCTTGCAGGTTCCTGCCCTGCATCAGGCTCTGCACTGACAGCTTGGGGCCTGGAGCCTGTTTCGGATTCGGTGTCTCCCTCTCGCTTCCCTCCCCTCCTTGCACTCTGCTCTGTCTCTCTCTCTCAAAAAGAAAAAAACATTAAAAAAAAATAATGCAGGGAGGTCCCATGTACCTTGGGTCCAGTCTATTAAAAAAATCCTAGGGGCACCTGGGTGGTTCAGTTGGTTGCGTGTCCTACTTTCGCTCAGGTCATGATCTCACAGTTTGGTTTGTGGGTTCGAGCCTCCCATCAGGCTCTGCACTGACAGCTTGGGGCCTGGAGCCTGCTTCGGATTCTGTGTCTCCCTCTCTCTCTCTGCCCCTCCACTGTTCATGCTCTGTCTCTCTCTCCCAAAAATAAGTAAACATTAAAAACGTTTTTTTAAATGCTCAAGTGGCACAAGGCCAATGGATGTACACATCCACAGCAGACACAGGTGTGGAGAGACCTGTCTTTAGTTCTCGCCAGCCTGTCCTCTTCCCACACGTCCCCACTAAAGGAGCTCTTATCAGACCGGGTCTCCTTGGAGTCAGTGGTCATTCTTAAGCCTCTGCCAGACTGTGTGCCTGGCGATGGACCTGGCCCGGCCATTCCCCCTTCCTAAGACCCCTCGTCCCTTCGGCTCTCTCCTCTCCAGTTGGCTGCTCCCCTTCCTCCTCTGTCTCCCAGCCTCCTTCTCTCCCAGATCTAAATAGTGGCCTGCCTTTGTTATGGGGGGGCGGATATATATATCAGATTGTTGGAATGAAAAAAAGTTATTGTATTCAGTTGTACACATTCCCGGTAAAGTAATCCTAAAATACAGACACAATACAAGCAACAACTCTAAAAGCATACTTCTGGGGCGCCTGAGTGGCTCAGTCGGTTTGGCATTCCGACTCGATATCGGCTTAGGTCGGGATCTCGCAGTTTGCGAGATGGAGGCCCGTGTCCGGCTCAGCGCTGAGGGAAATCCTGCTTGGGATTGTCTCTCTGCCCCTTCCTCACTTGCACACACTTTCTCAAAATAAACTTTTTTTTAAAAAAGCATTCTTCCAATATCCAGAGATATTAGTTGTTAATATGCTCTTTTTCTTTCCTTTTAATAATTTAATTTTATTTGCAACTCACAGGACTGACAATATTGACACTATTATAAATCAACCTAGTTATGTTTCTCTTTCATTATATACTTACGTATTAATTTGTTTTTTTAAAGTAAACTCTACCCCCAATGTGGGACTTGAACTCCTGGCCCCAAGATCAAGTTGCATGCGCTGACTGAATAAGCCAGGTGCCCCTAATTTACTTCTGTAAAAGAAAAGTGTCCCCAAGCACTGTCTTCAGGAAATAGAATATTGAGAATAACACACATCTGCATAGATGCTTCCTGTGCAGCTGTTCACCTGGAGGAAGCCACCATCACAAATCCTAACGTGTTATTTTAAAAAATATTTTTATTATACCTGTAAGGATGCCTAAGAAGATATGGTTTAGTTTTGCTTTTTTTTAAATCCGAAGAATAAGGTACTGAAGCTGGTCTTCTCGGATTTGCTTTTCCTCATTCAACCCTGTGGCTAAAATCCGTGCACGTTTTTAAGTATGACTGTGGCAATTCACTTTTAAAGCCTTGCGTTGTATAGCGGACGACTGTCACAACGTGACCGTCATATCGGCGGCTGTCTGCACGGCTGCCTGCTGATTTGTTGTTATATCCACTGCTCTGCGCACCATTCTCTCTCTCATTTTCTTGTACTAAAATAGAATCACATTACACACAGTATAGAGAGATGGGATTTTTCAGACACCGATCTATAAATGAACTTCTGAATTCTGTCCCCCACTCTTTCCCATCCCTGCTCAAGCAGGGGCTCATGACCTCCGGGGAAGCATGTGTCAGAATGGAAGTAAGATGTTTCCCGAAGCCCAGCTGACATCTCCAAATGGGCGCAAGCTCGGACAAGAGCTTCAGATCATAGAAAACGTGCACAGCGTTTCTTGGAAACACAGTGAGCATTGCAAGACTCCCCCACTCTCCAAGTAAAAGAGGGTCCTTCCGCTCAGTGAAGAGAGGACGTGAGATGAGGAATGAGCAGAACAGAAGAGAGTCCGGGGGTGAGAAAGAGATGGAGAGAGAAATTTTGTGCGAAGAACAGAGCTCCCTCAGAAAGGCTGCAAGATCTCCAACAGGAATGGCAACATGGAGCTTTCACATCCATTGGATCATAACTCACAGGAGAATCCTGGGCACCAAATAAGTGCTAGAACCAACAGGAAGATTCCCGAAGGATGGACTTCTCGGTGGCAATCTCCGTACACCAGTGAACACGGAAGGGTTGCCTTCACCCGTTGGTGTGTTGGCAAGACACAAACGGGGCGAGGGTGGGGGTTGTGACATTAAGGATCGAAGCAAACATTTTTAAATGTTGGAAGACTAGCAAAGTGAGATCTCATGAGGAGAGATTATCTTGTGTCATTAAGGAAAAAAAAAATCTTCCTTGAGGGGAAGTCCAAGGTCTGGGGAGTGAATGCGAATCAGGGAAATCAGGGCTGCAGTGTTCCTTTGCTGGCTCAGGGTTTTCATAGAGCAAGGTGCTTCTGTCGCAGTGGTGCCACCAGCATCGCACACATCTTGGTTATTGTTATTTTGAACAGTTTACTTATTTTCTTTAAAAACTGTTTTAATGTTTATTTTTATTTTTGAGAGAGAGAGAGACAGAGTGTGAGCAGGGGAGGGGCAGAGAGAGAGGGAGACCCAGAATCCGAAGCAGCCCCAGGCTCTGAGCTGTCAGCACAGAGTCTGATGTGGGGCTCAAACTCATGGACCGTGGGATCATGACCTGAGCTGAAGTCTGATGCTTAATCTACTGAGTCATCCAGGTGCCCCATAAACATTTTATTTTTTTAATATTTAAGTAATCTATACCTAATGAGGGGCTCAAACTTACCCCCTGAAATCAAGAGTCACATGCTCTTCTGACGACCCAGCCAGTCCCCCATTTTGAACATTAAAATAAATTTTTACCTGTGATTTTTAAAGTTTATTTATTTTGAGAGAGAGAGACAGAGAGAGAGAGAGAGAGAGAGAGAGAGAGAACACAAGCAGGGAAGGGGCAAAGGAGCAGAGGGACACAGAGAATCCCAAGCAGGCTCCATGCTGACAGTGTGGAGCCCAACATGAGGCTTGAACTCATGAACCATGAGCCAAAATCAAGACTCAGATGCTTAACCGATTGAGCCAGCCAGGTGCCTCTCAACATTTTAAATTCTAAAATTACAATTATTGGTTTTAGGGCTAATTCGTACATTTACTGTGATGATGTCCAGTAGATGGAAGCAAGGGCCTTCTAACCGGTTGTGCATGCAGATTCCTCGACCAACGTTTACAATAATAGTGTTTCCACCGGGAAATGTTTTTCTACCAACGAAGGAGTAGCTCTTAAAAAAAAAAAATCTGGGGCACCTGGGTGGCTCAGTCGGTTAAGTGTCCGGCTTCGGCTCAGGTCATGATCTCGCAGTGCATGAGTTCAAACGCCGTGTTGGGCTCTGTGCTGACAGCTCAGAGCGTGGAGCCTGCTTCAGATTCTCTGTCTCCCTCTCTCTCTGCCCCTCCCCTGCTCGTGCTGTCTTTCCCTGTCTCTCAAAAATAAATAAAAAACATTAAAAATAAACCAATCTTTCTGCTATTAGCGTGGGGCTAAATCTGATCCTTTATATGGTAATTAACAGGATCTGCAGTTTTTTTCCCTTTACTAGAATTGCATGTTTAATTTTTTTCATGAAATATTTTGTTATACAAATCGTTTTTATTAACCCCAAAGTATTACACAGATATAAAATTGTGATTACCAATAATGATTTTCTAATTAGACTGTAACCTGTTTTATTTGTGGCTGATATTGCCATCAATTTCTATATTTTTATTTATATTTTATTAATTAATTTATTTATTTTAATTTGAGAGACAGCATACACACGGAAGAGGAAGGGCAGAAGGAGAAAGAGAGATAATTTTTTTCTAATGTTTTTAAATGTTTATTTATTTTTGAGAGAGAGAGAGAGAGGCAGAGTTCAATCAGGGGAGGGGCAGAGAGAAAGAGACAGAGAGACAGAGAATCTGAAGCAGGCTCCAGACTCTGAGCTATTAGCACAGAGCCTGATGCAGGGCTGGAACTCACGAGGTAGGAGATCATGACTTGAATCAAAGTTTGAAGCTTAACTGACTGAGCCACCCAGGTTCCCTGAAAGAGAGAAAATCTTAAGCAGGCTCCATGCTCAGTGCAGAGCCCAAAGCGGAGCTGGATCCTATGACCCTCGGATCATGACCTGAGCTGAAATCAAGAGTCTACCGCTCAACCAACTGAGCCACTCAGGTTCCCCCAATTTTTGTAGTTTTTTTAAAAACTGTATTTATTTATTTTAATTTACATCCAAGTTAGCATATAGTGCAACAATAATTTCAGTAGAAGATTCCTTAATGTCCCTTACCCATTTAGCCCATCCCCCTCCCACATCCCCTCCAGTAACCCTCTGTTTTTTCTCCATATATGTCTCTTATGTTTTGTCTCCCTCCCTGTTTTTATATTATTTTTGGTTTCCTTACCTTATGTTCATCTGTTTTGTATCTTAAAGTCCTTATATGAGTGAAGTCATATGTTATTTGTCTTTCTCTAACTAATTTCGCTTAGCATAATACCCTCTAGTTCCATCCACGTAGTTGCAAATGGCAAGATTTCATTCTTTTTGATTGCCTAGTAATACTCCATTGTGTATATATATTCGACCACTTCTTTATCCATTCATCCGTTGATGGAAATTTGGGCTCTTTCCATTTTGGCTATTGTTGCTTGCACTGCTATGAACATTGGGGTGCATGTAACCCTTCGAAACAGCACACCTGTATCCCTTTCATAAATACCTAGTAGTGCAATTGCTGGGTCGTAGGGTAGTTCTAATATTAATTTTTTGAGGAATCTTCATACTGTTCTCCAGAGTGGCTGCACCAGTTTTCATTCCCACCAGCAGTGCAAAATAGGTCCTCTTTCTCCGCATCCTCGCCAACATCTGTTGGTGCCTGAGTTGTTAATGTTAGCCGTTCTGACAGGTGTGAGGTGGTATCTCAATGTGGTTTTGATTTGTATTTCCCTGATGATGAGTGACGTTGAGCATTTTTTCATGTGTCGGTTGGCCATCTGGATGTCGTCTTTAGAGAGTGTCTATTCATGTTTTTCCCATTTCTTCACTGATTATTTGTTTTCTTGGGTGTTGAGTTTGGTAAGTTCTCTATAGATTTTGGATACTAATCCTTTATCTTATATGTTATTTGCAAATATATTCTCCCATTGTCAGTTGCCTTTTACTTTTGCTGATTTTTTCCTTTGCTGTGAGGAAGCTTTTTATTTTGATGAGGTCCCAATAATTCATTTTTGCTTTGGTTTCCATTGGTTCCAGAGACTCGTTGAGGAAGAAGCTGCCCCAGCCAAGGTCAAAGAGGCTTCTGCCTGCTTTCTCTTCTAGGATTTTGATGGCTTCCTGTCTTATGTTTAGGTCTTTCATCCATTTTAAGTTTATTTTTGTGTCTGGTGTAAGACAGTGGTCCAGGTTCATTTTTCTGGATGTCGCTATCCTGTTTTCCCCACACCACTTGATGACGAGACTGTTTTTATTCCATTGAATATTCTTTCCTGCTTTATCAAAGATGAGTTGGCCATACATTTATAGGTCCATTTCTGGGTTCTCTGTTCTGTTCCACTGAACTAAGTGTCTGTTTTTGCACCAGGACCATCCTGTCTTGATGATTACAGCTTTGAAATACAGCCTGAAGTCCGGGATTGTGATGCCTCCTGCTTTGGTTTTCTTTCTCCAGATTGCTTTGTTTATTCAGGGTCTTTTCTGGTTCAATACAAATTTTAAGATTGTTTGTTCCAGCTCTGTGAAGAATGCTGGTGTCATTTTGATACGGACTGCAGTGATATGTAGATGGCTTTGGGTAGTATTGGTATTTTTACAGTATTTGTTCTTCCTATCCAGGAGCATGGAATGTTTTTCCTTATGCGTGTGTCTCCTTCAATTTTCTTCATCAGCTTTCTCTAGTTTTCAGTGTATAGATTTTTCACCTCTTTGGTTATATTTATTTTATTCCTAGGTATTTTGTGGCTCTTGGTGCAATTGTAAATGGGATCAATTACTTGACTTCTCTTTCTGTTGCTTCATTGTTGGTGTACAGGAATGCAACTGGTTTCTGTGCATTGATTTTATATCCTGTGACTTTGCTGAATTCATGGATCAGTTTGGGCAGTGTTTTGATGGAATCTTTTGGGTTTTCCATATGTAATATCATGCCATCTGCAAAGAGTGAAAGATTGACTCCTTTGTGGCCAGTTTGGATGTCTTTTATTTCTTTGTGTTGTCTGATTGCTGAGGCTAAGACTTCCAATACTATGTGAAATAATAGTGGTGAGAGTGGACATCCCTGCCTGTGTTCCTGACTGTAGGGGAAAAGCTGTGCCTTTTCCTATTGAGGATGATGTTAGTCTTTCATATATGGCTTTCATGATCTCGAGATATGACCCTTCTCTCCCTACTTTCTTGAAGGTTGTTATCAAGAAAGGATGCTGTAGTTTGTCCAATGCTTTCTCTGCACTTATTGAGAGGATCCTGTGGTCCTTGTCCTTTCTTTTATTGATGTGATGAATCACACTGATTGTTTTGTGGATACTGAACCAGCCCTGTGTCCCAGGTAGAAATCCCACATGGTCGTGGTGAAAGATTGGTCCATATCTTTTTCACCTTTTTACTGGGGTCTTTGCCTGGTTTTTTAATCAAAGTAATGCTGGCTTCATAGAAAGAGTTTGGGCGTTTCCCTTCCATGTCTATTTCTTGGCACGGCTTCAAAGGAAGAGGTGTTAACACTTCCTTCAGGGTTTGGTAGAATTCCCCTGGAAAGCCATCTGGCCCTGGACTCTTGTTTTTTGGAAAAATTTTAATTACTAATTTGATTTCTTTACTGGTTATGTGTCTATTCAAATTTTCTGTTTCTTCCTGTTTCAGTTTTGGTTGTTTATATGTTCTAAGAATTAGTCCATTTCTTCCAGATTGCCCATTTTATTGGCGCATAATTTCTCATAATATTCTCTTATTATTTTTAGTATTTCTGCTGTGTTGGTTGTGATCTCTCCTCTTTCATTCCTGATATTTGGGTCCTTTCCTTTTTCTTTTTGATCAAGCTGACTAGGAATTTATTAATATTCTTAAATCTTTCAAAAAACCAGCTTCCGGTTTCATTGGTCTGTTCTCCTGGTTTTTTTTCTTTTTTCTTTTTTCTTTTTTGGTGTCGATAGCATTGATTTCTGCTGTAATCTTTATTATTTTCTGTCTTCTGCTGGTTTGGGGTTTTATTTGCTGTTCTTTTTCCAGCTCTTTGAGGTGTACAGTGAAGTCGTGTATCTGAGACCTTTTTTCCTTCTTTAGGAAGGCCTAGATTGCTATATACTTCCCTCTATGACTGCCTTTGTTGCACCCCAGAGGTTTGGGGCTGTGGTGTTATCATTTTCATTGGGTTCAATGTACCGTTTAATTTCCTCTTTAACTTCTTGGTTAGCTCACTCATTCTTTAGTAGGATGTCCTTTAATCTCCAAGTATTTTTACCTTTCCAAACTTTTTTCTTGTGGTTGATTTTGAGTTTCATAGCATGGTGGTCTGAAAATATGCACAGTATGATCTCTATCTTTTTTTACTTGTTGAGGGCTAATTTGTGTCCCAGTATGTGATCTGTTCTGGAGAACGTTCCATGTGCAGTGGAGAAGAATGTGTACTCTGCTGCTTTAGGATGAAATGTTCTGAATATATCTGTTAAGTCCATCCGGTCCAGTGTGTCATTCAAAGTCACTGCTTCCTTGTTGATTTTCTGTTTAGATGATCTGTCCATTGCTGTAAGTGGGAGTTGAAGTTCCCTACTATTATGGTTTTATTATACATGAGTTTCTTTATGTTTGTGATTAATTGATTTATATATTTGGGTTCTCCCACATTTGGAGCACAAATGTTTACTATTGTTATGTCTTCTTGGTGGATAGACCCCTTAATTATGATATAATGCCCTTCTTCATCTCTTGTTACTGCTTTTATTTTAAAGTCTAGATTGTCTGAAAGAAGTATGGCTACTCTGGCTTTCTTTTGGTGACCATTAGCATGATGGATGGTTCTCCATCCCCTTACTTTCAATCTGAAGGTGTTTTTAGGTCTAGAGTGGGTCTCTTGTAAACAGCATATAGATGGATCTTGTTTTCTTATCCATTCTGTTACCCTGTGTCTTTTTATTTGAGCATTTAGTCCTTTGATGTTTAGACTGAATACTGAAAGATATGAATTTATTGTCATTATGTTGCTTGTAGAGTTGGAGTTTCTAGTAGTATTATCTGATCCTTTCTAGTCTTTGTTGATTTTGGTCTGTTTCCCCCCATCTTTTCACCCCTTATAGGGTCCCCTTTAAAATTTCTTGCAGGTCTGGTTTAGTGGTCACAAACTCCTTTAAATTTTTGTTTTTCTGGGAAACTTTTTATCTCTCCTTCTATTTTGAATGACAGCCTTTCTGGATAAAAAATTCTGGGCTGCATATTTTTCCAATTTCGCACATTGAATATATCCTGCCACTCCTTTCTGGCCTGTCAAGTTTCTGTGGATAGGTCTGCTATGAACCTGATCTGTCTTCCCTTGTAGGTTAAGGACTTTTTTTTCCCTTGCTGCTTTTGTAATTCTTTCCTTGCCTGAGTATTTGGTGAATTTGACTATGATACGTCTTGTTGATGGTTGGTTTTTGTTGAATCTATTGGGAGTCTTCTGTACTTCCTGGATTTTTATGTCTGCATCTTTCCCAGGTTAGGAATGTTTTCTGCTATGATTTGCTCACATAAACTCTTTTTCTCTCCATCTTCTGGAACCCTTATGATTCTGATGTTGTTTCTTTTTAATGAGTCACTGATTTCTCTAATTCTGAAGTCATGTTTTTCCCCCTTAGTCTCCCTCTTTTTTCATGCTTCTTTGTTCTCCATAAGTTTGTCTTATTGTTGATTCTCCGCTCTGCCTCATCCATTTTTGATGCTGTTACATCTATTCGAGATTGCAGCTCAGTTACAGCATTTTTAACTTTCATGCTGACCAGCTCTTATCTCTGCAGAAATGGATTCGAATCTGTTTTCAATCCCAGATCTTATTATCATGATTCCAAATTCTGGTTCAGACATCTTGCTTGTATCTGTGTTAAATCCCTGGCTGTCATTTCTTTCTGTTCTTTCTTTTGGGATGAATTCCTTTGTTCCATCATTTTGAAGGAATAAAATGAATTAATAAAGTAAATAAATTAAGATTAAAAGTTATAGGCAACACAAAAAAAGTCAAATTATGCTAGATCCTGGGTGTGTTGTGGTCTGGTTGTTTAAAGGAGCTTGATAGATTAGAGAAAAAAGGGAAAGATAAGAAAAAAAAGGAAAACGTTTGAAAATTTGAAAAAATGAACACAATAAAGTAGAATCTAATGAAATGATGGCAGTAAAATCGAATTTGAAAAACTTCAAAAAAGTAAAAAATGTAATAGAAATTAAAAGGAAAATATTTTTAATAAAAATTCAAAACAAAAATAAATTTTTCTCCTTCTGTATTCAAGAATAAGAAATGAAAATTGAGCAGCTGTTTCTGTTTCTGTTCACGTCCCTGTGTTTTAATAAAATCCCCTTTTTTGCACCAAAAAAAA
>NC_043715.1:57231157-57238724 GCF_006229205.1 Suricata suricatta
AAAAAAAAGTATCATTAAAAATTATATTTTTATAGTTTTATTTAGGTGTAACTAAGGTACAGTAAACTGCACATACTGCCAGTTTATGATGGAGTGTGTTTAGACGCCTGCATAGACTCGTGAAGCCACAAGATGATGATTCCCGCCCTTCCTACAAGTCTCCACACGAGCCTGTAAGGTCTGTCCCTCCCTCCTGCCCAGGTGACCGCTAGCCTGCTTTGCTTCATTGTAGGTTAGTGTAGGTCTTTTAGAATTTTAAGTAAATGGACTCACTCAGTGTTTTCTTTCCAGAATTCTGCATTTGAGATTCACCCATGGTCTACCTGTTTCAAGAATTCACACATTTGGTTGTTAAGGATTATTCCATTGTGTAGACAGAGCATTCCTTTTTTTTTTTTTAACTTTTTATTTATTTAAGTAATCTCTACACTCATCCTGGGGTTCGAACACACAACCCTGAGATCAAGTCACAGGGTCCTCTGACTGAGCCATCCAAGGGCCCTGACATAATTATTTATCTGTTGATGGACATTTGAGTTGTAAAATGTGACTCTATTACACACAACATTCTCCAGTACATGGATGAGTTTTTACTCTCTATTCTCTTCTATTGGTCTATTTATGTAGTCCTTCTTTAATAATACAGGTTTTTAAAAAAGTTTATATATTTGAGAGAGAGAGAGAGCAGGGGAGGGGCAGAGAGAGAGAATCCCAAGCAGGCTCTGCACCATGAGCACAGACCCCAACGTGGGGCTTGAACTCACAAACCATGAGCTCATGATCTCAGCCGAAGTCAGATGCTCAGACGACTGAGCCATCCACGCAAGCCTCCAGTAATACAGTTTTAATCACAGTAATTTAATAGGCATCTTTCTTCTTTCTTTTTATTTTATTTCTAGTATGTGTGTGTGTCCGCGCACATGCATGCATTTTCTCTTCCATGTGAACTTGAGAATCTACTTAATAAATTCCATTAAAGACTCCCATTGGAATATGTCTTTTGTTACCTTGTATTTGCAGCGCCATCCCTGGGTGCCAGCACAGAGCCCGGCATGTGTTATATGCCCCACACACATTTGCCGGAGGGGTGCATGGATGACACTGTGGCATTTTCATAGAGTGGGACCTGTGTCGTCATTGAGAAAGAATAAGATAGACCTTTATGTACAGCTCTGGTAAAATGCACGTCATAAACGGGTAACTGAAAGAAGAAGCAGCGGGTTACTTCCCCATAAGTGTGTTCTGTAGTTGCATATTTGAAACAGGTGCAGGCAGGTGTGTGACACAGGCATGCGTGTCCGTGCATGCACGCCAGCGGGCTATGCCAAACTGCGAACAGGGTTAAGGTGAGGAGGTAAAAGGGGAGAGGAGCGGGCGGGGAGATTCGAACTCGGGCAGGGGAGATTGGAACTTGAACTGGCTGAGTATTCCTAAAGCTGCTATTTTTGGAAACAGTAAAGATACTTTTATTTTAGTTTGAAAGCTTTTGGTGACTATGTAGTGAAAAAGTATACAAACTTGTATCTGACCTGTGACTCCAAGAATGTAAATGTTGAGCTGAGTGGGGTTGAGATCCCCCTGGGAACCTGGGGTGGGGGCATCGGGGAAGGGGAAGGTGTGACTGGAGAAAAGTTAGTCCTCTGGCCTCGGAGAATACCACCCCCACCCCTTCCCGCAACTCCTGTCCTCACGCAACCTGGGAGAAACAAAAACAGCCTGATTGCAGCCTGCTCTAACTTTCTCCTCTTGCTATTTAAAAGTTCTAATTCCCTCGAAAGCATTTAAATTTATTGATTCCCAAAGCTCTCTTGCCTGTGGCCCAAGAGGTGTTTCTCCCTGGCAGCTCAAGGCCGCCCTCCTGGCTCTGAAAACAAGAAAGCCCCCCTTGGGGAGTGATGGATGATAATTGCCCAGCCGGCAGCAGAGAGGAAGAACAGCCTCCTGTACTTTCAGGGTCCCTGTGAGGGTTGTTAGGGCGATTTTAATGAGCCCCAGAGCGCGTGGCTCACTTTCCGCCCGTTGTGGCGCTAAATTGGCATCAGAAAGTTCACTCTGAAGTTCTTGAAAACATTGTTGATTGCCAGCCTCCAGGGTGGCCTGCTTCCCTTCAATCGCTTATTTAAAAAACAGGGATCGCGTCTGCTTCTGATCACGAAGATAATATACATATGTTTATGGGATACATTTTAAACATATGGAGTATTGTAGATGACGGAAAATAATTGCATATGTTAAAAAAAGAAATTGTATTATATTCAAAAAAAATAAAAACAAAAATAAAAACAAAAAGGCAAAAAAAATAAATAAAACGTTTATCTTCCTACAAAAAAAATAATAATAAACATATGGAGAAAGAGCCTGGGGAATAAGCCCCCGTGATCCCATCATGTAGAGACAGGCTGTTTTGATATTTAGAGTGCGTCCTTGTGCAATGAACATGTTCATAGGTACATATATGCATCACTATAAGTATATATACATGTGTATCCACCCACGTGGACAGATCCATGCACTGAGTACCTACCAGCAGGTGTCATTATGGGTAATGTGTACCAGCTGGTGAAGAAAAGCCAACTGGCTGCTTCAGGGGTTTTGTCCAAAAGGAAACACGAGTTGAGCAACGGGTCTGAAGGGGGAAATGAAGTGCCATTGTTAGCAGCCAGTGATGTCTGTGGGGTGTCCTGGGAGACACTCGGGTCCAAGGGATGCGGAGGTGTAAGGCCCAGGACTGCACACCAGACTCGGCCGTCCCCTCCGGAGGGGTTCGTGAGCCCCGGTAACTGGCAGGATGGGGTGAGGTGTCAGAGGAAGGGCAAAGGGAAGGGAAAGCAGGACCCAGGGGACTGTGGGGGTGGCTAAGTCAGGACGGGCGATGTGCACCCGGACAGCACAGCAGAGTTTTGAGGGACGTGGAGGCGTGACCGTTCCTGGAAGCAGGTGACTCCTCGGGGCTGGGGGCCCTGGAGATGAAGCCAAGGCTGATGTCCATGTTCTCAGGAGAAGTTATGGGACGGACATGGAAGGCTTGTTTCTGGGACGTGGGCTGCAGAGTCGCCCCAGTACTGGACAGACACTGATGTGCAGGAGCTGGGCGCCGCCGTGCTCACCTGACCGGCACACGGGCCGCTGTCACCCGCGTGTCTTCCTACTGCCCCTGACTGGTCTTCCCGGACTCAGGCCTGGGCGGCCCTGCAAACCTCAGGCAGGCTTCAGAGACCGTGTCTCTCCTTCCCCACCTGTCCCCTGGTGCCATCCGTAGGGAGTTACAGGGGTGCCATTTTTGGGCAGTCAAGCCCACCCTTTCCATAAGCCCCCTTCCAGGCACTCACATAGCCCTCAACAGATAAGAGCGCGTGTTCTAGACCCGTGTGGATGTGCGGGGACTGACTGACAGAAATCAGAGAGTCCCTACCTGTGAAGACCTGACCAGTGGTGGAATGGAGGCCACGGATGCACAGACACATCCGCTGTGTGTCTCCCGTGGCACTCTCTCCCATCTCATCCTCTAAACATGCCGGTTCCCAGTACAGAAGTGGATCTCATTTCCTTTTCCTTGTGTCTTGGGGGGTGGGGGGTGGGGAGGGGATCAGCTTGCATCCAACAGAAAGTGACAGCAGGGATAATTCACCCTGTTCCTTATTTGCACAGAGGCCCCAGGCTGGCCTCACTTGTCCCATTGCCCTGAGGCCGCTATGTTGTGAGGAAGGCCCAGCAGCCCGTTCCACATTGGAGACGCCCTGGACAACAGGGTGACAGAGAGGTGGCGACCGGCCACTGGTAGTTCTTGCTCTAGTCACCTTGTGAGAGACCCTGAGCCAGACCACCCAGTGGGGTCTGCCCCAAATTCCTGACCCTCAGAAGTCACAAGAGATTCTCAAATAACTGTTGTTGTTTTTAGTCACTGAGTTTTAGGGTGACATGTTCCTTAGTGACATTTAACTGGAGCAGGGTCACATCTTCCCACCCTGCACCTCTGACCCTGCCCTGTCCCTGCCTTGTCCTCACATGGGCCCCCGGGGATCTTCATCTGCACAGTCCAGACGACATTCTTTTTTGGATCTGGTCTCTGCTTATCACTGGTTCTCTATCCTGTCCTCTGCCCTTCTTGTCTGTGAATATACAAAATGCATGAAGCCATGTGCATTCTAAACTTTAGTGCCTGAAAATGCACATGTTTGAGGGGCTAAAAGCATCTTTGTAAGGATTTTCATATTTGGGATTTTGGGTGTGTGTCCCACAGTTGATCTGAAAGTGGAGTCTGGGTTCAAATCCTGCCTCCCTCCCTTACTGGCTTTGTGACTTCAGATCACAAAACATTATAAATAAATATAAAGTATAAATAAATATTATAAAATGGTATTTTAGGGCTCTTTTAAGGTTTTTAAGAGTCCGTCACCTCCCATCTGCTACAAAGGCACACGTGTCTGTTTGGTGCTGTTGGTTGTTCAGGGGGCACATTCTGTGAATGAGCTCCATTCTGTTGAGATCATTGTTCGCCTGGAAGACAGTTTTCAAAGTACAGCTTCAAACACTCGTAGAGTGTGGGAGCCCCGGGCGGCTCCGTTGGTTAGGCATCTGACTCTTGGTTTTGGCTCAGGTCATGATCTCACAGTTTGTGAGATGGAGTCCTGGTCAGGCTCTGTGCTGACAGTGTGGAGCCGGAGTCTGCTCGGGATTCTCTCCCTCTCCCTCCCTCTCCCCTTCCCTCCCCCTCTCCCTCTCCCTCTCTCTTCCTCCCCTGCTCACACGTGCTCCTTTTCTCTCAAAGTAAATAAAAATGAAAAAAAGTGCACGGCTTTCAAAAATATGAAGCCGTTTCCATCAGCAGTTAGGCCGACAAATATGTGTAAACAAAAATAATCTTTAGAATATTTTCCACTAGTTTTGGTTCTTGATTCAGTTCATTTGTGGTTTGCAGAAACAAGGAATACTATGAGGAATTTTGCCCTTTTTGATTTGCTGTGGGCACATTTTTCTAAAATGCATCATTTGGACATAGCGTCCCACAGAAGAGACACTAGGGACTAAAGGAAAAGAATGGGCTTCTGTGTCATGTCTGTCTTTCAGATCCTTCCCACTCTTCTCTGCCTCAGGGCCTTTGCACTAGCTGTATCCAAGGTACTCCTGCCCTGGATCATCACCCATTCAGACTAAACCCGAGGCACCACCTTGGTGAGGTATTCCCAGACAACTCCCTTCTAAGGGAGCATCTCAATGCCCTCACTCTCTGCCACATGACTGTGGCAAGGACCGGGACCCAAAGTCATATTATCATTTGTCTTCTTACACTAGAACATAAACTCTCTAGAGCCAGACATGGTGCATCCCCTGTGCTGGACTTCGTGGTGCAGAGAGGATGCCTTACCTATGTGGTTCTGTCTTCAGGGTCACCCCTGCCCCACCAGGCAGGTAGTCGGATGAGGACCAGAGGCTGCTTAGTATCAAGATCCAGAGCAGTGCCGTCCAAGATGGCAGCCACCGGCACATGGAGCTATCTACATTGTAATGAGTTAAAGTGAAATAAAAGCAAAACTACGTTTCCCAGTTGCATTAGCCTCATTTCAAGCATTTAGCAGCCACGTGAAACCACCATGTCGGGCAGCACGGATGCAGGACATACCACGCATGTCACTGAAGAAAGTTCCATTGGACAGAGCGGGTTAGAGCGTGCAATGCATATGTAGATCCTTGACTTCAAAGGCAAGTCCTGACAATTACAAGTGTGTGATGTTGTGTTGCTCTTACACTTTCTAGGCCTTAGTTTCCTCATCTGTACAGTGGGACCCATACCAGTTCCTATCTTGGTGGCTTGTAGGAGTTACTAGATGCCAAGACACTTAGAAGAGTGTCAGGCTTATAATCAATGCTGTAAAAAGCATTAGTATCAATGCTGTGATGCTTCCATTTCTACATCTCAGGAAATTGAGGACCAAGAAGGAAAAATAATACGTCCAAGTTCACAGATGGAGGAGCTGAGGCTTGATCCCATGGCTCTCTGATTCCCGTTTGGCTCATTCGATTACACGCTGTAAGTCCCTTCCGGGCAATTCTCTTAAGCTCATCAGTGGGGGGACAAGAGAGTCTAAGAGACCCTCCATCCAGGATAGGTGTGTGGAAACTGAGCAGGGTGCCAGCCCGAGCCCAGGAAATGGGGCGTCCATTACAGGACCCGCCATTGGCTTGAGGTTCTCCGGAAGCGGGGGTAAGGAAGGCAGGCTGCCCCAGTGAGAGAAGCAGGTCACACCAGCTCATGCTGTGACCACCTGTGTGGGTGCCGCCCTGTGGGAGTGACGGCCCCGTGACAGGGACACAGCCCTCATCGCTCCCCCCGTGACCAAGCTCTGGGATTCCTCCAGGAACTGCATGGAAGGATCGAACTGTTTTCATTAATTTCCCTGTAAAGGGCTGGGGCCAGGGGAGGGCTTCTGCTGCTGGTTTAATTTTTAAATCGGGTTAGCTTTTTCTTTTTAGTGGTTATTTTTAAGAGAAAGAGACAGCACGAGTGGGTAGGGGCAGAGGGAGAGGGGGACAGAGGATCCAAAGCGGCCTCTGTGCTTACAGCAGAGCTGATGCAGGGCTTGAACTCACAAACCGTGAGACATGACCTGAGCTGAAGTTGGACGCTTACCCGACTGAGCACCGTAGATGCCTCTGCATTCTTGCTGCACATACAGAGACACTAAACGCTCCGTTCCCTGTGCCTCATCGATATATACACAGTTAACCTTTTCAACAACCTGTGAGATTGGAAATACCATCACCCCATTTTATAGATGAGGAAACTGAGGCACAAAGTGGTTAAGTAACTTGTTCAGGGCACACTGCTACT
Source organism: Suricata suricatta (assembly GCF_006229205.1). NCBI lineage: Eukaryota > Metazoa > Chordata > Mammalia > Carnivora > Herpestidae > Suricata > Suricata suricatta. Next base: position 57,237,987 of record NC_043715.1, read on the forward strand.
GAGTGTTCGGGACATGTATATGGACAAGAATGTGAAAGTAACATTTATCTACAAGCAGGAGAATGACAGGTGTTTTTTCTTCTTTTGCTTTGTTTTCTGAAAACTGCAGTTTGTCTAGGACAGGGTTGCCAACTCTTTGGTGACGCGTCCAGTGGTGAGTATTTTCGGCTCCGTGGGTCAGACCCTGTCTGTCTGAGCGACTCGCTCCGCCCGTGGTAGCAAGACAGCCCTCCTGCAGCGTCTACATTAGTGGGTCATGTGCCAATAATGCATTCTTTCTGGGTGCTGGAATTCCCACTCCGTGTAGTTTCACGTGTCATGAAGTGTTCTTTTGCCTCCACCCAACCACTTAATATAAAAGAACACTGGGCCCGTGGGCCCCACGGTGAGGGGAGTCAGGGCTCATGGGCCCCAGGATGAGGGGAGTCAGGACTCGTGGGCCCCAGGATGAGGGGAGTCAGGCTTGTGGGCCCCAGGGTGAGGGGAGTCAGGGCTCGTGGGCCCCAGGGTGAGGGGAGTCAGGGCTCGTGGGCCCCAGGATGAGGGGAGTCAGGGCTCGGGGACCCCACGGTGAGGGGAGTCGGGGCTCAGGGACCCCACGGTGAGGGAAGTCAGACGCGTGGGCCTCACGGTGATGGGAGTCAGGGCTCTTGGGCCCCACAGTGAGGGGAGTCGGGGCTCCTGGACCCCACGGTGAGGGGAGTCAGGGCTCGGGGGCCCCACGGTGAAGGGAGTCAG
>NC_043715.1:57238824-57240109 GCF_006229205.1 Suricata suricatta
CGAGCCCTGACTCCCCTCATAGAAGGGCCCCCGAGCCTGATTCCCCTCATCCTGGGACCTATGAGCCCTGACTCCCATCAACGTGGGGCTCATGAGCCTGACTCCCCACACGGTGGAGGCCCCGAGCCCTGACTCCCCTCATCCTGGGGCCCATGAACCCTGACTCCCCTCACCGTGAAGCCCAAGAGCCTGAGTCCCCTCACCGTGGGGACCCCGAGCCCTGACTTCCCTCATCCTAGTTTCCCCGTGCGCTGACTCCCCACACCCTGAGGCCCACGAGCTCTGACTCCCCTCACCGTGGGATCCCCGAGTCCTGACTCCCCTCACTCTGGGGTCCCCGAGCCCTGACTCCCCTCACCCTGGGGTTTCTGAGCCCTGACCCCCCTCAACGTGTGGTCCCCGAGACCTGACTCCCCTCACCGTGGGGTCCATGAGACCTGACTCCCCGCACCGTGGGGACCATGAGCCCCAACTCCCCTCACCCTGGGGTCCCCGAGTCCTGACTCACCTCACCCTGGGGCCCACGAGCCCTGATTCCCCACACTGTGGGGCCACAGAGCCCTGACTCCTGTCACCCTGCGGTCCTTGAGTACTGACTCCCCTCACCGTGGGGCTCAAGAGCCCTGACTCCCCTCACATTTGGGCCCAAGAATCCTGACTCCCCTCACCCTTGGGCCCACGAGTCCTGACTCTCCTCACCATGGGGCACACGAGCCCTAACGCCCCTCACCCTGGGGCCCACAAGCCCCGACTCCCCTCACCGCGGTACCCATGAGCCCCGACTCCCCTCACGGTGGGGTCCCCGAGCACTGACTCCCCTCACCCTGGGGACCTCGAGACCAGACTCCCCTCACCCTGGGACCCACAAGCCCTGACTCCCCTCATCCTGGGGCCCACGAGCCCTGACTCCCCCCACACTGGGTCCCCTAGTCCTGGCTCCCCTCACCCTGGGGTTTCCGAGCCTTGACTCCCCTCACCCTGGGGTCCCCGAGCCCTGACTCCCCTCACCGTGGGGACCACGAGCCCCGACTCCCCTCACCCTGGGTTCCCCGTGCCCTGACTCCCCTCACCATGGGGATCCGAGCCCCGACTCCCCTCACCCTTGGGACCACTAGCCCAGACTCCCATCACCATGGGGCACAAGAGCCTGACTCCCCTCACTGTGGGGTCCCCGAGCCTGACTCCCCTCACCGTGTGTCCCACGAGCCTGAATCTCCTCACCATGGGTCCCATGAGCCCTGACTCCCCTCATCCTGGGGCCCACGAGCCCTGACTCCCCTCATCC
>NC_043715.1:57240209-57241261 GCF_006229205.1 Suricata suricatta
CCCCAGGGTGAGGGAAGTCAGGGCTCGAGGGCCCAACGATGAGGGTAGTCGGATTCCTGGACTCCACAGTGAGGGGAGTCAGACTCGTGGGACACACGGTGAAGAGAATCAGGCTCGGGGACCACACGGTGTGGGGAGTCAGGGCTCAGGGACCCCACGGTGCAGAGGGTCAGGGCTCGTGGGCCCTAGGGTGAGGAGAGCTGGGCTCGGAGACCGCACGGTGACGGGAATCAGGGCTCGTGGGCCCCACGGTGAGGGGACTCAGGCTCTTGTGCCCCACGGTGAGGGGAGTCAGGGCTCGTGGGCCCCAGGGTGAGGGGAGTCAGGCTCAGGGGCCCAACAATGAGGGGAGTCAGGGCTCGAGGGCCCCACGGTGTGGGGAGTCAGTGCTCGGGGACCCCACGATGAGGGGAGTAAGGGCTCGTGGACCCCAGGGTGAAGGGAGTCAGGTCTCCTGGATCCCACGGTGAGGGGATTCAGGCTCCTGGGACACACGGTGAGGGGAATCAGGCTCGGGGACCCCACGGTGAGGAGAGTCAGGGCTCGAGGGCTTCATGGTGAGGGGAGTCGGGGCTCGGAAACCCCATGGTGATGGGATTCAGGCCTCTGGGACCCCAGGGTGAGGGGAGTCAGGGCACGTGGTCCCCAGGATGAGGGGAGTCAGGACTCGTGGGTCCCAGGGTAGGGGAGTCAGGACTCGGGGACCCCACGATGAGGGGAGTCAGGGCTCGAGGGCCCAAGGGTGAGGGGAGTCAGCGCTCGGGGACCCCACCGTGAGGGAAGTCGGGGCTCATGGGTACTGCGATGAGGGGAGTCGGGGCTCAAGGTCTTCATGGTGTGGGAGTCGGGGCGCGGGAACCCCACGGTGAGGGGAGTCAGGGCTCGTGGGCCCCACGGTGATGGGAGTCAGGGCTCGGGGTCCACACGGTGAGGGGATTCAGGGCTCTTGGGCCCCAGGTTGAGGGTAGGCAGGGCTCATGGGCCCCACAGTGCGGGGAGTCAGGGATTGGGGGTCCCAGGATGAGGGGAGTCAGGCTCGGGGACCCCACGGT
>NC_043715.1:57241361-57242811 GCF_006229205.1 Suricata suricatta
GTCAGGGCTCGTGGGCCCCAGGATGAGGGGAATCGGCACTCGGTGACCCCACGGTGAGGGGTGTCAGGGCCCGTGGTCCCCAGGGTGAGGGGAGTCAGGGCCCGTGGCCCCAGGGTGAGGAGAGTCAGGGCTCGGGGACCCCAGGGTGAGGGGAGTCAGGGCTCGTGGGCCCCAGGATGAGAGGAGTCAGGGCTCTGGGACCACAAGGTGAGGGGAGTCAGGGCTCTGGGGCCTCAGGGTGAAGGGATTCAGGGCACGGGGGACCAAGTGTGAGGGAAGTCAGGGCTCGGGGGTCCCACGGTGAGGGGAGTCAGGGCTCGTAGGCCGCAGTATGAAGGGAGTCAGGGCTCGTGGGGCCCACGGTGAGGAGATTCAGGCTCGTGGGACACACGGTGAGGGGTGTCAGGCTAAGGGACCCCACGGTGAGGGGAGTCAGGGCTCCTGGACCCCACGGTGAGGAGATTCAGACTCGTGAGACACACGGTGAGGGGAATCAGGCTTGGGGACCCCACAGTGAGGGGAGTCAGGCTCTTGGGCCCCACGGTGACGGGAGTCAGGGCTCGTGGACCCAAGGGTGAGGGGAATCAGGGCTCGGATCCCCATGGTGAGGGGAGTCAGGGCATGGGGAACCCAGGGTGAGGGGAGTCGGGGCTCATGGTCCCCACGGTGAGGGGAGTCATGGCTCGGGGACCCCAGGGTGAGGGGAATCGGGGCTCGTGTTCCCAACGGTGAGGGAGTCCGGGCTCGTGTTCCCAACGGTGAGGGGAGTCAGGGCTCCTGGACCCCACGGTGAGGGGAGTCTGGCTCCTGGGACACACGGTGAGGGGAATCATGCTCGGTGACCCCACGGTGAGGAGAGTCAGGGCTCAAGGGCTTCATGGTGAGGGGAGTCGGGGCTCGGAAACCCCCTGGTGAGGGGAGTCAGGGCTCTGGGACCCCAGGGTGAGGGGAGTCAGGGCTTGGAAATCCCACGGTGAGGGGAGTCAGGCTCGTGGGCCCCAGTATGAGAGGAGTCAGGGATCGGGGACCCCAGGGTGAAGGGTGTTGGGGCTCATGGACCCCACGGTGAGGGGAGTCAGTTCTCGGGGACCGCACGTTGAGGGGGTCAGGGTTCAGAAACCCCAGGGTGTGGGGAGTCAGGACTCGGAGACCCTACGGTGAGGGGAGTCAGTCTCTTGGGCCTCACGGTGAGGGGAGTCAGGGCTCGGGGCCTCCACCGTGTGGGGAGTCAGGCTCATGGGCCCCACGTTGATGGGAGTCAGGGCTCATAGGTCCCAGAATGAGGGGAATCAGGCTCGGGGGCCCCTCTATGAGGGGAGTCAGGGCTCGAGGGCCCCACGTTGTGGGGAGTCAGTGCTCGGTGACCCCACGGTGAGGGGAGTCGGGGCTCGTGGGCCCCACGGTGAGGGGAGTCATGCGCGCAGACACCCTTGTGAGGGGAATCAGGATT
>NC_043715.1:57242911-57243932 GCF_006229205.1 Suricata suricatta
CCTCACCGTGGGGCCCTCGAGCCCTGACTTCCCTCACACTTGGTCCCCCGTGCCGTGAAACCCTTCACCCTGAGGCCCCAGAACCCTGCCTCCCCTCACCGTGGGGTCCCTGATCCCTGACTCCCCTCACTGTGCGGTCCCCGAGCCCCGACTCCCCTCACCATGAAGCCCTTGAGCCCTGACTCCCCTCATCTTGGGGTCCCCGAGCCCCGACTCCACTCACCATGAAGCCCTAGAGCCCTGACTCCCCTCACCGTGGGGTCCGAGAGCCCTGACTCCCATCACCGTGGGGCCCATGAGCCCTGACTCCCCTCATCCTGGGGCCCACGAGCCCTGAATCCCCTCATCGTGGGGTCCCCGTGTCCTGACTCCCCTCACCCTGGGTCCCCGAGTCCTGACTCCTCTCACACTGGGGTTTCCGAGCCCCGACTCCCCTCACCATGAAGCCCTTGAGCCCTGACTCTCCTCACCGTGGGGTCACCGAGCCTGATTCCCCTCACCGTGTGTCCCAGGAGCCAGACTCCCCTCACCGTGGGGTCCAGGAGCCCTGACTCCCCTCACCGTTGGGAACACGAGCCCCAACTCCCCTCACCCTGGGGTCCCTGAGCCCTGACTCCCCTCACCGTGGGGCCCCCGAGCCCTGACTTCCCTCACACTTGGTCCCCCGTGCCCTGAATCCCTTCACCTTGAGGCTCCCGAGCCCTGACTCCCCTCACCATGGGGTCCCCGAGCCCCTACTCCCCTCACCATGAAGACCTCAAGCCCTGTCTCCCCTCACCGTGGGGTCCCCGAGCCTGATTCCCCTCACGGTGTGTCCCACGAGCCTGACACTCCTTACCGTGGAGTCCAGGAGCCCAGACTCCCCTCACCGTGGGGTCCCCGAGCGCTGACTCCCCTCACCCTTAGGCCCTCGAGCCCTGACTCCCCTCATCGTGGGGTCCCCAAGTCCTGACTCCCCTACCCTGGGACCCACGAGCCGTGACTCCCCTCATCCTGGGGACTACGAGCCCTGACTCCCCTC
>NC_043715.1:57244032-57271153 GCF_006229205.1 Suricata suricatta
CCCCACGGTGAGGGGAGTCAGGGCTCAGGGACCCCAGTGTGAGGGGAGTTAGGGTTCGGGGACCCCACGGTGAGGGGAGTCAGTGCTCATGGGCCCCACGATGATTGGAGTCAGGACTCTGGGACCGCAGGGTGAGGGAAGTCAGGACTCGTGGGCCCAAAGGTGAGGGGAGTCAAGGCTCTTGAGCCCCATGTTGAGGGGAGTCAGTATTCAGGGACTGCAGGGTGACAGGAGTCAGGGTTCGGTGGCCCCACAGTGTGGGGAGTCAGGGCTCATGGGCCCCAGGGTGAGGTGAGTCAGGGCTCAGGGATCCCACGGTGAGGGTAGTCAGGGCTTGGGGACCCCAGGGTGAAGGGAGTCGGTGCTCAGGGACCCCACGGTGAGGGGAGTCAGGGCTCAGGGATCCCTCGGTGAGGGGATTCAGGGCTCGTGTTCCCCACGATGAGGGGAATCAGGCTCGGGGACCCCATGGTGAGGGGAGTCAGGGCTCGTGGACCCCAGGGTGAGGGGAGTCAGGGTTCGGGGAACCCAGGGTGAGGGGAGTCAGGTCTCGAGGACCCCTCTGTGAGGGGAGTCAGGGCTCGGTGTCCCCACGACGAGGGGGTTCAGGGAAGGCTTGGCTGTGCGGGTCATGGGATAGCAGGCCTAGGCATTTTATCTGGAATGTTGCTCTAAGCTAAGTACGCGGTGCCGTGGGAAGAGCTCTCCCACGTAGGCATCGGGCGGCTGGGGCCCGGGTGTGGGTACCCGCCGGCCTCCAGGCCAGCACTGCTGGAGACAGGAGAGAGCATCCACCCCCAGTGCCGCCCCTGGATGTGGAGACCCAGCCGGTTCTGAGGGTGGCCCTGCGGATTCTGCTCTTCCTGGGCGGGCAGAAGCCTGCGTTCCCAGGGGTGATGCCCACTGCCCGTCTGCTCTCTGTTTCTGCGCCCAGTGTGCAGGCCGCGCCCCGGCTCTGAGGGCCCCCTGAGGTGCAGTCCGACGCCCTGCGTCAGGTGTTAGCGTGCTTTTTCCTTCTTCCTGGGTGGAGGTGGTCAGTGCATGGTCCTGGGTACGTGGCCTGCCTCAGAGACAGACGTGCAGCTGAATCCTGGTTTTCTCAGGGACTCTCGGTGGCTTTGTCGTGGAGGCAGTGCCTGAGTAAGCCCGGCTGTCCACATCGAACCATGGGCCCCGTGATGAGCATCTCCAGTCCACTGGATTCTGTGTGTTAGGGATCTGGTTACACCTACCTAGTGCTTGGAGTTGACGTTGGTATAGAGTTGTCCTGAGACCACTTATCTTAAAAAAAAATTTTTTTTTGTCCTTATTATTTTATTTTGAGAGACAGAGACAGAGAGTGAGCGGGGGAGGGGCAGAGAGAGGGGGAGACAGAGAATCTGAAGCAGGCTCCAGGCTCCGAGCTGCCAGCACAGAGCCTGCCACAGGGATCTGTGAGATCATGCCCTGAGCCGGAGTTGGACGCTTAACCAACTGAGCCACCCAGGCGCCCCTCTTTCTGTTTTTTTTTAAGTTTTTATTTATTTATTTTGAAAGAGAAAGAAAGCATGAGCAGGGGAGGGGCAGAGAGAGAGGAGAGAGTGAGGATCTGAGGGAGAGTCCGTGCTTACATCCCCAGTGCAGGGCTCGAACCCACTGACCAGGAGATCATGACCTGAGCCAAAGTCAGATGCTTAACGGGCTGAGCGGCCAGGTGCCCCAGGACCCCAGATCTTTACAATATAAGGACACCATATGTAGAAAGAGGGCTTGAGAGTCTTGTTACAAAGCTGAGTTCCTAGTGCCTCATTTGTCCCACAAATACCCACTGAGTTCCTGGTTTGTTCCCTGTGCTCGATGCCGGGACTGCAGTGGATGAGAAAGACAGACACAGTCCCATCTTTGTGGAATTCTCATGTTACACAAATAAGCACGTCCCAGTGTGGCCGTTGAGAGAAGTCTTCTCTGGATAAGTGACGTTTGAGGCAAAATGCTGGTGGCGGGTGGGAGCTAAGGCCAGAGTTAGGGAGATGGCCCAGGGTGGGGGGATTAGCACATGCAAAGGTCCTGGGGCAGGAGGGCACTTGGTCCACTCCTGGATCTGGGAGAAACCGCTGTGCCTGGAGCGTGGTGGACAGAGAGAGGGGCATCATGGGTGGGGATTGTTACAAATAAGAGTGAAGAGGAGGCAGAGAGCAGCACGCACGGGGTCTTGTGGGTCACATCAGGGATGTGGGTATCACACGTGCCACAGGAAGACGTCAAAAGGCTTTCATAAAGGGAGTGTCACATTCAGGTGTGTGTGTGTGTGTTTAAATGATCAGTCTTGGTCCTGAAGAACAGACTGGCCGGGAGCCAGGGTGGAAACACGGACACCAGGTAGGAGACCTGCAATCATCAGGGTGGAGGTCAGAGGGTGAGGTGTCTGGTAGTGAGAGTTTTAGGACTGAATGATGGATGAGGCTGGAGGGAAAGAAAGCAGAAAGCCTTCCATAATTTCGTTAATTAATTAATTAATTAATTAATTCAGTTTTGCCATTGGATAATTGAGGCTGCCCTTAACCAAGATGGGAAGAGTTGTGTACAGCAACTGAGTTTTTAAACTTTAGTTTGAAGTAATTTCAGACATACAGAAAAGTCACAGAACTTGAGTTTCCAAATACCCTTCTCCTGACCTCCCTTAACCCAACCCTCCCGAGCCTCCCGTCGTACCCAACCTCGCGCAGTGATCAGAGACCGGAGCTCAACACCACTGCGGTAGCCAGATGGCTAACACTTCCGCACCAGTCGCCACTGAAGAAAAAAGTAACAACTGTGTGAACCCCAAAGTTTGTATTCCCGTAGCTAGCTAGCTCCTCTCAGATTCCTCCCGATGTCAAGACCCCTCAGGGAATGCAGGTAGGACTCGGGTCTGCCACACAGGCTTTGTCTTGGGGGTGGGGCATAACGCTAGGTAGTAAAGGCAGGTGGATGCTCCAGGAAGGAACAAATAAATGAACCGAGATGGGGGATGTTAGCATTAATCCTGTTCTCGCCCTTGCTTTTATTTTCCGTGTCCCTTCACTGACTCCTGGTTCTGTTGCCCTTCCGGTCAAAGGTAAGTCCTGTCTCCTTTTCCTAACAAGGGAGCCCTTCAACCCAAAGAAGCGGACTAAAGGGAGAGACAGAAGTTCTGACCACCAAGTTCAACCGGGGAAGATTCTCGGGCTCCACCCGCAGAATCTGCAGATCCCAGGGGGCAGGTGGATGGACCTCAGAGAGGGCAACAAGCCTTTGTGATCTTGAGTAAAACTGAGTGTGTGTGTGTGTGTGTGTGTGTGTGTGTGTGTGAGAGAGAGAGAGAGAGAGAGAGAGAGAGAGAGAGAGAGAGAGAGCAGGGAACTGGTGTGTTTTCTGGGAATATGGACGTCATAGCTTTCATCGGATTTTCAGTAGGGTCAGTAACCTGCTTGAAAAAGTACAACTTGATTGGACTGGATTGTATGTACTCATTTGGTGGGTGTTAGACAAGAAAAGCATGGTGCTGGGTGACTGAGCCTCCCTCTTTCCCGAGTATAACACCGCTGGTCTCCAGTGGAAAGGTGGGGATGATAACTGGTGGTAATGGAGACGGCCCTCCTTCTGCGCGCCTCCCACAGTTCAGGCGAAGCGGGGAATTCGGATGCCCCAGGCAACGGGGATCCTGGGGCGGGGGCCTGACTGTGGGACAGATGCGTCTCCAAAGGGGTCCAGGGCTCCTAGAATGGGTCGCCGCTTCTCGGCCTGGTTCCCTCTCCCGCCTCGGGACTGTGGGGTGCCGTGAGGTGCGCAGGACGACCGGTTTTGTACTCTCTCTGAACCTTTACCGAAAACACGACCGCGCCGGCTGCCATCCGACCTCTCCTTCCACTGCTTGCGCATGGACAGCGCTGAAAGGGAGGACCCGTGCCGGCTCTCTCCGTGTGGTTTGACAGACAGCGGTCATTTCTGAGAGCCCACGGAGTGCTTCCTCTCCTGGCTGTCTACGGCCCAGCTCCCAATCCAGAAACGTAGAAGCTCTGGTGCTAGGAGATCCCGCATCCCTTCCTCCCCTCCCCCAACCAAAACAAAGATACAAACACACAAAATATCCTAGCTGCACAGAAATTAAGCCTATTTTCATGGTTTACACGTGGCTGAAGGAAGCCATCAGGTATGGAGCTAAGTTGGAGTCTACCTGAAATCGAATATTCGGACAGACAGACTGATTTCCATCTCTGCTGTCTGAGTGAGGTAGAGGGGAGCCATAGGGCACCGATCCCATCATGGGACTTCTGCCCCCCCCACCTCACCTAAACCGGGCTACCTCCCAAAGGCCCCGCCACCTGATGCCGTCCCGTCAGGGGGTTAGGTGAACTGGGAGGGAACACACACATTCATTCGATAACAGCCGGCAATCTGGAACCGGTTCGGGAAACTGAGACCGCGGCTTCACAGCCAAGTGTGCAAGCTGAGGGGGCAGGAGGTTGAGTCAGGAATGAGGTGAGAACCGGGGGGAAGGGCACAGGCTCAGCACCAGCCCCCTCTGTGTTCAGAGCCCACATCTGCTCCTTCCTCGCTGGACAGCCTTGGAGAAGTCACTTCACCTCTCTGTGCCTACTTCATGTGGTTAGATGCAGTCACAGATGTGAAACGCTTTTTAATGCAACCTAAGAAAACGCACTCAACAGTTCTCCTTGCTTCCATCTACCCCTCCACCACACACACGTGCGTATGCACGCACACACACAATCGTCTCTAAGTATGAATGCGATCATTATTATTACTTACACCATATTATGATTTCTAACATATACTGAATGTTTCGTTGAGCCAGGAATTAGGCCAAGTACCACCACCCCTCTTCCTTCACCATTGCTACAGCTCCAAACGGGACGTTACATCTGCATTTTGCAGGCGCATTGTGAGTTCAGTGACCAGCCCAGGATCACCCGGTGCAGCCAGGACGTCACACTCAACTCCCCTGCTGATGTTACGGATGACAAGCCACCACCGAGTACTGTATAAGTGATACAGAGGATGGTTTTGTGAGCTACTCGGATCCAGAAGTCTCCACCCACAAGCAATGGAATTCTTCAGTATGCAGGAAACCTCACCCAACACCACGATGGGTATTAACATTCCCATTTTACGGATGAGGACGTAGGAGGTGGACAGAGGAGGTCGGAGAGGTCTGAGGTTGAATTCTTGCAGTCACTCATCAGCGACACGAGTGTCAAAAATTACATGGTTTCTCCCGAGCCATCTTCATTGGCAACATGGGGCCGATGGTCTGATCTGAGGGGGCTGGTGTGAAGTCACTGGAAGTACAGACTGGGCACTTCCTTCTAGAGTCAGTAATGGGCTCTTTCCCCCTCTCTTCCTACCGTGGCTGAGGAATGGTCCCTGCCCCTTCCCCAGCTCATGGAAGCTCCCTCCAAAGTCAAATGCAGAGACTCCAGCATCTCACAGAGGTCTGGGTCTCAACCTCTAACCGCCCACGACCACCCATCGTGGACCCTACTGCCCAGCACGTCCCTGACCCTCAGTATCTCATCTTATGTTTGGTTTTCCACCTGCGGCGCCACCCCACCGTTTTGTACCACGTCTGTGACCTTGGCTGTCACCATGGCAACTCCTCTGCAGCACGGGCTGCTGCCAGGAATCCTAGGTAAATACCATGCCACATCCATGATGGCTTTAGACTGTGAACTTTGGTGCGGGAACTTTGAGCACGAATTTCTGAGCATCAACTAGGAGCCTGGACCCATGCTTGGGTGATGGGAGCCCAGAGACGGATCACATACGCGCGCCCTTGAGACACTTGGGTGCTGATAGAGAACAGAGACAAATAAACAGAGATTATAGTGGACATGCAGGCTAGTGAGGATGGGGACAAGGGGCAGTGGGGGATAGAGAGGGAGCCCCTAAAGCATGTCTGAGGCACCAGAGCCGTACTTCCCAAAGAAGAGAGGTTGTTGACTTTGCTGAGCTCGAGAATTCCACTCACGAGGAATATTTCTTTGTCTTGTATTTGCATATCATGTGGTATATCTTCTTCCTTGGGTATGATGAGCAGGCTGTCAACGAACGGTAAGCGGGAAGCCTAAATCCTTATGGTGTTTCTCTTCTCTTGTCTACGAGGTTGTGCGGACTTATCGGAGTCACTGACGTTATTTATTTACTTAAAATAAGTATGTGGTTATTAACTTATTTATTTCATGTCCTATTCATATGGGAAGAACCATTCAGAGACCATCCAGTCCCATTTTGTTTCTCTTGAGTTTTTAAAAATTTTTTAAATGTTTTCTTTATTTTTGAGACAGAAAAAGACAGAGCATGACCTGGGAGGGGCTTTGAGAGAAGGAGACACAGAATCGGAAGCAGCTCCAGGCTCTGAGCTGTCAGCACAGAGCCCGACGCGGGGCTCGAACCCACAAACGTGAGATCGTGACCTGAGCCGAAGTTGGAGGCTTAACCAACTGAGCCACCCAGGGGCCCCTCTCTTGAGTTTTAAGGCAGTAGAAATTTTTATTGCCGTTTGTCACAGCTGGAACTTTCCCTGGTAATTGTTGGGCTGTCAACTTATAAAAAGCAGTGTATGCCTGTGGGAGAAGTTGGAGGACGTGAAATAAAAGTCGGCATCTCCTCCTCCTCCTGTCCCAGGGGTGTCTAGAAACAGCCACGATCGGCCTCTCGTTCACTCTTAACCAGGAAGAGTCCTGCGTCCGGATGGGTTACAGAGGGTCTGCCTTTCAGTGGGAGAGCCTGTCTCCTTTCAGATGCCTGAGCAATATTTCACTGGCCCTCGTGTTGTTTAGTGGGTCTTTTCTGTTCACGGGACTTCTGTTTTCCTCTTATTTTTGTTTCGGTTTTGCTTCAGTTTGGGTTTATGCCGTTGTGAGCAAAGCTACAATATCCCTGTGCTTTTTGGATGTCGTCATGTCTGCACATACTCATGTGTGAAATACACTCCTGACGGGAACGGCTGGGCAAAGGGCACTGGCATTTAAAATTTTATAAAGGAGGGGCGCCTGGGTGCTTGAGTCAGTTGAGCATCCCACTCTTGGTTTCAGCTCAGGTCACGATCTCATGGTTCATGGGTTTGAGCCCTGCGTTTGCCTCATTGCTAACAGCTTGGAGCCTGGAGCCTGCTTCAGATTCTCTGTCTCCCTCCCTCTCTCTCTCTGCCCCTCCTCTGCTTCTGATCTCTCTCTCTCTCTCTCTCTCTCTCTCTCTCCTCTCTCTCTCAAAAATAAATAAATAAGCATTAAAAACAAAGTAAAATTTGGACAGAGGATTAACAGATGTACATTCCCATCGATAGCCAACGAGAACGCTTGTTTCTCCACATGTTTGGCCATACAGGGAATTATATAACTTTTTGATTTTTCAGTGATGGGATGGCTTTGTACAAAGTGGGTCCTAGGTACAAAGAGGGAGACTGGACATCAGTAGGGGTTCTTTCCTTCTCTCCTTCCCTTCCTCCCGTGTTGCCTATGGGGCAAATAATTCAGCTCCCCCTAACTCCCGTCCTCGGTCCATTCATGTCGGCCCTCTGTGGACCAGACCACCCTCCTTGGAAGGGCAGCTGCACTTCGTAAAAAAGTAAAATGTGCTTCTTGTTCAACGTGCCCAGCACTTGCCGTGATGCCGAAGATCAGTGTGACAAAGCCATTATTAGGCGTAATACCCTCAACCTGAGTCATTGGCTCACGGGCTGGAGGTCATGTGACCTAGTGTACAGCTAGGGAAACCGAGGTCCACAAAGAGGCAGAGTACCAGGGGTAAAGTGGCAACTAATGAAAGTTTCATCCAGCACCTTCAAAAAGCCAGTGTCCTTTTAGGGCTCTGCCTGCATTATCTGAAGTGACTCCGTTTGCCCAGAACATTTCCAGTTAAAACCCTCTCTCCTGAGAGCCCCTCCAGTCCTGGGCAGGCCGGAAGGCCTGGTCATCCTGTCAGGATTCCAGGTTTGTGACATTGAGGCACAGAGAAGTGGGGTAGGTTGCCCAAGATCACAAAGCTAGTATTTGAAGAGTTGATATTTGGACTTGGGTCCAAACCTTTCACTGCTGCATCCCTGGTCTCAGGATGAAGTCTGAGGGCTTTCAGATCGCCTACACGGCTCTGCTCCGGGCACACTCGCGCCGTGGTCATCTCACACCATTGCGCCTGGATGCCGCGGTGGGGCGGGGGACATCGGTAGGACATCTGGCAATCCAAGCCCTGGGCTCCTCCCCACCCAGGCCCACGCCCACACTGTCCCTCTGCCGGGGATGCTTTTCTCTCCCTGCTTCCAAACGCAGCCGCTTGGTTAACCCCAGTCATGTTTCAGGTTTTGGGCACAGCAACGATGCCTCCAAGGCGCCGTCCCTGGTACCCCCACAAGGTCAGCAACCGCCTACAGGCTCGGCTGCACCCCGCAGGTTTACCTGCTTGTGCTGGATAGAGGACCCTGTCGGTGCTTCTCCGAGCATAAGGACCGTGCCTGCTGTGCTGTGTGACCTCGCAGTAGATGCTCCTGCAGGATTTGTGGGGGAGAGACGCGCACAGGAGAGTCTGAGCCTTCATCTGCCTCGCCTCCGGGAGTCCTTCCACCTCTGCTCTCTTCTGACGGCCAGAGACCCCTCTTTGCTGCTGTCTAGGGTCCCAGTCTTTTTTTCTTTAATGTTTTATTTATTTTTGAGAGAGAGAGAGACAGCATGAGCAGGGTAGGGTCAGAGAGAGAGGGAGACACAGAATCTGAAGACCAGCTCCAGGCTCCAAGCTCTGAGGTAGCCCAACCCGGGCTCAAACCCACAAACCGTGAGATCATGACCTGAGCCGAAGTCGGATGTTTAACCGACTGAGCCTCCCAGGCGCCCCTAGGATCCCAGTCTCAATGCCTGTGTCTCTCTCCACCCTGCACCTCCAGTGGAACCTGGCTGCCTGCATTCTCCCCTCCGGATAGGACAGAAGAAAGTGAGTACTGTGATCATCTTGACCGTGTGTCCTTGAGATCTCATTCTTGTAACCCACCCTGGGTCTTGAAATTCCCTAAGAATTCTGGGAAAGGGTGGGTCCAGATCCTGGCATTTTGACATTGGCCTGGGGTCAGGAGGTCATCAGTACAAACAGATTCCACTGAAGGATCTAAGCTGGGGTGTCCCACCAGATGTTCTTGGGAGGAGGAGGGTGGGAAAGGGAGCACCTCTACTGCTCCTCCAAGGCAAAGACTTGTCCTAGATAAAGGTCTGGGACGCAGTTGGGCTGCACAAATGTTCCTTATAGGAAAAGACTCCTGCAATTGCTAACGCATGGGAGGAGTCAAAGAGAAATAATATTGGAGCATCTCTCTCTGTCGTATTAGTGAATTCTCCTAACAGCACCGTGAGCCAGATGGAGCCTAGGTTAGAAGATGTGGCTCCCCAAGCGAGCTGATCATCAGAAGCTTGAAAAATCAAAACACAAATTTTTGTGTTCCACCTGCAATTTTGGCATGAGAATACCAAGGGGAGGGATCTCAAAATCTGATCTTTCAAAAGGTTTCTCAGGTGATGTGACTCAGGTGGGTTGGGAACCACTGAGCTAGAGCAGGAGGGCAAACTACAACTTGGACTGCTGCCTGGTTTCTTTTATTTTTTTATTTATTTTTTCTTCTAAAGAAAGGCAGACTGCCTCGTGCAGCGCCTCATTTGGACGTGTCTGGAGTCTTGGAAGCTTGACTGCCCTACGTTCTCCTACAAATGGACCTTGAGAGCTTGTTTGGAGGTTCTAGCAGGGGAGCGCAGCTACTCGTATACCCTTGACCGAAGAATGGTCCTCCTCTATCGGGGATGGTCGTCCTCTTCGAGGAGCGTGCAGCTTCGGGAGGGACGCACATGGAGCGGTGAGGGAGGAAGGGGACACCCGCCTAGCCAGCCAGATCAGCCGAATCAACCCTGGCGATCAATGGAGTGACAGATGTCACAGCCAGATCGCCCTCACATCCTGCCTGGTTTCTTTTAAAATAAAGTTTTATTGACACCCAGACACACACATTCATTTATGTGTCCTCTATGGCTGGCTTCTTGTTGGCAGAGTAGTTGCATAGTCATGCTGAGACTGCATGACCTGCAAAGCCTAAAATAGCTACTACCTGGCCCTTCATAGAAGACTTTTGCTGACCTCTGAGCCTTTGTTTAAGAGCCCTTCTCAGATCTACCTAAGGAATCGGGACATCTGGGGCGGAGCCTAAGGTTCCTTGTTTGTAACAAGCTTCCCAGTGTTGATTCTTAGTATACATACAAACCCACCAACTTCAACTCAACAGATTGTTTAGGGGGGGGGCCTATCATGACTTACGGGGGTGAAGTGGACAAATAAAGCAGTAGTGCTTTCCCTCCATCTCCAGCATCGGTCTCAAGTCCCGCTTCTGCCCTCCCTTGAGATGGAGAGGCGGTGATTCACTGGCATCCACCTGTTTGGGTCACCGTGCGGCTCTCCGACACCTTAGCTCTCCTGACCTTCACGGTAATGATGTCCTTATTTTAAGATAGCTTCCCTATGACCGTAAGATAGATGAATATTTCATAAAATACAATTAAAACCAAAAAGAGTACACACACACACACACACACACACATACACACACACAACCCACCCTGGTGAAACCTGAGTATGTTCTACGGTCCGGTTACTGATACTGTGCCGATGTCAAGTTACTGGTTTTGATAAAGTACGACGACACGTAGGATGCCACCATGGGGATGGGTGGTGGCTACACAGGACCCCTCTGTACTACCTTCACAATAGTCTGTGAGTCTCTAAATAGTACACTATAAAACGTTAAAAACAACTTTAGGATTGTTTAATGAAGGAATCCTAGCGTGGACTTGGGGAGGCATTAACGCTGTTCCCCTCTCTTTGCTCGCTCTTTTCCAAGTTGACACCCTGACCTCTGGTCAAGCGGCGTCAGGGAGAGGAGCGGGACGCCTGCGTCGGAGACCGTTTCCCTCCCTGGCGCCTCCCTTTGCTCTGCCCCTTTCAGTCTGCGACACCCGCAAGTTTCTGGGCCCGCTGTCCGACGGTTGCCCTGGAGACAGCCAGAAGCCGGAAGCTTGACGAGTGAGGCGGGGCCAGGCTGGAAGGAGGGCTGCTATTGGCAGAGACGCCACGCCGGCCTTGAACGACAGGTCAGGGCGCGCATGCGCAGTGGGTTGGCCGCGCGCGTTCTCGCTCCGCGGTGCCCGGGGGTCCGCGGGCGTCGGGTCCCTGGCCAGTGTCGCAGGTCGCGCTGGCGAGGGGTGCTGAGTCTGCGCAGAGGGGGCGCTCCGGACCTCGGCCGTGAGTCCAGAATTGCGAGTTCCGAGGAAGTGCCTCCGGAGGTAAGTGCGACCCCGGGTTCCCACTCAGGTTTCCGAATGGGATGCCCGAGCCCCTGGTAACAGCGCCCACTCACCCGCCTGTGACGTCATAGCTCCCCATCGACTGAGAGAGGGCAGGTTTGACGGTGGCGTGGATTCTGAGTCGCCCACCTTGTACTCACCCCCACCCCCACCCCCGCAACGGGAAGTTTGGGTTGGGACCCTTTCCTCCTCTGTGGGCCTCAGTTTCCCCTTTTGTGAGTTGTTCTTTGGAGCTCCTCTGCCTCTTACTAGATGGTAGAATTTGACTCTAATGGAATCTTAGGGCAGAGCCCCACATACCGTCACCTCTCAAGTGTTAGTGTCTGATTGTCGTCGTCGTCATCTTTAAAAAAAATTTTTTTAACGCTTATTTATTTTTGAGAGGCCAAGACAGAACGTGAGCAGGGGAGGGGCAGAGAAGAGAAGGAGACACAGAAATCGAAGCAGGCTCCAGACCCTGAGCTGTCAGCACAGCGCCCGACATGGGGCTCGAACCCACGAACTGTGAGATCATGAGCTGAAGGATTCAGCCTGAGCTGAAGCCAGGCGCCAAGCTTAACAGACTGAGCCACCCAGGCGCCCCCACTGCAGCTCTCAAAAGCAGCACCCGCCACAAGAGTCCAATAATCCGTGGTGGTTGTTTCACTTGTTTTTCTTCTGATGGCAAATGTGAAGTGGCTGGGGCCTACTGCCTACCAAGATGATACATGTTATCTGTTTAATAGAATTCATGTTGCTAATAACAGCCGCCTCCTCCCGAATATTCACTCTGTGCATAAGCGGGTAACACTCTTACATTACCCAGCCTGCGCTGTAACCCCACGAATGTAGTTTACTCCCGACGACCCCCATTTCACCAAGAAGAAAATCCAGCGCAGAGCGGGCTGCCCACTCGGGCAAGACCACAAAACAGGTTTGTAGCCCGCTCCTCTGCTGGCTGTCAGAATCTCCCCTATTAGCCCTGCTATATGTTATAGTGATTACATAGTGGTATACTTGTGGGATTTGTCATAACAACTATTTATGTGGTCTTCATCCCCGTTTCTGGCACAGAAGTCCTCAATCCTGGGAATTTCCGTGGAGCGGAGTGACAGAGGTGCCTTGAGCATATTCATGAGGTGACATTGGAAAGCACTCAGGGATGGGCCGAGGGAGCTGGCCAAGTCCTGGACGGTGGGAACTGCCGGTCCCCCCGCCCCCCTGACCTCTGGACCAGGGAGAGGAGCTAGTGGTTGAGTCAAACACCAAGGCCTGTGATTTAGTCCATCCCGCCTGTATCAAGGAGCCGGCATAAGCCCCCGAAGCACGGAGTTCTGAGAGCTTCCAGGTCGGTGAGCATGCGGGCGTGGGACAGCCCCGCGCATCCTGTCTCCGTGCCTGGTCCCGAGCGTCCCTTACATCTGGCTGTTCTCGAGTTCTGTGCTTTTATCATAAACCAGTAATGTAGTGAGTAAAATGTCTCTCTGAATTCTGTGAACCGCTCTAGCAAATTAATTGAACCTGAGGAGGGGGTCGTGGGAACCTCTGGTTGACAGCCGGTTGGGCAGAAGCACAGGAGGGCCAGTCCGGTAGGACGTGATGCTGTGTCTGGTAAGGTGCAGAATCGAGTTGACTCGTAGGACCCGCCCCCCTCTGGTGTCAGAGAAGTGCCTGTGGTGGCAGGCGGGGACACAACCAGAAGGCATTGCAGTTGGTGTCAACTGGAACATGGTACCCCATTCGATGCCTGGGACCCCATTCCCCCGAGAAAGGCCCCTTCTTATTTTGGATTCTAACAAGACGATGACAGAGTAACCGAGGGTCTGCCCAGCACCCTGCTAACATTTACTTTACCTCATGCGTTAGGAGTCAGCTGACGGGCTCCATCCCAGAGACTGGGCTTAAACGAGAGCACTGGTGGTTCAGTGCAGGATTCTCGCCTCCCAGGGACGCGGCTTTATTTGGCTCCAGGTGGTGCTGCTCCTGTTTTTTAAAGAAATGGTATTTGTGTGACTGGATGGGGTGTTAACTAGCAGTGATGTTAATCATTTTGCAGTATAAGTGTATCAAATCAACACCCTGTGCACCTTTAACTCACACAGTGTTATGTGTCCATGATATCTCCATCCAACTGAGAGGAAGAAAGAGTTCCTCAGGTGCTCGGTCCAGAGTGGGACCGAGATTGCATTTTACCGCAAGAAGAATTTCCTTTCGTTTCTGCACCTGAGAGCCCTTTGGGGTGAGGAGGTGTGGGGCAGCGGCTGGGCAGACAAATGAATGGGCAGCCATGAGTGCGGAAAGCGCAAAGATGAGGAAAAGTAGGGGCGCCTGGGGGGCTCAGTCAGTTAAGCATCCGGCTTTGGCTCAGGTCATGATCTCGCGGTTCGTGGTTTCAAGCCCCGCGTTGGACTCTGTGCTGACAGCTCAGAGCCTGGAGCTGCTTCAGATTCTGTGTCTCCCTCTCTTTCTGACTCTCCCCTGATCGCACTCTCTCTGTCTCTCAAAAATAAATTTAAAAAAAAAAAGATGAGGAGAAGTAGAGGATCTTGAGGGACTACAAGATCTTCCTCCACTCAGGCTGGGCGAGGGGAGGCAAGGTGGGGGTTCCCCAGGGAGGATTTCTGGGAGGAAGTGCAGTGCAACCTAAAGGAAGGGAGAGGTCGGATGAAAGTGAGTGTAAAGCGGATATATCACTCTGCCCGTGCTCCATCAAAGCCAGCTGTAAGGGAGGCGAAGAAGCGTAGCCTTGACTCAGGGCGGCCATGGACCAGCTCAGTGTCGGGTTCCTTCACTCATGGGAGCATCCAGCAAAACTGATGGTCACATGCGTCTGATAATAATAACCAAGCAACTGTGACAATCAAAGCAACTAAGTGCCATTTGCTGGGCACACCCTGTGCAGCAGAAGTTCTGCTGAACACTTGACACATAGTATGTCTTTGAACCCTTCTGGCCACTCAGAGGGATGCTTTGCCCGGTCTTATAAATGGGGCCTCTCTCTGAGCCTCATTTCCCCCCACTGCCATGTAGGAGGCACAGCTCCCTATGTGCACTTGTGAGGACTTAAGGAAGTCACACCTAATGCTTCCAGCACACAGTAGGACCTCAGCAGATGGGAGTTGCTTTTCTGAAAGCTCTCTGGCACAGCTGTCTGGGAATACTCGCGCGCCATCTAGTGGTTGAGCCGCGCACAGCCATGGTGCCACCTCGTGGCCGCATCCCGCAATTGCTCGGCCCGGCCGAGGGGTGTTGCTTGCCCTCAGGGGTTCTTAAACGCGGCTGCCTGTGAGGGGTGCTGCCGGGGTGGGAGCCGTAGGGAGCAGTGGGGATCGTTGAGGACAATCCATCTCAGATCGCCAGCACAGGGCTGCCATGTGGGGATGCAGACCTACCTAGAATTCCCTAAATTGTGATTTTTTTTCACCCCAAGAAATGCAAATTTCTGGGGAAAGCATCTCTATTTTTAGAGACGGGCACTAATAGAAATTGTTTTGCAAACACGATGTTGACCAAACACATGTGGAGGCTGACTAGAGCCCATGACCCATCCTTTTGTGACTTCTGGTCCTATGGTCTTGTATGATTTTTAAAATAAATCTTACCCTCTCCCCCATTTTTGGTGATTGTGGTGAATTTTGTGTCAACTTGACTGGATCATGGGCTGCTCAGATCTTTGGTTAAAGATGATTTCTGAGGAGGTCCTGGCGGGCTCAGTTGCTGGGGCATGTGACTCTTGATCTCGGGGTTATGAGTTCGAGGCCCACTTGGGTAGAGATTACTTAAAAATAAAATCTCTGGAAAAAAAAAGATGATTTCTGAGTGAGTCTGTGAGAGTGTTTGCAGAAGACATTAGCATTTGAATCAGTAGACCGAGTAAAGCCGGAAACCCTCCCCTTTGTGGTGGCCATTTCCCAATCCACCATGGGCCTGAATAGACCAAAAAACGCTGAGGAAGGGCAAATTCTGTCTCAGACTGACCCTTTGGTCTGGGATTTGCAACACTGGCTTTCTTGGGTCTCCAGCGAGGAGACGGCAGGCTGTGGATTTTCTCCGACCCCATAAACACATGAGCCAATTGGTCAAAGGAAGCACTGGGTGTTGTATATAAGCATGAATCATGGGAATCTACCCCCAAAACTAAGAGCACACTGTACACACTGCATGTTTGCGAATTTGAAAATAAATTATATTTAAAAAAGGAAATCTCTTTAAATATACATTATTGGTCTGTTTTGCCGGGGAACCTTACCTCACAGGGGTTTGTTAGTAATTGCCTATTATGTGCCCTGTGCGTTATTGTCATATAATTTCCCCTGCAACCTAACGGGTAGCAATTATTAGCTCAACTTTTAAAAATCAGTAATTAAGATTTTTTTTTTTAATGTTGGTTTATTTTTGAGAGAGAGCAAGAGACAGAGTGGAAGCTGGGGAGGAGCAGAGAGAAAGGGAGACACAGAATCTGAAGAGGCTCCAGGCTCTGAGCTGTCAGCATAGAGCCCAACATGGGGCTTGAACTCACGAACCCTCAGATTATGACCTGAGCTAAGTCAGATGCCTAACCAACTGAGCCACTCAGGTGCCCCTAAAAAAAAATCAATAGTTTATAATAGGAACCTTTGTTTTGCTTTGAGCACATGCTAGAGATTTTGCTAAATGCAGTATGTAAATGACTTCATCGAGTTTCTATATCATATCTTTCAGGTGAATTCTGTTGTCATCCACATTTTGCATAGGAGGAGACAGGCACAGAGAGGTTGAGTGCCCCCGTACCCCAAGGTCACATAGCTTTAGATGGTCTTTTATTGTGCATTCACCATAAGCCTTACGTAACATCCTTCATACATTGATCCTGTGTGTCTAATGCCTCTAAATATTTGATTTTTCTACCTCTAATATAGACCCTTATAATTGACATATAATCATATAACAATTTTAGATATTTTACCTTAAATAGACCATAGTTGAAACTAGACCTAATTTGATGGATGAAGAAACTGAGGCCCATAAAAGTTATTTGGGCAAAAATCAAAGAACTTGTTCTAATTGTTTCAAGGTAAGAAATTATGATGAAGAATTTAAGAAGTATTTATGGAATCTACATGAGGTTGAAAATCTACATTGACATATGGCAGGCTGGATACAGGCGGCAAGAGCAGGGTGCGCTATGGCTAGCCCCACCTGGGGCCCTAAGGGATGTGGGGCTGACCTGGCGGGATGAGGGGCAATTGGGGAAGCAGAAAGGGCCAGATGTGATTGTTTGGGGACCCAATACCAACCCCAGATTCGGTGATTCTCTAGGAAGAAGCATAGGACTTCGCCTATGATCCACCCATGGCTGATTCATTACAGCAAACACAGGGAAAAGGCACAGGGGCTTCTATTAAAATAATTTTTTTAATGTTTATTTATTTTTGCAGACAGAGAGACAAAGCGTGGGCAGGGGAAGGGCAGAGAGAGAAGGAGATGTTGAATCTAAAGCAGGCTCCAGGCTCTGAGCTGTCAGCACAGAGCCCAATGCGGGACTCAAACTCATGAACCCGGAGATCATGACCCGAGCCGAAGTCGGCCACTTAACCGACTGAGCTACACAGGTGCCCCATGGGGCTTCTATGTTAAGAATGTGTTTTGACTCCTTTAAAAATTGTATTTTATGTTTGAACATATACAGTGTCCACATGGTTCAAAAATCACAATTTTTTAAACAGTTTTTCTAAGTAATCCCTCCACCCTACATGGGGCTCTACGACCCCAAGATCGAGTTGCAGGCTCCGCCAAGTCAGCCAAGCACTCCAGTTGACACTCATTTATACCTTCCTAATTTTACTTTAGAATTCATCCTGAAAATATTCCTCAACAGGTGCCAAGTTTATCCAGTCCTGTGTATGTGTGTGTGTGTGTGTGTGTGTGTGTGTGTGTGTGTGTGTACACGTCCTGGTTAACAGTGATTACGGACTTGTAGTTT
Organism: Suricata suricatta; assembly: GCF_006229205.1. Classification (NCBI taxonomy): domain Eukaryota; kingdom Metazoa; phylum Chordata; class Mammalia; order Carnivora; family Herpestidae; genus Suricata; species Suricata suricatta. The sequence continues at coordinate 57,261,319 of NC_043715.1, forward strand.
TTGGCATTGTCATGAGGAGTCATGAACTATTCCGTTGTGGTTAAAATTTATTTTTGATTACTAATCAAACTTAGCAGCTTTTTATTAATCATTGATGATTCCGGTTTTGCTTCTGTAAATTGCCTTTCTGTATTTGATTACCAATTTTTTCACAGAAGTAGTTTGTTTAATTTTTATTGATTTTGAGGGGTCTTTTATATAATCAGGTTACAATTTCTCTGCAACAAACAGGCTATGTCTGATGGGGTCATCCATCCATCCAAAGTTAACATATCCTCTAATAATGATTTTGGAAAGAGAATTTAGTGATTCATCACTTATATATACACCCAGTGCTCATCCCAAGGTCACTGCTTCATGCCCCTCCCCCTTTTAGCCCTTCCCTTCACCCAGTACCCTGCTAGCAACTCAGCTTGTTCTCTGTATTTAAGAGTTTCTTATAGTTTGTCTCCCTCTCTGGTTTTATATTATTTTTGCTCCCCTTCCTTTACATTCATTTGTTTTGTATCTTAAATTTATATATGAGTGAAATCATATGATATTTGTCTTTCTCTGACTGATTTATTTCGCTTAGCATAATACACTCTAGTTCCATCCATGAGGTTGCAAATGGCAGGATTTCCTTTTTGATTGCTGAGTAATATTCTGTTAAATGTATACACCACATCTTCTTTATCCATTCATTAGTCAGTGGACACTTGGGCTCTTTCCACACTTTGGCTCTTGTCAGTAGTGCTGCTATAAACATTGGGGTCATGTGCCCCTTTAGCACTCCTGTGTCCTTTGGATAACTATCAAGTAGTGCAATTGGTAGGTTGTAGGGTTCTTCTAATATTAGCTTTCTGAGGAACCTCCATCCGGCTTTCCAGAGTAGCTGCAACAGTTTGCATTCCCATCAGCAGTGCAAAAGGGCTCCTCTTTCTCTACATCCTTGCCAACATCTGTTGTTGCCTGAGTTGTTAATTTTAGCCATTGTGACAGGTGTGAGGTGGTAGCTCATTGTGATTTTGATTTGTGTTTCCCTGGTGATGAGTGATGTTGAGCACCTTTCCCTGTGTCTGCTAGTCATCTGGATGTCGTCTTCTATGTGTCTATTCATGATTTTTGTCCATTTCTTCACTGGATTATTTGTTTTTTGGGTGTTGAGTTTATAAATTCTTTATAGATTTTGGATACTAATCCCTTATCTGATATGTCATTTGCAAACATCTCCTATTCTGTCAATTGTCTTTTAGTTTTGGGGATTGTTTCCTTCACTGTGCAGAAGCTTTTATCTTGATGAGATCCCACTAGTTCATTTTTGGTTAGTTTCCCTTGCCTCTGGAGATATGTCAAGTTAGAAATTGCTGTGGCCGAAGTCAAAGACATTGTTGCTTGTTTTCTCCTCTAGGATTTTGATGCCTTCTTGTCTTAAGTTTAGGTCTTTCATCTATTTTGAGTTTGTTTTTGTGTCTGGTGTAAGAAAGTAGTCCAGGTTCATTTTTCTACATTTTGCTGTCGCGTTTTCTCAGCACTACTTGCTGAAGAGATTGTGTTTTTTCTGTTGGATATTCTTTCCTGCTTTGTCCAACATTAGTTGGCCATATGTTTGTGGGTCCATTTCTGGGTTTTCTATTCTGTTCCATTGGTCTATGTGTCTGTTTTTGTGCCAGGACCACACTGTCTTGATGATGACAGCTTTGTGATGCAGTGTGAAGTCTGGAATTGTGATGCTTCAACTTTTGTTTTCCTTTTTGGAATTGTTTTGTCTATTCACATCTTTTCTGGTTCCATCCAAATTTTAGGATTGTTTGTCCTAGCTCTGTGAAGAATGCTGATGTTATTTTGATAGGGATTGCATTGAATATGTAGATTGCTTTGGGTTAGTATCAACATTTTGACAATATTTGTTCTACCAATCCATGAGCATGGAATGTTTTTCCATTTTTTGTGTGTGTGTCTTCTTCAATTTCTTTCATAAGTTTTCTATAGTTTTCAGTGTATAGATTTTTTACCTCTTTGGTTAGGTTTATTCCTAGGTATTTTATGGTTTTTAGCGCATTTGTAAATGGGATCGATTCTTTGATTTCTCTTTCTGTTGCTTCATTATTGGTGTATAGAAATGCAACCGATTTCTGTTGCATTTTATATCCTGTGACTTTGCTGAATCCATGGGTCAGTTCCAGTAGTTTTTTTGGTGGTAATTTATTTATTATCAGAATTGTGGTAAATGGGTAAGTGTGACTTCCCATTACTTAGCCTTAATAATGTGGTCTGGCTTTACCATTGCGAAGAGTGATAACTTCTTACTTTATTTAAATACTTATTTATTTTTGAGAGAGAGCACAAGCGAGCAGGGGAGGAGTGGAGAGAGAGGGAGACAGAGTCCCAAGAAGGTTCTGTGCTGTCAGTGCAGAGCCCGATGTAGGGCTCGAACTCACAAACTGTAAGCTCCTGACCTGACCCGAAACCAAGAGTTGGATGCTTAACCCACTGAGCCAACCAGTCATCTGGATAATTGGTTATTTTAGGGAAAAAAAGTGGGGGTAGTGTAAGCTATCAAGGTAAATATTGAAAATAATTGAGTTTCATAAAAGCTTATTTGTTTATTTTGGGGGGGGAGGGTCAGAGAGAAAGGGAGGGAGAATCCCAAAAGGCTCTGCACTGGAGTTCACTCTCATAAACTGCATGATCCTGAGCTGAGTCCAAATCAAGAGTTGGGTGCTTAACCGACTGAGCCACCCAGGCACCCTGAAAATAATTGATATTCTATATAGATGGCCACTGTTAACAATTTGGTCTGTTTCTTCTCAGTTCTGCTTTCCTGAGCAAGTTTATATCGAAGGGTGTTTGTGCAGGCCAAAAGGTGGAACCTGGCTGGGCAGCCATGATTTCTCCTGACTCCCTGGACCCTGACCAAGGACTAGCAGCCTCCTTATGGAGACCTTTGGGGCAGCCTGTCTCAGCCTTTATTTCTTCAAAATTTTCCTATTCAGGGCAAGGAACAGAATCTTTTTTAAGTGACCATATATTCAGTGAGGTTACAAAGAATGCATCAATATGTCCAAATATTGAAATTACAAGTGTCATTTATATTCACAATGCAAGAAATGAAGAGATTTAAGGAGAACATGAAAATATAAATAAAGGATGTTTACAACTGGAAATTGTAAAACATTTCCATTATACAACTCAAGGGTGAAAATGAAAATGTAAATGAAAATTATGAAATTTGTACAATTTCAAAACAAAGTTAAGTATGAACATAAAAATTATAGGGACGCCTGGTGTCTTAGTCAGCTGAGGATCCGATTCTTGATTTCGGCTCAGGTCATGGTGTCGGGGTCCCGGGATTGAGCCCCGTGTCGGGCTCCCAGTGCAGAGCCTACTTGAGATATTCTTTCTCTCTCCCTCTCTCGTTCTTCTAAAAATCAAACAAAACCCCACGTTATCTAAATTGCAAGAAGTTCTCTCAAACCATCTTATGTGATGACATAATGGGTAAATTATCAGAATATTCTTAAACCGCAGTGTGTTATATGAATGTTGTACTCTACTTCTATTTGCCTACTTACTGTAAGGGTCATTTCTTTGTGATCTTCATGACTTTGGAGACCACCTCTATTTTGTTATGATTCTATCATTTTATATCAAGTTGGCAACATACTTGGTATATAATAGAAAATAAATATTGGGTAAATAATAAATGAAATAGACAAAAATGGCTTATCAAGCTCCAGAATACCATTCTGACTTACTGTCACAGATTTCTGGTTTGAACCTGGCTCACAAAATTTCACTTGTCATTATAAGACCTTCGAGCCACAGTGCTGTGTGCCTAAACTAGCAGTATTCATTTATCCATGCATTCATTCCTGAATTCACTTAGCAACTCCTGGGCCTGTGATGCCCACCCCTCGGTGAATTCCACAGGGAAAGCACCTTCCCAGACAGCAGGTGCTAGTTTCCGGGTGCCAGCATGTTGTACCTAGATTTTAATATTGCCCCCCCAAAACCAGAGACCGCCAGGGAGACCGAATCACGCATGCAAAAGCAAAGGGCTTTATTACGGATTTAGGCCCGGCCAACAAAACCCTGGATCCACGTGGAGCGAGCCCCGAGCAAGGCCGGGTAGGGGCTTTGATGAGTTTGGGAAGGGGGAGTTACAGGAAACGGTGACACGGGTATATTGACAGCAGGTTTAACCACTCATTGATACTTTTGGTGGGAGCCAATCACAACACCTAGAGTACTGACCAATTACAGAGTGGGCCCAGGACCCTCACGTAGTCTTAACCTCCATTTTTTTTTTTTACTTAAAAAAATTTTTTTAATGTTTTACTTATTTTTGAGACAGAGAGAGAGACAGAGCATGAACAGGGAGGGGCAGACACAGAATCTGAAGCAGGCTCCAGGCTCTGAGTTAGCTGTTAGCACAGAGCCTGACACTGGGCTCGAACCCACGAATGTGAGATCATGACCTGAGCCGAAGTCGGATGCTTAACCGACTGAGCCACCCAGGCACCCCTTAACCTCCATCTTTAGGCCCGCCCTTAGAAATGTTAAAGGTGCTAACTGGTCTTTCCCGATTGGGCGTTCCAAGGGTTGTCAGAGAAGCTGACACTTAGGCCTGCAAGGTCAGAGTCAGTTTGATTCAGACCTGTGTCCTTACAAGCACAGGTACCACCAGCACCACCAGGCACTTAGAAAAATCCCCCAGTTCAAGAAGCAGCTTGTTCCAGGGAAAAAACTCTGGGTGGAAACAGCAAGAGTTTTGGAGTCAGCAAGACCCAAAAATCTGCTTTGATCGTTACTAGCTGTGTGACCTTGGGTGAGTTAACCTAACCTTCCTGTGCCTCTGTTTATGCACCTGGAGAACAGAGAGTTCAGTAGAAACAACTCTGAGTAGGGTTACAAGGATTAAATAAAAGTTTACGTGGAAATGACACTTTTGACCAGACGCAGCAATGTGCTAGCTGCTAGCAAGGGTGGTAGTAAAAGTCCTAATACCCGTTAGCTGCTATTTTGATGATTACTACCACCTTGTCACACAACTGGGAGTCCAAAAACTGGCTCCTTATACATTTACTCTCTTTTTTATTTTCTTTTATAGTTTATTGTCAAGTTGGTTTCCGCATAACACCCAGTGCTCATCCCAACAAGTGCTCTCCTCCACGCCCACCACCCATTTTCCCTTCTCCCCCACTCCCATCAACCCTGTTTGTTCTCAGTATTCAAGAGTCTCTCATGGGTTGCCTCCCTCCCCCTCCCCCATGGCCCTCTGTTAAGTTTCTCCTATTCCACTTATGAATGAAAACGTATTCTCTGCCTGACTTATTTCACTTAGCATAACACCCTTGAGTTCCATCCACGGTGCCACAAACGGCCAGATTTCATTCTTTCTCATTGTACTCCAATGTGTATATGAACCACATCTTCTTGATCCACTCATCGGTTGGTGGACATTTAGGCTCTTTCCATGATTTGGCTATTGTTGACAGTGCCGCTATGAACACTGGGGTACATGTGCCCCTGTGCATCAGCACGCCTGTGTCCCCTGGGTAGATGCCCAGCAGGGCTATCGCTGGGTCACTTATACGTTTGCTCTTCATTCCTAGTCCTACTCGGCACCACCACAAACCCTGGGCTTCCCCCACACGGGTAGTGCGATGTTGTATTTTGTAGTAAGAAATAGGTATTTGTTCTTCACCCTTCCAGGCGTTAAGCTCCCCAAACCGCAGGAATTTCACTAGTGTGGAGAGGGAAGGCTCTCTTTTGTTATGTTAATGAGCAGGAATTCGAGGAAAACTCCTAGGTGGGGCTGGTTGCCTGGGGAACCAAGCTAGTGATTAGAGGGTTAGAACTTTTAATCCCACCCCCTGACCTCTGTGGAGAGTAGGGGGGCTGGAAATTGAGTTCAATCACTAATGGCCATTGGTTACATCCATCATGCCTATTAAATGAAGCCTCTTCGGAAAAAGGAGGCGATTCAGAGAGCTTCCGGGTCGGCGAACACGTGGAGGTGCTGGGAGAGTGAGCCCCCGGCGCTTCCCAGACGCTCCCTCTGTGCATCTCTTCCGTCCGCTGTTCCTGGGTTACGTCCTTTTATCGCGCTGACTGGTAAGTAAAACGCGTCTCCGAGGTCTGTGAACCGCCCCTGCCCTGTTAAACTGTAGGACGAAGGTCCCTGGAGACTCTGACCTACAGACTTGGAACTGGGGTCCGGCGTGCGGGGTGGGCACCGTCCTGGAGACAGCCGTCGCCAGCGAGCTAGTGTCAGAACTGGGCTGGGTTGTAGGACAAGCCTATGGGTCCAAAGAATTGTATGACGGCGGGGAAAATCCTCACGCTGCGCTTGCAATCAGGATTGTACACACACGTCTATAAAAACGCAGAAACAGAATCTCCATAAATATAGACACAGTGGTGTCACGCACACACTTGCACAAACGGTAGTTTCTGTGCACACATTCGTTTTCTGTGGTTATCTACACACACGGATCCAGAGTGAAGGTAATTTAGGTTCTGTGGGCTTATATCTGACGTGGTGCCAAAGCATCCAGAGACGACACACCTGCGGGCACGAGCACACGCACTCAACACCGGTGTTTCCCCTTCACTCGTGCAAGACAATCACAAACACAGGGCCTCACAAGATACAATGGCACAAGCTGGGCCTCACGCACTCAGACGTACCGTCACAACCCGGGACCCACACGCCCAGGCTGCAGGGGCGGGTCCACCCGCACACCTCCATGAAAATCAGGAGGACGCGGTAGTCACCGCAGGTGCCGCCACAGCGCGCGAGCTCGTACCACGCTCCTCTGCGCACTCCGCCGCGTCCCCACGCGCCGCAGGGGCTCCCGGGAAATGTAGGCTGCCCGCCAGAGAAGCGCCAGCGCAAAGCGGCACTGGGGACATTAATTCTACGTAGGCGCAAACAAGATTCCACTCTGGCTTGAGGACCATCACTTGGCCGTCTTCCCGGGTCATTTTGACTCCGGGCAGCACAGATCTTAGCCCTCGCACACTCGGAGCCCTCTGCCCCACGTTGCGGGCATAGCCGCCCCGCGCCCCGGAGGCTCCTGGGAGTTGCAGTGCGCACGCGCGGCCGCGGGGGCGTCCAGCACCCGGTATCGCTGAGCTCTGGAGTGCACAGGGGAGGGAACCTGCGGGGGTGCTAGCCATGAGGGCGGTCTACTGCGGAGGGTTTGGTTCCCTGCGTCGCGGAAAGTCCCACGCTCCTGAGTGCTTCCACATGACTTAACAGGAGGGCTCCTCCTCCTGTTAAGTCATGTGCGGGGGCGGGGCCCGGCCTGGCGCGCGCCCGGGTTAAGGGGTGTCTGATGCATGTGAGGGGGCGGGTCTCACGCCTAGCTTGTGGGGAGGTACCCTCCCCGGAGAGTGAGCGCGTGCGCGCCGCATGGCTTTGTTTAGGGGCGGAGCCCGTCGCGCTCGGGGTATCCGGGGGCGGGGCGACGGCCCACCTACGTGCTGCGCGTGTGAAGGGGCGGTTGCGCCTGGGGTCTCCTAGGGGAGTGCGCAGGCGCGGGGCCTCTGGGGGCGAGCGGTGCTGCGCAGCTGTCCCCAGTGGGTCCCGACGGGACGCGAGCTGGGAGAACTGAGGTGAACGGGAGCGTGTGCCTGCGTGCGGTCGCGAGGCGGCGCGAGGCTGTGGGCCCGGGGCTGCGGGGGGTCGTGACGCAGTGTGGGTTCGTGACTGGGCTGCGCGTGTCATGAGGTGGCGCGGGGTCGCCGGCCCGGGGCTGCGCGGGTCGTGACGCAGTGTGGGTTCTGGCGGGGCTGCGCGGGTCCTGAGGTGGGGCGAGGCTGTGGGTCCGGGGCGGCGCGCGCCGGTGGCAGCGCTGAGGGGAACACTGAGTCTGGGACGTGTGGTGGCCGGCGTTCTGCGCTGTGAGGCGACGCGGCGGACACGTGTGTGTGTGTGTGAGGCCGTCGGCAGGTGGGAAGGAGGCTTGGACAGGCAGGGTTGGTGGCCTCGTGCTGGTGCGGCGCGTTCGTGTGCGCCCTAGGCCGGCGGGGCCGTGCGACTTGGGCGGGTGAGAGTGCGTGTGCAGGGGGTCACGCAGGGGAGACACCGCGTCGGGGCACAGGTAGGGGTGCGGCGGGGAGCGGTGCGCGGTCCTCCTCCCCCAGTCGAGCGGCGCCGCCCCCCAGAGCCGAGCCTGCGAGCCGCCTTCCGGGGCTCTGTCTCCTCTGCAGCAGCTCTGCGCCTCCGGGTTCCGTCGCTCGCCGGCCATGTGGCTGGGACCGGTCACTCCGCTGCCCCTCAGTTTCACTTGCAAAACAGGGATGGTTTATACTGGCGGGTTTGGGCTGAGCCGTGCCTGACCCGGGTTAGCAGCGCATGGAGGGTAAGCGGCTAGTTGTGAACAGGCAGCGATCTCACACCTGGAGGAAACTCCAAGGGAGGAAAAACAGAAGCTGAGCCGCGGAGTGAAGGTTTGAGGCCGCCATGGAAAATAACCCTGAAGTCGAGGTTGGAGCTTAGGTTCGGAGTTCTCTAGTCAGGGTCTTGGGAGGGCAGGAGCAGGGTGTGTGAGGGGAGACCAGGAGTACAGGGTCTTCCGGGATGGAGATGTCCCTAGGGAGCCTGTGGGGTGAGTAACCTGGATCCGGAAGTGACGGCCTGAAGGGGAAGGATTTCCTGGTAACACAGGGAGGGGTCTGGAGAGTTTTCCGTGTCTAGACCAGGGATTTTCGTTCTTTGCATTATGGATACTTTCGGCCAGATAATATTGGGGGGGGGGGGGGGGGGCCCTACCCTGCCTATTGTAGGATGTTTAGCATTAGAGGACATATCCCCCTTTCCCCACTTTGCTTGTGAAAGCAGAAAGCAAAAGTGTTTCCATACCTGTGTCCCCTGGAGGGCAGAATCACCTTAGTTGAGAATCGCTGGTGTATAGAGCGGTGAGGGAGGCAGGCCGCGGACTTTCTCCAGGTGTGAAGCTAGGGCAGAGAGCGAGGGGGCTGGAGGAAAGAGGTGATAAGGATGGTGTTCTATAAGTGAGAAGAGAAAATGTCTGGTCTGCGGGCTTCACTCATTCTGGGGTCTAGTGGCCTGCCATGGGTCAGGCACTGTGCTAGTTAACTGACAGGACAGAGGTTACTCTCCATCTGGGACTGGCATTGAGTAGGAAGGCAATTCAATTTATAATCGGTGGTAAGCATCTTGAGAAGTCAAGCAGGGTGGTGGGATTATGGGCTAAGCACAGGATCAAAACCCAGGCTTCCCATGGGCATCTCGTTCAATTCCAAAGCCAGTAATGGCCAACATTAGTGACTTGGTGATAGCTTTTGATTGGGGAATCCAAGAGCTTGGCTTTGAGTTCAGCATGGACTTTTCTTCAATATTGAGGTGTGGGTTTCCCACCTTGAAAAGCTTTTTTTTTTTTTTAATGTCTTTTATTTATTTTTGAGAGACAGAGAGAGACAGTGCGAGCAGGGGAGGGTCAGAGAGAGAGAGGGAGACACAGAATCTGAAGCAGGCTCCAGGCTCTGAGCTACCTGTCAGCACAGAGCTCGACACGGGGCTTGAACTCACGAACCGTGAGTTGTTTTCCATACAACACCCAGTGCTCTTCCCCTCAAGTGCCCTCCACCATCACCACCACCTGTCTTCCCCCCTCCCCCTCCCCCCCAACCCTCAGTTCATTCTCAGCATTCAATAGTCTCTCAAGTTCTGCATCCCTCTCTCTCCCCAACTCTCTCTCTCCCTCCTCCGTTCCCCCTGGTTCTCCATTAGGTCTCTCCTGTTTTCCTGCTAGACCTCTGAGTGCAAACATATGGTTTCTGTCCTTCTCTGCCTGGCTTACTTCACTCAGCATGACACCCT
>NC_043715.1:57271253-57275212 GCF_006229205.1 Suricata suricatta
ATATATAAAAGGGGGTCGGAGACAACAAAGGACAGTAGACTGCTTAAAAGTGTATGACCAGTTTAGGGGAGAGGTAAGGATGAGATACAGGAGAATATATCTGGGTTGCAAGAAGGTGAAAAAGTAAGGGAGAAAGGAATATAAGGAGTAAAATTTAAAGGAATTGAGTAAAGAAAAAGGGGGAAAAAGGTAATAATGACAAAGAAATAAGTACGAAACTAGTGAAGAAAAATTTTTTTATATATAAGAAAAACAAACAACCAAAAAAAAAACAAAACGAAAGAAAAAAAAAACCGAAGGGAGGAAAAAAAAAGCAAGCAGCAGCTCCCCCTGGTGGAGAGGCTTGGTTTGATGTGGTAGGTCTTGGAGTCTGTTCTCAGAGGCTCCGCCCCTGCCTGAGGCGAAATGAGCAGCTGGAGGAGAAGTTTGCACCTTCGCAGACTCAATTGCGGAGTCCCCACCCCCAGTCAGGATCCCGATTGCAATGGGGGAATGGAAAAAAACAAAAAGCAAAACACGAGTCTCTCTTAGTTTCCGATAGCTTTGCTCAAGGCGCTGTGCGCTGCTGGAAATGAGCTGGGAGCTCCTACATTCTAAGCGCGCCAGGGCCTCCACCCGCCACCGACTCTTTGTTGGGTGTCCCGTCGGTGTGCGCCCTATTTCTTCCCTGTGGGCACCTGGGATGCGCGCAGTCCGTGCAGGGGGCGAGGTGTGCCGTGGAAATGCGGTCCATGGTCCCGTTCCCAAAACCAAGTTCGAATTGCTCGCGCCTGGCGCAGTCGCCGCTCCGGCCGCTTCCCGCCGGGGAGCGGGGAGCGCACCTCCCCAGCGCAGCGGCTCCTCACAGCCACAGGCGCTTCTGATTCCCCGCCGAGATGGCTTAGGGCTGGAGGCTATTCCTTCTCTTGCGCCCGCTGCCCAGCAGTTATCTATGGAGTGGGTTTCTGTCTCCAAGCGCAGCCAAGCGTTCTATACCTCTTCCCCAGAGACAGTTCTATGAGTGTGTTCCGACTCTGTCTCTTCCCTTTGTCTCTCGGGCACCGCGCGCTTGCGCCATGTTGGGCTGGGGATCTTAACCTCCGCTGCCCGTCCCGGGCTGGCCCGTTTTCGGATCTCCCCCTTTCGCCCCCATTCACTCAGATATCCTTGAGGTTCTGTTCCTTCTGGAGTTCGTATTTTCTCCTTCCGCTCTCGCAGATGAACATAGTATCCTTCTCAGTTCGAAAAATGGTGCGGAGTTTACAGAGCTCCCTTCCTCTCCGCCATCTTGGCTCCACCCTGTTTGTGTTGTTTTGAGGAAGCAGTTATATGTGCGTGAAACAGAATGCCGAAGTGTAGATGGGGAGAAAAATGAGTTTTTTTCCCATGCCAAGTAACTTAGTTCCCTTCTTCAGAGACAGTCACTCCTGCCAATGTCATGATTATTTTTCCAGAATTTGTCTGCCTTTTCAAACATATATATTAGTTTTCCATAGTTTGTTTTTTTCTAAGTGGTTTTTTTCTTCCTTTTTGTCATTATATCACATCATGGAGATCATTTTACACAATACCTGTACAGCAGATTTCTCAACCTTGGCACAGTTGATGTTTGGGCCAGATTGTTCTTTGCTTTGGGGTGCTGTCTTATGCTGTGTGGGGTGTTGAACAGCATCCTGGCCTTTACCACTAGATGCCAGGAGCAGTACCACCACCATCCCATCTGTGACAACCACAAATGTCCCCAGACAATGCGGGTGTCCCCTGGGTGCAAAAGTGCCTCCAGTGAAGAAGCACTGATGTAGTGTTACTTTGTTTCTCTTAAGATCTACCTGATGTTCTATCATGTACGTAGAACACTCACTTAGCCATTTTCCTGTTACTGGGCACTTTGGTTGTCTCCAGTCCCTTAATAACTTACCTTTGTTCAGCGCTGGCCCTGCTAGAAGTGTGTTACATATTTTCACTCATTTAATCTTTAAGACAGCTCTGCGGTGTCCGTGTTGGCTTGCTTCATGTGCCAGTTGAGAAGTTGAGGCCCAGAGAGGACACTACAGAAGGGTAGCAGAAGTTAGAAGTTGAACCTGATAGTCTCCAGGCCCAAGTCCTTCACTGCAGGACCATACTGCCTCTTCCATCCAGTAAACCTTGCCACGCTGAATGCTCTTGTGTGTCATTTTATCCACATGTAAGGACTGCCAAAGACAAATACCAGAAATGAGGTTTACTGTGTGAGAGAGTATGTGTGCCTTCAGTTTTCAAATTGTTGCCAAAGTGTCCTCCCCTGAGGGGGTGCAGGTTTCCCTCCAGTCAGCACTCTCTGAGAATTCTAGTGGCAGCCTTCTCAGTGGGTCTCAGGCTTCCTTGGTCTTTTGGATACTTTGTATAAACTGAGATAAAAGAAGGAAGGCAAGAAATTACCATTGTAATTTGTGCCTGTTGTTGGAAAATAACTCCTGTGAAGGTAAGTTATGTAAACTAACCACTAAGGGTGAGGTAGGTTTTCTTTACTCCAGGAGTTGGCAGAGGCAAGTTTTAAATCTGGAATTATCTAATATCAGACTGCTGTTCTTCCCTCCCCAGTAGTACTGAGTTCCTTAGAGAAAATTGGTTTGTGGACCAGAATTTTGCTTTTCTAGTTTGGGTTGCATGGCCGAGAGCAAACAGCTATGAGAAACCACAGGATGGACGAGAGGCTCCTTCCTGAAGTAATCTGTTGTACTGAAGGAATTGGAAGGAAAAAGCCAAGGGATGTACTGATCTGGTAAACAGAACCAACCAGCAGTAGTTTTCTGTAACAAGGAAGCTGCGTTGGGGTGTGTCCCGGACCACAGAACTAGGCATTACTTCTACCGTTTGAGGATGTTAATTAAAAGTAGAACTCCCAGGCAAAGAATGGAGTTTTATGCTCAGGCTGTATAGCTGCAGAGTGGTGGGGCCGGCTCACACCATTCACAAACCGGTTCTGTACGCCTTTCCCCAGCTCTGTGCTCAGTGACATCAGTTTGGTAGCTTACAGTGAGGCCCTGGCGGGAGTGTTTATACCATGGAAACTGGCAGGGGCTACAAATCCGCTAACACACCCCTGCCCTGTTGTGTAATGGAGAGAGAATTCAGGCATCTAAGACTCATGGTAGGCACCCTTGGGAAGCCTGGCTTATAGCACAGTCAGAGAATGGAAGGGCAGTCAGACCATTTGGTTTGTCACAGAGCCACAACTCCTTAATGTCTACATGCTTTACTGCAGATCTTCCCAGGCCCTGTGGCCATTCTGATATAACAAAGATAAATGTCTCCTAACTGTGGCATCGTACTGACATTTCCTAAACCCAGCCACAGAGGACAGTGAGGGTATTTTCTGTATCAACTCCTGTCCCACACCAAGAGGGCCATCACTTGAAGCTTTGTGACAACAGCCAGGTCCCTGTTGAGGTTCTCTTTTTCATTCTCAAAATGGAAAATGCTAACCCATGTGGTCAGTTTTCTTTAAAAACAAAAGGATAGGGGCAGGTGGGTGGCTCAGTCGGTTGAGCATCCGGCTTCGGCTCAGGTCATGATCTCATGGTTGTGGGTTCAAGCCCTGCATCAGGTTCTGTGTTGACAGCTAACTCAGAGCTTGGAACCTATCTTCAGATTCTGTGTCTCCCTTTTTCTCTGACCATCCCCTGCTCACCCTGTCTCTCTCTCTCAAAAATAAGTAAAACATTAAAAAATTAAAAAAAAAACATTTAAAAACAGGATATCATGTAATGTATATAAAATATCTAGTACAGCTTGCTTTCTACTTTTTTTAATGTTTATTTTTGAGAGAGAGAGAGAACAAGCAGATGGGAGGGACAGAGAGAGGGTGGGACAGAGGATCCGAAGCAGCCTGTGTGCTGACAGCAGAGAGCCCAAAGCAGGGCTCCAACTCACAAACCATGAGATTATGACCCACCCAGGTGCCCCCATTCTTGTACTTCTTTTTGTAATTTTTAAAAATT